>NW_020653900.1:7262096-7376331 GCF_003589595.1 Hyposmocoma kahamanoa | reverse complement strand
TTATTTGGGCCTTTACCTGAGGGTTCAAATGGTGAGAAATGGGTGCTTCTTGTTGAAGACACTGCAACCAGATGGGTGGACCTGTTTCCGCTAAAGGACGCCACCGCCGAAGTCTGCGCGCCTGTTCTCATAAACGAGTATTTCCTGAGATACGGATTTCCTCGCAGGATCATTTCAGATAATGGTGTCCAGTTCATAGCTGCAACCATGCAACAGTGCATGCTTCTACTCGGCGTTAAGCAAAAGCTTCTACCGCTGTATCACCCTGAAGCAAACCTAGCAGAACGCAAGAATCGCGATTTAAAGGTATTGCTCTCAATCCTTGTCAAGAATGAACATCGATCTTGGCCTGTGTTTCTACCGCAGGTTAGATTCGCGCTGAATTCAGGGAAAACATGCACCACGGTTTGTACTCCCGCGTATTTAATGTTTGCAAGGGAGATGCGTACTCCGTACGATGCACATCACGATCTACGGGCCGTCCTCGAGAAGGAGAATTTTTTGCCCCAGGTCACGCCATATTTGCGGCGATTCTTTAAAAATTTGAAAGAAGTCAAGGAGAGGGTAGAACAACAGCAAGATTCTAGAAAAGAAGATGCTGATAAGAACCGCCGTTCCGCTCCTGAGTACCAACTCGGTGGCCTAGTGTTGGTGACAACTAGCCAACTAAGTGATTCTTCCAAAGGCAAAAACAAGGAAATTTATGCCAAAGCGGGATGGACCTTACATGATCTCTAGCAAAGTTAGCCCAACTTCCTACGAGATTACTGATTGTGATTCTGGGCAGGAGCTTGGCAAATTTCACGTGTCTGATCTAGCCCCGTTCCGTCACGTCACAACCGAGGATGAACAAGTCCCAAGACCAATCCAACCGCGACAACGCCACGGCCGGCCGCGTAAGAGGCCTGGTCGGACGCGAGACTGACCGATCCTCCGTCGGGTCGACCAGGAGGATCGGAGGGGGAGTGTGTAACGCGCCTCCTTGGTACGACCCTACGACTGGCCGTCACTATAGCGAGCGCGGACATATGACGTTCGCGTATAGGATGACGGACGGAAGATGACGGACGGATGTGTGTTGTTTTTTGTCGCTTGAAGGTTTAAGAGGTGTCGTTCTGATCTCCCAAGGGTACTAAGACCCTCACCCGTTTCACTATACTACTTATTTAAAAAATAATGAGGTTACCCCGATGTACCATACGGGAGTACGCTCAATAGATTGGTGTCCTCATCTCAGCTTGCCCAGCCTCTAAATACGGTTATATACAAAATTACTGGAAATTCAGAAATTTCTAAGTCTTCAAAAACATGACGGTAACTATGAAACAACAATTTATCTTCCAGATATAATTCTAATTGAGTGAGTTGGTGGACAGACAATATTTACTCGACTTCATCGTATATGAAAACCTCAAGTTTTAAATTAGAATTTATACCGATACACTGCGCACCGGTTGGGATTCCGTATGTGGCGCGACTAGCACAGGAGACCAACGGAAGGCTGTTGAGAAGAAACACCATATCAATTACTAAGAATTGCAGTATTTTTATATTATATTAGTATAATCTGATTGTGTTATATTGTTGCGAGTACGCAATACTACGGTGATCAGTTACATAAACCGCAAGGGCGGGATCCAATACCCCCACCTTAGCGATTTAAGTAAACCAATTTGGCAATGGTGCGAAAAGCGCAACATAATTTTGAATGCACATGTGCATATTATGTAAATACAAAAGATAATCGCACCGATATAGAATCTAGGAAGACTAATCCCGACACCGAGTGGGAGTTGTCCTCTCGCGCCTTCCAGACCATTGACAGACATTTCGGACAACCCGAGATTGATCTTTTTGCATCCCGCACCAATGCCACATCCGCTATTTTTGTCTCTCGGTTTCAGGAGCTAGATGCATTTGCCGTAGATGCCTTTACACTGAATCGGAATTCAAATTTTTTTTCTACTTTCCCACCCTTCTTTTTATTATTGAAATGCATACGCAAAATTATTGATGACCAAGCAAAAGAGTACCTACTCTTGGTTTTCCATATTGGCCCTCCCAGGTATGGTTCCTCCTGCTGCAAAGCCTGTCGGTTTCCGACGTAATATATTTTAAATCAAGCCAATCATCATTAAATCTTATTGAATAGAATAGAATAGAATAGAATAGAATAGACATTTATTGTGACGCCACAACACATGATACAAAAAAAAATGAATTATAACCCAGTACGATGAACATTAAAATTAAAAATAATAACAGTAATAATAATTAATAAACAAAATAGACATACGTAAAACAAACAAATGAAAAAAGAAAACATTAAAATTATCAAAACAAACAAAAAAGGAAAAAAAAGAAAAAAAAACAAAAGCAAAATAACAACAAATTGTTCAGTCATTTGTGCAGTCGTGGCGTACGCAAAAGGACTACATTCAGCTTTTACCACAGCCAGAATTGACTGTGGCGCTGGTTTTCAATGAGCCCTGATCCGAGATGAGTGACGGACGTGTGTGTCGCAAAATAAAATAAAGTACCTACTTAAATATTTGTCTATGTAAGTGTATTTTGTGCATTGTGTTACTGCTGTGTGTGTTATATTATATTAAATCTACATAAATATAACAAAAATATATATATAAAATATGAATATACCCTCTGTGTGTGTTTATAGTGTGGTAACGTAATTATCTAACAAATAAAATTATTCTCGATCCTCGTCCGAGTCGGATTGTGACGAAAGGTGCGCGGGGAGAAGTAAGGGGGAGGGGACGCTATTCGACAGCCAGCACAACGCAGTTCGCTCCGTTGTTTTGTTTACAGAATGAAACACGCAGTGTCCTACACCATAACGGTACGTATTATTACGATTAGAGCTATTACTAGTGTATTTCTAACGTATTGTATATTTCTAAAGTATTTTGTAAGTATTGTATAATATCGAGCTCATAATAAATTTATATTATAAATACAAACATAAATGATGGAACATGATCATTAAATTAACAAATAATCAAAATATCAGATTAATGAGATTGGATTATATTAAAAAAATAAAAAATAAAAATAAAATAATTAATAATCATTGAATAAATTTCAAGGAGCATGCCTCAACTGCCCTATCACGAAAACCGCAGCGATAACAATGAAGATATCGGCCGCCGTACACCAATGCTATGAGTCGAAACCAGCGCGGTAAGTGCACAAGTGAAATCACACTGTTCTTTTTTGGTTATCCAAGAGATATTTTCTATAATTGATTTTAAAAGTGTGCACTGATTTCAGACTACGAAGTGGCGGAGGCAACAGGACGTTCCATATCTTCGCTGCGGTGAACTTGAAACTGCCACGGAATGCAGCGGTATGGTGGCGTGGTACTACCATCGTCCAGTTCAACGTTCTGGTGAAGGAGGTTTTTACGTCACGTGACCATACCAACTTTTTAGCCAGATAAGGCGGAACCTCGTATTTGATAACGCCAAACAACAAACTTGCCAAATGTAAATCTCTCCGCGCTCTCATCTTTAAAATATTTGCTTCGTTAATATAAGGAGTTACGTGCATGCGTGGTGGTACATTAAAGCAGAACCTTGCACATGCATTCTGCACTCGTTGAATTTGCTTCTGCGTATGCGCTAGTAGACGCGGCCCGTAAACAACGTCCATATAGTTAAACTTAGATAAAACCAACGAGTCACATAATTTAACACGCGTTTGTACTGTTAGATAATTCCTAATGTTATACAATATCTTTAATCTATAAAAACAATTTCGAACCGTTCCCAGTACATGATTTTCGAAGCGAAGATGTTCGTCCATAACGAGACCAAGGTTACGAGCCTCACTTACTCGTGCAATGACCTCACCCCTAATGGCCAGAGTAACTCCGTGATCTACGATTTTTGCTATTTGGTTTCTTGTACCGAAAACCATGTATTTGGATTTATTGCCATTTAGTACTAACGCATTTGATTCAGCCCAAAGGGCTACACGTTCTAAGTCTTCGTTTAACTTATCCGCAGCTGTACGAACATCACATGGTTTACATGAAATGTAAACCTGTATATCGTCAGCATAAATATGATATCTACAGTGTTTAATATGTTGCACTACATCGGCACTGTAGATAATAAAAAGGATCGGACCCAAAATTGAGCCTTGAGGCACTCCTCGTGTGACGTCACGTGACTCCGATAGTAATTTTGATCCGCTCTGGTTTGACAGTTCTACGCACTGAAATCGATTCTTTAGATAGCTGTCAAACCATTTAACGGTAGACTCACTAAACCCGTAATAATGAAGCTTTGATAACAGTAAGTCGACATTTATGCAGTCAAAGGCTCTGGAAAAATCTAACAGTGTCAACAAGGTCCCCTGTCCACTGTCTTGAGCAGTTAAGATATCATCAACAACGTGGACCATGGCAGTTGCTGTGCTATGCTTTTTCCTAAAACCAGATTGTGTAGTAGGAAGAATTTTATTCTTTTCTAAAAAGTTTGTCAATTGTTTCACCACGATCTTTTCCAAAACCTTTGACATGCATGGCAGTATGTTTATTGGTCGAATATCTTGTAAGGTGGTTGGATTATTAATTTTCGGGATAGGCCGTATTACTGCATTCCGCCAGTCCGCTGGAAACGTACTCGTTTCAATGGATCTGTTTACCATAGCTGTTACAACGGATAATGTGGTGGGCAATGACAACAGCAACATGTCTGACGAAATACCATCAAGACCAACCGCCTTTGATTTCAACGAACGCATAGTTTGGAGAACCTCAATTTCTTCTACTCTCTCCAGTACGAAATTTTCAGAAACGTTACAGTTTTGTTCAAAAAATGTCATGTCTGTTAAAGCGGCTTGTGCATTACCGGGTAGATTCAAAAAATGATCATTTATTAAATTGGGTTCATTATAAATATTTACAGGAAGCTCTTGTTTACAATTTATCCTAACATTTCTTTTAATATGTTTCCATAAGACCCGGGAATCTCTCTGATTATTAATACAATGATCGTAATAAGCTTTTTTTTCACTATGCAACACATCATTTACAGCTTTTTTGAGTTCCTTATAGTAAGTATTTTGCGAATCTTTACCGTTTTTGCGTGCTACAACATGGGCTTCATCTCTACGCTTCATCAGCTGCTTTACATTATATGTAATCCACGGATACTGGTGATGCTTAGTATGCCACACTCGGAGTGGTGCATGTATATCAAACAACGCCACTAATCGTTCATTGAATTGCCCCACCATATGATCAACATCACCTAAATTGCTTATACTCATCCAGTCTATTGCATTAAGATCTAGTTCAAATTGTTTACTGTTAATACCTTGCAAGTTTCTGCGAATTATCTTTGTTGATGCTGGCTTCGACTTCACAACATTTAAGAGGCATGTAATAAAAGCATGGTGACTCAGCGCTTGTATGTATTCGACTCGTACCACAGTATTATCCACGTCGGTACTAATGGTATCAATAAGAGTTTCACTATACTCTGTGAAATGAGTGGGTTCGGACACATATTGTTTCAATGTATGACACGTTAGAAAATATGTAATCTTTTTGGTATCGATATGTGATTGGTGCAATAAATCAACATTAAAATCTCCTAACAGAACTACTTTGTTGCACCATGAGAAACAGCCCAGACTCTCAGCCAATGCGTCTATAAAAGTGTCTACATTTAGCCACGGGGGTCTGTACGCTGTCCCTATCAGTAGCTTCATGCCAGCAATATTCAAACACAGCCACATTTGTTCTACGAGCGGAGCCGGCGGATGAGGCAATATACGGACCGCGATGCCCTGTCGTATGTAGAAGCCGACCCCACCACCGCGCGAACGCACGGCGGCAGGGCGAGGAATATGACGTAGCCGGTAACCAGGCACCGAGGGTGCTCGACCGTCTTCGCCTTCTCTCAACCAAGTCTCGTTAATGGCCATAATATATAATATTGCAGGCGGCCTCATCGACTGCACACCAGCCCTACCCTTTCTGCCGTTATCAGCGCGCCCTTCGCCTCCCGCGGACTTCGACTGCGACTGCGATGACTTTATCCTTAGCTTCTCTTTCTTAAAATAAAATTGGACAATATAATGTGTCTCTGAAGCTCTGGTGGGAATTTTGTAATAATAACAGTCTACTTTATCTCTTTTATAGTCTGAAACAGGCTCAGACGCCCGCATAAAAAGATTACTTAAGGGCGCATTTAGATTGAAACCCAGTGCACCAAAGTATAGCAATACTTAGAATCCCCAAGTCGTTCTCGCATTAGTTTCAACGTGGTTTCCCAATACAGAATTTCCTCTTGAAAAACTTACGAAAAAACATATTATTGTACTTGCACTTTGTACACCGCGTACAAACTGGCATTGATTAAAATGAAAAATATACAAATATCAGATATTCCGATTAAAATTGCAATACCTGATTTAATCAAAACGTTTGCGCCTGGTCACGTACAGGCCACATTAAAATTTCCCCCATATTTTAGAGAGGATCCAAGTATTTGCCTTGTCGCAGTTTTCAAACATTATATTTTGGTAACACAAAATAAGACAACTGGACATCAGGGAACGCTTTTGCTGACACACAGAGCTCCCCACAGAGTAGCCACGAGTCAGACCGTGAGCCGAAGTGTACGGCAGGTGTTAGATGCGGCGCGGCGGGTGTGGACACAACAGTTTTCGGCGCGCATAACACCCGGTACTGCGCGCGCGGCTGAGGTGCCGATAGAGCTCATACGCAAGGCTGCGAGTTGGACTCCGACATCTCACATCCTTTACTAGATTTTATAATAGACTAATACTTACTGAAGACGAACACACGTTCGCAAGAACCATTTGCTTACAACTTAATAAAACGGCAAATTATACCATTCTAAATTAATATTATTATTCTTCTAATCTTTATTTATAAAATTATTATATCATTGTACGATTTAAAAATTGCTATGATTGTGATCTCAGGAGAAAAACCGTTATATGTTCATATCTATATATATTTTTAATAAAAATTATAATATCAATTAAGCCTCTGGTTTTTAATTTACATAAAATCAACTAGAAGCAAAACTGAATACTCTAAAACTCTACCTGGTTAAATATTATATCTTCGAATGAAGCGACTCACATAATAGTGATCGAACTTCACTTCAACGAGTTCGTTTGATCATCTACAAACTACCACTGCAGATATGTTAGAGTAACTAAATTTACAAGGTTATTTATAAAATACTAACAACCTCGCAGGACTGTGTTACTAACATCATAAACAACAACTTTTGTTCCATGACTTTGATAATTCAACAGATTACGGGTATACAAAACATTTACTCAAACATTTTGTATGCCCGTAAAAATTTACATAATTATATCAATAAGAAAGACGATATCCATAATATTTACTTAGAACTAAGTTCAAACTCATGGTACGACGATTTCGTGTAGCTAAGGTAAACGATTCTTATATGGGGAGCTGTATACGTTTTTATATAAAATTCCGAAGCATATAATTATTAAGATTATCAATTCCTGATATTAAAACTTGCATTAAAAGTATTTTAATTGAAAAGTTATATTGCTAAATTAAGAAGATTACCTACGTGTTAGATAAAAGTGTATGGAAAGACAGCATGAGTCCAGATTCCACAAAATTATGGTAGCATTTAAATTTATTTGAAAAAAGCAATCCCTACAGCTTTTTGCTCGTTCTTCTCAGGGAGGTCAGCAAAATTTTACCTATGGAATAAATTATTATTTGATTTTGATTTTACTTCGTACACCAATAAAAATACTTATTTTATAGACCGCTCTAAACAGCAAGAAATGTAGGTAATAAAAGAAAGCGCTAGCGGAAATACGGGGGCAGGGGTCGTCGGGAAGGAAACTTGCGCGTTTGAACTTACTATTACTACCAATTACCAATCTAAAAAGTATCAAATTGTAAAACAAAAACTTAGTAATTATTGTATTTTACTAGAACAGTAATATATATTACAATAACAACTTAAAGGCGGCGACTGACCGGATCATTTGGGCGCAACGTAACATTGACACTCAAAGGATACTGACGCTCGCGGCGATTGCCTCGACTCTCCGCACTGACCATGCGGAATTGTCCCTATCTACTGACCCGAGAGAATGCCGGGGAGATTGCGGGCTCCCCGGTAAGACGGGATGAACGCTCTGCCAATGATACGCCTTCATTAGCGTCTCTGGCGCACCCGGACTTGGGTTTGTGGTTAGCTGCCGGGATGAATACGTTCGTCTGCCCTGGTGGTGTGTGTCGAGGGCCTGAGGCGAGGAGACGTGCGGGTCACTTGAGTTGCCCTTTAAATCAGGAGCAATGTACGGACATGGTCATAGGACTCTGCTACCAGCATCTCTGGCACTAGTCCGGAGAGCTGGTAGAGGATGAGCTAGACATCCTCTGGTCCCTCCTACTGCGTAGGAGTTTGAGAACAGGAGAAACGTTTTTCGGCGTCGAGAAGTGGGGTTTCCTTTCAGCTCCGCCACCAATGAAGAGATTTGGTTTGGCTTGATTTAGGGTCGACGGCTCAGCGGTGGCTCCCGTTGGCTTCCGTTAGTTGCGTAGTATGCAACAGGAAGTGAATGTCTGTACAGCTCCGGTACCTATCAGGAAAATGGGGAGGGTACTGTACGTTCATTCGGGGCGGCTCACCAAGGCACTAGCCCTATAGAGAACCGGAAGAAGTCTATGCTAACGGACTGTTCTGGGGTTAGGACCTGACTTAGATAGTCCCTCTGCGGGCTTGCTCACACAGGTTATAGTGCCCTTCCCACATTACCAAGAAGTTGATAGGATGAGTCACTATAAACAAAACTTACGAGACTGGCCATGCGGAATACTCGTGTTACGTTACGCCAAAATGATTCGGTCAGTCGCCACCTTAAGCCTATTTTTTTTTATTGCCCGAGAGAATCTGCTAACAGATACCTCCGGCCGTGCGGAGACAGAGCCGGGGTTATGTGGGACTGGGCTGAACGAAAAGGAGAGTAGCCCGACCGCACCAAATCCTCCTCTCCGCTGCAGGTGGTGGTACGGGTACGCTGTCACTCGTCCGCGCCTCCACCAGCTGCTGGCCGAGCCCAGCGCAGCCTCTCCCCGAAAAGGGAGACACAACGGTCTCCCGACTAAAAATGTAAGGCTCGCCGAACACCAAACGAGCCTCACATGCCGAACGAACTCCCCCGATTTCGCTACCCAGGGGCCACGGGGGCCAGAACAACATCTCCTCAACTGTGAAGTTCAGAGGATGCTCCCCCAGCCCTCGCGGCGGCGCCTTAAGCCTGTGCCGAGGCAGCGATACGTAATTGAGAAATAATTGCGTTTATTTGATCACTTGCTTTATCGTTATTACTAAAGCTTCAGTTTGAATTTATATATAAAGGGACGGGACGAACAAGTTATGCGCGTGATGGTAAGCTACACGCCTGTCCACAACAAATGCAGTGCCACTCAGAGCTTTAAATCGCAAAGATCTGAGGGACACTACCACTGCGCCCGTCACCCGGAGACATAAGTTGACAAGTCCCATGTGCTTGTAATTTCACCAGCACCCCTACCCTTCAAAACCGGAGCACAGTAATGCTGACATTACTGCTTGGCGACAGAAATATGTACGGTGGCAGTACATTCCCTGAAATTAATGTATATATAAGGATTCACTCTATAAATCAAACACTTTAGAAACTCGATTACTTGTAGTTTCCTCTATAGATAAAAAACCCATACAATACTTAAAATTTTACGTTTAGTACATTGACTTACAATTATATGGACGTCGGGTCCGCGCTAAAAAGTGTCCGCAATTGTAAGGCGGTAAAATCGTATACAGAGTGCCAAACTCCGCTTTAGTCTTCATTTGTTCTACTGACAGCGCGATACTGTGATGACATTACAATTTAAATTTCGAATAGGTTGACTTGGGACATTTTTTTCGTGGTTTTTGTATTAGACCCGTCGTCCATTTATTTCTAAGTCAATGGTTTAGTACCTAAATTTATTACCTATGTTGTGTAAAAAGACGTGGAATAAATGTTGTTGTTTAAGCTATTAGTCATATAGTCCTGCGAGACTGTTTGTATTTTACAAATAACCCTGAACAATCGAAATTCCTTTGGCCCTTTGACATTGTGCTGTTAATAACTAGTACTGTATACCACGCTAAAGAAAATCAACAAAATATCATAATAAATATTATTGATTGATGATAATGATACTTAAATTCTCCGTATTAATTGTTAATTATTTACACCGTTAGATAAACGTTTAAGAAATAACACTTACGCCTAAAATTTCATTAAGTACATAATTACAGTTCCTGGTTGTGACTAAATTATAATTCACCGTTAAGTAATGGATTTATGCGTATATAAATAGAAGAAAAATTAACAAAGTACTTGTTTGACTATCCTGCTCCTGAAAGCAGTGAAGTAATACGAGAATTATGTTGGTAAAAATTATAGTGTAAAAAATTTAAAATATGAAAAGTACCTTACTTCTGTGTGGTGTTATTTTGGCTGTATTTGTGTCATGCTTAAGTACGTATGTGTCCATTTTACCCGACTGCGGAAAGGTTGTGTTTTTCGAGTGTATGTATGTATGTCCATTTCTATGTTTACCTGTATAGCATAAACGGGTTGATGGTTTTTGATATATTAGGTGTCGTTAGATTCGTCTTGATTATGGGAGTGTTACAAGGTATAAAAAAATTAAAATAGTGAGGGGGTCAAGCAAGTTAATTTTTATATCTTCCCATCTAAATATTTTTGCAGTCGGGTTTTTGTTATTTTAAATAAATTTTAGATTTGTTTACGATGGAAATAATAGCGGCTATCGACGCTAATGTGCTGTAACCCACATTTAATTTTTTCCTACCATTTGACGTTAAATGATACTAAGTACATAATTGTGTCAATATAATAAATAAATATAATTAATTATAATAATTTCGTCATCATTCCTGATTTCACCCACTGCTGGGTATAGGCTTCCAATTTCTTGTGTTAATCACCACGATCCTGCGCTCCACCACCACCACGCTCACCACGCGTCTCACCCCGGTTCGCCCCGCAATGCTTGCGATGTCATCTGCCTAACTTGCCGCTGGACGCCTTACATTTCTGTACCCTGGTCCTTAGACGCCACTCAGTCGTCGCCTTACTTTTTTTAGATTTATTTGGGTCAACAAACAGTAGACACAATTAAAACTTATAATTTTTTTTTCAGTATATTGATTGTGTCAACAATGCCATTAACTATTAATTACTGTAAAGAACTGAGAACGGGTGATGCCTTTCTAATAAACAACTAAAGAATAAATAATTAAAATAATCTCAGCACAGAGTACTAAAAAAACCGACCTCAAAACTACGTGGAATTAAGTCTACTTGCTAAGATTTATTGAAATATCCACTAGTTCGCCACTATACAGGACTTGACACTGGAGATAATAAAAATAGGTTCTCACTACGACACTACACAAAGTATATTGAGAGAAAAACGCCTTGAATTGGAGAAACAGCAAAATCAACCATTAAAGTAATTGCTTCTAAATTAAAGTTAGGCGCTATTTATTAAAATGAATCTTCATGCGTGAACAGCCACCCTTAGAGGTTGATGATTTTCTTCAAAATGAAATGGGACCACTATATAAGTACCCCCTTTCCAACAAAAAAAGAATCATGAAAATCGGTTCACAAATACCGGAGTTAGCGCGTAACGTACATACAAAAAAAAAGAAAAAAAAGAACATACAGTCGAATTGAGAACCTCCTCCTTTTTTGAAGTCGGTTAAAATAGTTGTGTACACTACAAACCAACAAAACATTTGATACAAAAAAAAAGAATTTCTACATAAGTACGTATGGGTTATACACATAACAAGTTGTTTTATTGTATTGTATGACATAAGATTCCAATGCTAATAAATTAAAATAAAACAATAATAATAATATTTTAGGCCTTGGGAGTGACAAGAATCTAAAATAGATATCCAAAATAAATAACTTCCATCGAGTTTAATAACCAGAAATAGAGACGAAATGTCATTTATTTTGTTATAAAACTATTCTGCCACATGACAACTACTGACTGCGCTCCGATTGACTAGCTTGAATTCGAAATATACAATAGAGTTGGGTAAGCTGATATTATATTATCGAAATCGATAGTCAAGATATATATATATATATATATATATATATATATATATATATACACGACTGACCAAACAAAGGAGCGTAATGTTTTCAAGGTTAATGTAATATGTAACGAAATATCGCTTATAGATTCCTTTGTAATTTCTGATTTCTGTTTTAACCGATTTCGAATTGTGTAGTATTGTTAGGATCCATAGTCATTCCGAAAGAGCATGGCATTGGGTATCAAAAAATGTCAAAACACACAATGTTGTACTGACAGCAAACAAAAAAAAAATAAAATAAAATAAATTTTTAGTTTACTTTGTAAGAGCACAGGGGCAGCCGTGTTCTTAATGTAATTTTGTTTAAATTCGATTTTATTATGCAATGAACTAGAAATAAAAAATAACTTCATATATCTATAAGCAAGTTTAAAATTAACTTTTAAAGCACATCAATGCAGGTAGAAAAATGTCTACAGAGTTGAAGTGGGTCAATACCTAAAGTTTTTTATGTGCGTATTGGCGACAGGCTGAAGGCACTTTCATTGGTTTTTTCTTCCGTGGCCAACTTCCTTGAAGTACCTTAAGCTTCAATAACTTTCGGAACCGCTGTCACCAAAACGCATACAAACAAATGGTAAAAACTATGAAATCTTGATAATGATTGGTCACAGTTTCTAATATAACAATATGTAACAAATTCTGGATTGTTAATATAATTTAAACTGTACCCAGTCGCTATATCGTTGAAAGTCCAATATCTTTACTGCAAGTTTGATTTTATATTGAAATTTTATTCAACGTGCTGCCATCTTGCGGCCAGTAGCTGGACTACGACGAACGATTAACATCTAGGTGTCTACTCTCGATCTCCGTCCGACAACCGTTTGAAACAATTACTGTCAAATAAGCAATACTTGTCTTTTAATTTGGTCGAATATAACTTATTTCACAGTAATTGTTTCGTACAAATATCGGACCGTGAACGAGAGTAGACCCCCTGAACGAATAGAAAATAGTGCGTACTTTAAGAGGGAGCAGAGGAAAAATTCCTAATCTTCGATTTGATTTTAGAGGGGTATATCCATTTAAACTTAAAAATAAAATATTGTATGAGTAACTACACGATATATTCAAGCATAGACATTAATCAGAAACATAAAACAATAAAGTTTCCTCGATAGATAAAAATCACGATATGACCTCTAATTTTCACATTTTTTCGATTTATCCTCGAAATGCTATAGGTTATTAGGACAAAAATTAGATAATTAATTATATTTATGCATGATCGACAACTGTCACTACGGTTTTTTTTAATCCCTTAAGTTTTAGAGTTATTCCGCTAAAACGAATTTGGTACTTTTAATGCGCAAAATTCAACATCTCCTGTCGCATGACACGCGAACTTCAGGCATATATTTGTTTCGCAATTTGGGCGGAGCCAACGTCAAAAGTTTTTTGGCATCAGAGCTCTTAACGTACAAATTTCATAATGGAGTTTAATTCGATCAATTAAGTTTAAAATTAATAAAACATTCATGAAGCATTTTTTGCTAAACTTTTGTTCGCTACTGGCGTGAAAAATCGAGGTGTTTATTTAGTTCTCCAAAACATAAAATTCGATCACATTGCTGTGGAATAATGTTTACCACAGACACACAACCATGACATTAAAAACGAAAATGGCGGTTCGAGCTCAAGTAGGTCTAACGAGACCTAATGTTGTTATGCGTAGGACGCTAACTAACCACTTCTACTGTATTTGTTGTTCTGTGGTATTCGCGAACGTATTTCAGCGTTTGTGCGACATGCAGTGGTAGCAAATAGTGGATATGCTTTGCGTCCTGATAGTGCGTTCTAACAGAGACTCTGTAACGTAGTTTATTGTAACGAGATTTACAGTCGTATCAACCATGGCACAAGTCGTAAAGCAATATGGTTTCCAACTGTAAATGTCTTAGTTTCAGTGTAAGCAAATTATATATTTAAAAAAAAATTCGAACGAAATTTTAAGAAAGTTGCATGTAGCAAGCATTTTTAACAGATTCTACGTAGAAATTTCTTTTGAACAGATTCGAGGGCTTCATTATATTTATTGTATATGGGATTCCAAATAGGTAGAACATACTCAAGTTGAGAGCGCATTAGTGACGTGTATTCTACACGTAAACTTTAAGATCGTCGGCGTATAAAAAAAATGGCAAAATTTTAAACACAAATGAATATCGTTTATAAGCAAGATAAACAACAAGGGACCGATTACCGAGCCCTGCGGTACTTATATAAATCATTACTTTATGTATTTTCATTAATTTCATATTCGGTATAATACATACAAACGTTTAAACGTTCCATTTGTTGCTGTTATTATTACAGTAACAAACATGATTTTTATGCGACAATAATATTTTTAGGTGTGAAACAGTAATGTCACAAAAACTGTGATGAAGTGAATTCATAATAGGCAAAAATGAGCACCACAGATTTGAGGCAATTAAGTTGTTTTTGAATTTTTTTTAAGTCTTAAAGACCGTAATAGTTCTGATTTTCTTTTCAGATACCAGCGAATTTCGACGTGATGATGATGATGACTATGATGATGAACAATTCGGAACACATTATGAGTATTATTATCAACAAGTACCAGCTAATTGGCGAGAGGCAAGACTGAGATGTCATCTGAACGGTAGATCATTTCTCTAATTACGTTTTAATTATGACAGTAAAAAAATACTTTTTAATTATTTTTAATAAACAAACGATGTTACTCCGTTTTGTAATAATGTCAAAAGATCTGAAGGAAATAAGATTGAAAAAGATGCCACAAGACTAATGAATCTGACGTGCTTTAGTTGGTCAAAGTATTGATTTATAAATGAATGATGTCGGTTTTTGACTTAACACATGTTAATCTGTCGATCCCAGATACATAATATAATTTTTCAACAATGTGATAGGCAGTAACGCCGCTTATCTTACCATAACATACCATACTCCTTTTGCTTGTTTTATTTGTTTATTTTATTTTATCCATCTTTTTACATAACGCATGGAGGCAAAGTTCCAAAACTTTTTACATTAGTATTTTAATGGGTTATATTTCGGGAAGTGTGCGTAGGTTTTTTTTATGATATTAAGTGACGCGACAAACAAATGCGCCTGGTGGTAAGTAACTCGCCTACCTATAACAATTAAGTGCCATTTAGAGTTTTAAATTGCAAAGACCTATGCGTCCACTACCTGCCCTGAGGCATTATGTTGGTAAGTCTATGCCTGTACTGCTTAAACCTGCGCAGAGGTAGCGATACGTAATTGCGAAATAATTGCGTTCGTTATTGCTAAAGCTGTAGTAATGAAATTAATGTATAAGATATTTTAAGGATTCACTCTATAAATCATACACTTTAGAAACTCAATTACTTGTATTTTCCTCGATAGATAAAAAATCTGAAGTTGTCTCTAAAAACCAAAATAAATCTTAGTACGGCGTAAATAATTCACGGAAAGTTCTGACGAACCTTTTTAAAAAATAACAAAACGACATGTTGTGTATTACGTAAACAATTTTCCTTGTTTCAAATGTGTATTTGTTTTAAATACGAAGGAAACACCTAAATTCGCACGTAGTCCGCCCATACTAGCCAGAGCCGCCATGCTTCCCTCCTGTCCGCCCGCTTTAGTTCTGATTCGGACGGGGAGGTTGTGTCGCTTGGTATGCACGGCTCTCAAACATGTGCCTCATGCATACATACACGGAACGCATAGAATACTTAAAATCAATAAGCGATAGAAGCTCGGTGCCGTCTTAACGGCACAAATAGATGTGGTGGCAGTGTTTCCCTGGACACTCATTTTCACAAGGACTTCAATTTTTATACTAAGTATTACGCCACGTAACTTGCGCTTGTAAGAGAACATATGCCCAAACAAGCTTATGATATATTTATTATCTTTATTAAATATTTCTTCGATATTTTTATTATTTAAGTATACTAGTTTTTATATTTTTTCATCGTCTGTAGTGTCGTTTGCGGTACACAAATACGATCGAGAACACATCCAGCCGTGTTGTAAATCCATGACCAGTCGTTTGAATTTGACACTAAGGCAGTTTCCGATTGGGGCATTGCCAATCTTGTCAAAGTCAATGCTAACAAAACACAGGCACGTCTATTCTCCACAAAACGGAGTCCTTTGACCTAACTCCGACTTTTCGCGGTATATCCATACCGATAGCTATCCACCTCCATCTACTTGGAATGAATCTGTCGTCTAATATGAACTTCGGTAGATACATAGAATCCATGGCCAAAAATGCAGGCAGGAAGCTTTGCATCCTATCCATGGTGAGGCGTTACTTTACACCGGGACAGTTGTTATAGCTGTACCAAGCACAAGTGTATGGAATATTGCTACTACCTATAGAATGTTTCTGCTAAATACCAGCTGGCTACGGTGCATTCAATTGACAGGCGTGGTAAGAGGCTTATGCACCCATGGGAAGCACTGCACCTTTGTATCTACTAAATCTGAGTCACCACTCCGAATTAGTAAAGGCAAAGCTGCAATGCCTTGAATACCGCCGTAAAGTTGCATGTTTATCGGTATTGTACAGGATATATTTGGAGAGTGGGCAACGGAATTGCATAATTTAATTCCACCTTCCCCTTTCCGTCACCGGGGGACTAGATGTAAGGCTTGAGTGCCACCCCTACGTTGGGGATATTCGAAGGATTCGCACGAAGCACGAAGGATTCCACATTTATATGGCGGACGGCTATGCAGTGGAATTCCCTGCCTACAGACTTGTTCCCTGAACGTTATAACTTGGGGCTTTTCTAGACAAGAGTAAATAGGCATTGTTTAGGTGTGCATGCTCTATTGTCCACCCCATTGTCACTTTCCATCAGGTAAGATGGAGGTCAAATGTGCAATGTGAAAGTGAAAATAATATGAGGCATAACTTAAATAGAACATTACACAGCTTGACATTTCATTATAGTAAATTTCATTTTATAGATACTAATAATTGTATTAGTAAATTTTTTATTTGACTAAACTTTACTAGTTGTTTTAGGGGACAGCAGAATTGCTATCATATTATATTAATAGTACAGCCAAATCGTTGGCTATCAGACCGGCTGCTTCTATTGAGCAGTCCATTGACGTAGGTCAGGGACGAACAAGTTTAATGACATTAATCAGTCTGTTGAAAATAACTCAATTTCCAATTATTTAAATTAATTAATAAGGCAACGAAGATATACTGTTGCAACGCAGTAACAGTAAACAACCAACCTAAAATACATAAAAATTAACTAAATTGTATATTAAACCTTGTGCACCAAAATATTCAAGACACGAAAGGCAAAGAGTTAGAAATATAATTATTTATTAACTGTAATAATATTGATATCTTTGTATTGCTGAGCACCACTTTTTATCTAAACATCAGTTCATGTTTAGCTTCAACAATCACTAGGTGGCTAGTTCGTTCAATAGAGAAAAAGCTATTCATGGTGCCTCTTTAATACGTAATAAAAATAATTTAAAATTTAAAGATCATACAGATATTGTAAGTCTATTTATTGAGCGCACTATAGAGATATCCTGCATATACCTTGAACGACTTGTTATATTAAGCGTGATATACCCCCATGTTCATTTTACGAATTATTTTGAAAGAAGAAGAAATTTGAAAAAAGACTAGACGAACTTTTAGACAAATTAAATAACCTAAATAAATATATTGCTAGTAGTAGGCTCGTACAATTTTTTGAGTGTTATAATCTTGTGAATCCTTTTTTGGTGCCAACTGGAATAACTTCTGCTACAGCTACTTGTTTAGACAACATATTTACGTACGGTGTTCGTAATAAATCTATTATGAATAAATTAACGTCAGATAATTGTGGTTAATTGGCCACTTTTAATATGACGGTTGTAAAAGGTCAAAAGCGGACATAACATGTGTTCCAATAAATAAGGGTCGACTTAAAGCTTATAGCAACAATGTAATGGTTAAACTACCCGACATTCCGCACTGTGACGATCCCAATGAATTATATAATTCAGTTTTTGAAGTGAAAACTGAACGTGTTAATATTTTTAAGTCTTAAATCATAACCATTAATAATTCATTGAAATTTAGTGCTTAGACGAGCGTGGGCATTCATAAAAGTAGATAAAGGCTATATGAACTTTACTATGAAAGGACCTATAACGCTAGTGACAGTTTTAAGGATTTTGTTGAAAGTACTCGAAAATGTTCAAGCGTGTTTATGTTGCCGCTAAAGCAATGATTATAAACAATAAAATTAAAAACAGTGCAGATGTCGTAACCGCTCACGCGATGCGTTCCTCCTACCGCAAAATGGCGGCTATCTGGTTTCGCAAATTAGAAAAGCATTTAGTTTAAATACAAGTTTTTATAAATAAAAATTATTATTCTGCATTGCTAAATAAATACCCTCCGTACTACCAACAAAAACATCTCAAATAAAATGCAGTAATACACCGCAAATCCTGCACTTAAAAAGTACTAATGAAATTTTTGGTGTACTTGGATAAATATGATAATA
This sequence comes from Hyposmocoma kahamanoa, assembly GCF_003589595.1. Classification (NCBI taxonomy): domain Eukaryota; kingdom Metazoa; phylum Arthropoda; class Insecta; order Lepidoptera; family Cosmopterigidae; genus Hyposmocoma; species Hyposmocoma kahamanoa. The sequence goes on along the minus strand of NW_020653900.1, from coordinate 7,357,565 downwards.
TTCCGTTTGAGTGTTTCTAACGTTTATCATGAAATTACTCCTTAAAGTATAGTTTATAAACATTTATATTCAGGGTAAACTTAAAAAACGCTACTTACGGTATGTTTTCAATAAATAAACACCGAAATCACCAGCCCAAACAATAACACACACGATTGTCGTGACGTATTTTTGAAGTTGTTTATTTTTTTTAAATGACAGACCCGTGCATTAAAAACTTTATGGTTTGCTAGAGTAGTTACGGAAATAGCAATTAATATTAGTTCCTTTACCTGTTATAACTTCGATATCCGATAAATCGATATAAAATCATCACCGGAACCTCTAGGTGTGGTATGCGTCTACGGCTGCATGTATCGCGTGAGCGGGTAAGGAATCGGTTGGAATATTATAAACAGCAAAACTGGAAGAGTTAAACCTCGTTATTTAGATTTTCAACTGACATTTGATGACAAAATTGTAAATACGGATGCAGAAGTTGCTAATATTATGTATGAAAAATTTTCTACTAAGTCGTTAAATTCGTCTTCCACTACCGCTAAATCTTTCCTAAAAGATATTGGAGTTAGTCTTACTAATTTAAAGTTCCGTCACGTACTTCCAAACGACTTTGTTAAGGCACTTAAATCGATAGACATTAAAATACTGCTGATCTTGATAGTCTTTCTGTCACAGTAAATAGTTCCGTAGGTGATTGTATATTATCTTACTTAGCTTGCGTTTCTAACAAATGCGTTGACGATGGTATGTTTCCTGACCTCATGAAGCAAAGTAAAGCTATCCCATTTTTTAAATGGGATAGCTCTGGTTGTAATTCCGACCCCACCAATTTCAGACCTATTTCAATACCAACTCTCAGTAAAATATTTGATAAAATATTCTAAATCAGATGTGTGCACATTTCTTCATTGATAATTAAATGTCTCCTAAACAATTTGGTTTCACTCGGGGCCGCTCTACAACCGATGCTGGTGTGGAATTGATAAAACATGCAATTGGTGCATGCGAGGACTCATATGAAGCTATTGGTGTATTGTGGGACCGTTCCAAAGCTTTTGATTGTGTGCACCATGATAATCTGGTCAGGAAACTTCGTCATTGTGGTATGGTGGGCCATGATCTCGCCCTTCTTAATTTATATTTGGGTGGGAGGCTACAGAGGGTCGATGTCAACGGTATGAGATCATCAGGGTCTGCAATTACCATGGGCGTCCCTCAAGGTTCGATTCTAGGTCGATTTTTGTTTTTAGTTTGTATGAATGACTTACCTAGAATCGTGGAGATTATGAATATGAAGATTATAGAACGTGAGATAATATTGTTTTCTGATGATACTTCCTTATTATTTATTGTTAAAAGGTTGTTCCTATGACGATGTGAACAATGCCATATTTAAAGTAGTAAATTGGTTTGCAGTTAATAACTTGCTCCTTAGTAAAAAAAATACAAATTGAGTGAAATACTTTACCCAATGTTAGACAGACGAACACAAACATTACAGTTAAAAACGAAAAATTGAACGTTGTGGATACAGTTGTATTTCTACGTATAACTTTAGATGCTAAATGGCAATGGGGTCCACGTATAAATATTTTATCAAAATTGCTCAGCTCTGCAGTGTACGCGATAAAAAAAATTTTCAGACGTCGAAATAGCTAGATTGCTTTTAGCATTTTGCTTTGGGGTTATGCCGCCGATACTAAAAAATCTTTGTCCTGAAGAAACGTGCGGTTAGGACTATTTCCAATCTAGGGCTCAGGGTGTCTTTGAGAGTAAGTTTAAAGGGATTAAAATTCTTACATTAACGTCACAGTACATTTATGAAAATGTTATTTGTCTTAAGAAAATATTAATTTTTTTATGAAAAATAGTGACATATTTATTAATACGAGGAATAAAAATAAACTAGCTGTTCTTGACAGTCGTCGTCATAAAGCCAGTTGGTATATTTATAAAGAGCAACTTCTACACTTTCTTGCTCATTCTTTTCAGGGGAATCTGCCTTACGAATGAGCAGTAGAGTTTTAATCAGTATGCCGATTCCAAATGTAATTTGCTTATCCCGAACTCTGGCAGAATTGTACTTAGTGGCACAGAAGCCAAAACAACAAAAAAATAATTTGCTTATCTATGAAATAAAGATTATTTAATTTTGACTTATATTTTGTAAAAAAGGAACAATTATGAAGTTTATTTATCTTTCTCATCTTCTTTCACACAATGATGTGCATTTAGAACTTCTCCTTTAAGTTGACATTTTTGTCATTGTATTGTATTTCTGTTATTTTTACAGGATCAAAGCTAGCGTCTCCTCTGAATTCAAGATTCGTGAAAAACATGAAAAATTTGGCAAAGACTAGTGTTCATGGAGTTTTTACGGGTATTCACTCTACATTTTCCAGAGGCGACTATTTTTCCGTGGAAGGTACAATTTAGCTCAAAAGTATGTTTCGGAGTCATTTTATACAAGCAACTTTATACTGTAATTTGGTTATTATGTCGTTTAGGTGTTCCTCTTGCTAAGATTACTCACGTCTGGAGCAAAGGCGAGCCCGACAATGATCAGGATCGAGAAGGTTGCATAGTAATGTCTGCTGATGGCACTTTTGCTGACAAGAATTGTTCAGGGACTTTCCCGTACATATGTTATAAGAAATTCTCAAAAAGAACTGTATGCGGCACTTCGGATCTATGTAAGTTAATTTTCTCCAATAAAATAGATCGACTATAATGTGACAAATCTAATTAATAATAATTTAGTTTAATTAAATTAATATTAATTTAGTTCAACTTCAAAAGAATATTCAAAAAGTATGGCATTACTAAATATCGGATCACCTGTGTATATTTAATTTTTATACTCTTACCAATATTTTAGAAACAAATCTACTTACAATTTATATATCCTATCTAGGGTAACGTAATGTCGGTGCTAGTAATGTAATTTCATTTTCTACAATTTTGGAATGATGTTACAAGGAATCATCTTCTTCAGTTTAATATACTTTATTAGGTTCTTAGGTTTTAATGATTTTCTGTGATTGCAGCCTACATTCTGGATAATAGAACCGGCAGTTGTTACAAGTTCCATCAGTTCCCTCGTACCTGGTCTCGAGCTTACATGACCTGTGCTGCCGAAAACGCATATCTTGCAGTCATCAACTCTGAAACCGAAGGAAAGGCGTTGGGTGAATTGTTCTTGAAAAAGGGAAAACCTTTACCATATTCTGGTGAATACTACTGGGATACCGCCCATATTGGATTCCATGATTGGGGCGAACATGGCGGACAATGGATTACTGTTCATGGTATGATATACTACTCTATGATGTACAATAAACTAATAGTTATCAACATACAGAGTCAATCCAGTATTACAAAAAATTCTCGTCTTTGTTATTTTGTGTCACAACGTGATTAATTGCCTTTACACAGAAACCCTACCTAGCTACTAGAACCCTTGGAGCTTTCTTTATTTGCGAGTTGAGTTCTTTTCATATTACTGTTACAATTGATTTAATTTTTAGATAAGAAAATATTGCCCACATATTGTATTACTACCTATGCCAAACGCCACTTCATACATGTACTATGGCACTGGAACTCCTGGATTTGAAATTGTATATATTTTACCTTGTTTGCCCAATTTTATTTTTAACTGAGCATATTTATTATAACTTTATTAATATAAGATCCAATACAAAGAAAAATTCCTTCGATCTAACAAGACTCGAACCTGCTTCTGTGGCAGACTATGACAGCTACAGATTGAATTAGCAGAGCTTATGAATATCTTTAATTGTATGTTATCGATCTTTTGGATAGAGCTTTGTTTTGGCTTTTTATCCATGAAGCTTCTCACTCAGCCCGTGCCTTTACAACCACCAAAGTCTGATGTGAGATGTAATAATAATAATAATCTAAAATAATAATAATAAAATAATAAAAGAGATCGCTATAACAATAATAATTTATTCAGTACAACAACAGTAATACCATAGATGACAAAAATACATACAATTTATGGTTGTACCTACATAAACTGACAGAAAAACAGTGGACAGGCCATCAATCAGTTCACAAGCTATAGTTATGTGTCTTCGTAGTTTTCGGGAGTTGGGGATCTTCTTTATTTCAACGACGCAGAAACGTAGGTTTGAGGAACATCTGCTGTTTTATTGTGTTTACAACTTACAACTGAAAATACAACAAGGTATGCCGTACCTCAAGCGATTCTGCTCAAGCTTGTGTTCTGGTTCCTGGTTAAGTATGAACTGCCGCATTGGCACCGGTGTGTGACACTTTATACCAGCCCGTGAGGGTGGGATCGCGTCATTAAGTAGACCCTTGAGAATGTTCTGGAGTCTCGCTTGTCGCGAGGACGCTATTTAAGATAAGTTGCTTTCTGCTACGTTTCAGTTATCACCAGGATGCCATTAAGATAGAGATGCTGTCCAGGAATGTGCTTTGTATTGATGCAAAAACTATTATCTTATGGTTATTTATTGCGTCCCAAGATAACGCTGCCATTATCGAGTTCTGGTATGCATCAGATGTTAGATTCGTATGATGTAATGGTGCAATTAGAGTTCCTTATTGATTATGGGTCTTGGCGCTGTTGGTGGTCATTCCTTAGCTCTTTATTAATTGTAATATTGATTTTAATTGAATATGTAATGATATTCATTTGTTACATTACTCTACTAGTTTGTTGTAATATTTATTTTTATTTTATGTATTTGGAAAACATACAGCACCATGTAATACATTTCATTATTAGCACATATCAAGGAAACTCTAGCCAAATAAAACAGATTCCCTAATGTTTAAAACAAGTTGGGTTGTATATTATACAAATTCATACGTTGCTGTAACCAGGCAACAACTAACATGACAATTACCACCAGCAACAAAAAAAATCACTTTTAATTATAATTTAAATTTATTGAATTAACTACCTTGATATTCAATTAGGTATGTTATGTGAAAGTACTCCACTAGTTTCTTATAATTATTAATACAAAGATCGAACACTGAGAAAATTCCATCGATCGATTAATTATGTTAATAAAATTAAGTACATTTTTCAGGTGACAACCTTAAAGATGCTGGCTACGACAAGTTCAACCCTGGAGAGCCAAACAACTACAGTATCTATTTCATGAATAGCATTATGTACGAGTTTTGCGGCGGGATAACTAAAGTAGGTACCCTGGACGACATGTGGTGTGAACGCAGAGCGCAATTCATTTGTGAAATGCAACCTGAGGACTTCTTGTCTTCTGATGAGGATTGATTATTGCTTTTTCACTCAGGGTTGGACCCCACTTGTTAGCATGCTTCTGTGTACTGGATATAAAATTTAAATGCTAATACGTGTGTTTCTTTTTTAATTTAGAACGATTAACAACCAGTGGTTATGAAATAATATCTACATGAAGGCTATTTTCCGAAGTCACTTATATATCGATAATTATCTTTATAAATTTACATTAATGTTGTTATTTGGTGATAGTGATATTTGGTTCAACTATTATAAACAGCTAATTGTAAGCCCAAAATGTTTCCCCATGCATGGTTTATATGCTTTGGAGAATAGGAGAATCTCCCATGCCGAAAACACAGATCTGTTACTTAGTTTAGCGGTACGAGTCATAGTTTCATTATAATTGTGTTGAACCTTAAATTTTTTTAACTTATATTTTGTTTAGGGGTATATACGAAATAAATAATTGTAACTTTTTCAAGTACAAAGATCCGACAACAAGCACATAGAAAAATTCTTTATGTCCGCTGATTCGATCCGTGGCTTAGTTGGCATAGCATCTGACACGGTTTGCTGGAAGACGTCGGTTCGTATCGGGCCAGATCGAAGGAATTTTTCTAAGTGTTCGATCTTTGTATTAATAAATATAACAAACTAGTGGAGTAATTTCACAAAAAATAATTGAATAGGTACCATGGTGGTGAAACATCCTGACATTCAATAAAAACTTAACTTAATTACAATGAATAGTGACATCTCTAGCCAGGGCTGGTAGCTGTAAAGATATCTAACTGGGCGACGAAATACTTTCATAGATTTCTCTTAGATGGCGCTACGGCTAAAAAGTTGTTAAAATCCAAGTACAAAGATCCGACAACAAGGACATAGAAAAATTCATGAGGTTCGCTGGTTCGTTCCATGGCATACTTCGCATAGCGTCTGGCACGGTTTGGTGGAAGACGTCGGTTCTAATCCGGCCGGATTGAAGGATGTGTTCGATCTTTGTATTAATAATTATAACAAACTAGTGGAGTAATTTCACAAAAAATAATTGAACGTGCAATAAAACCTTAACTTAATTCTAACTTCAAAAAAAAACAGACCTCATAAGTTTGTGAAATTGCATTTATTTGCCAAGTTTTATTGGAATCAGTTAACGAAAAATGGGTGAAATCCAATAAACCAATTTTATCCCCTAATATGATGCCAGCCTTAGAGGTGGAATATTTTTTTCAAATTGAATGGGTCTGAGTTCTCCTTAAGCAACAAAAAAAATCGGTTCACAAATTTTAATTTCGAAGTAATCGCGTACCTAGACAAAAAAATACAGTCGAATTAAGAACCTTTGTTTGAAGTTGGTTGAAAATATATTACTTGGTAGTTGGTTCTTGGTGTAATGGGCTGGTGTCCGAATATAATATATTGTCTCGGATATCTATTTAAGACTCACGCTTCTATCGCGTAATCGATATATTTTGTACTTTTAAATGGGATAGGAAGCACATTACGAGTATAATTACTTACTAGTTTTTTATTTAATACTTATGTCATGTTCTGGATCTGCCATTTCCGTTCTATTATCACGCTAAAGTTCATCTAATGTAATACCAAAAATAAATGTACATAGTTCGGTAAGCATTTATTTCACAATTTGAATAAATCAAGATCTCTTGCAAGACTACGTCAAAATTAAAATTCAACTATATGCTGCTGACGATAGAAACGGTCCAAACTTCAAAGTGTCAAGCTTGATGTGCTTTTTGTTGTACGTGTTTGGGTTCTTCGCTTACAGGGTAAATAAATAATCAACCCTCTCCCCTGTAGGGATCTGGGAAGTAAAACGTGTAATATCAAAAATAAATACAGTTCGGCAAGCATTTATTTCATCAAAGTGAATAAATCATGATATCTAGCAAGAGAACGTCAAAATTGACACTTAAAATTGAAGCTAGAGTTCGTCCAGGGTAGTTCTGCCATCTGACCAATTTCTGCTGCCAATCAGTAATGTCTGGTGAAATTACAGGCACATGGGACTTGTCAACTTATGTCTCAGCACCCTGAGACAGCTACCCTGCTTGTCACCACAAGCAGTGGTAGTGCCCCTGAGATCTTTACAATTTAAAGCTCTGAGCGGCACCGTAACTGTTAAGGACAGGCGTGTAACTTACTATCAGGCGTACGACTTGTTCGTTCCGTCTCTTGATATTATAAAAAAAACGTATAAGGAGTGATACTCTGAATTTTATATAAATTTGTACGTAAAAAAATATAATTCCATTCAACATTTTCAATATAATTATTATTACTATTAAGTCTAATATTTTTAGTATAGCTTCCGGCGTTCCTCAAGGGTCACATTTAGGGCCACTTCTCTTTAATATTTTCATAAACGATATTGCCGAGTGTTTTCGTTTTTCAATACCTTACTTATATGCAGATGATTTGAAATTCGCGAGAGTCGTTGAATCTCCTATGGATGTATCCCTGTTGCAAGCTGATATGGACAGACTGCAGTAGGAATGGTGATCTACTAAGCAGATGAGTCTTAATATTATTAACAAAGCTCACACATACAATTTTCAGGAAAACTAAATAATATTTATTCTAATTATAAAATTGACGGACATTTGCGGGAGGTGGATAGTATCAGAGATCTGGGTGTGTTGCTTGCCACCAAATTGACGTTCATACCTCAAACGGAAAAAATCATCAAAAGGTTCTTCCAAAGTTCTGGATTTTGTCAGAAGGAACGGAAAGGTATTCTGCTCTCCTGTTACAACTGCTGCCTCATTGTGCGAATCACATGTTGAGGCTTGAGCGAATACAAAAGAGATTTATCTGGCACTTAGCGTACTCAGTGGGGTTAGACAGAAAGTTGCGGTTGCAGAGAGGAGGGAACGAGCGTTCGTACTTATGCTGTCCACAACTGTTAGCTAAATTTAACTTCAAAATTCCCTCAAGATACCCTTATGTTTACTATTGATCCTTTCATTCTGTAAGACTGTTCTGGGCTTTAATTCCTGTATCCGAAAGCTCTGCAGACTATATAATAAGCACAGTCACGTTTGCGATATATTTTGGCAGTCGCTGCACAAATTTTGTATTAGTATTATGTTAAACATTAATTTTTTTTTCCCATCTAGTTTGATGCTGTCCGAGACCCTTGTTCACTTGTATTTATTGGTTTTGTTTGTATTACTTTTTTCTTTTTTTTTAAATTTAAGTAGCTGTTTTTAAATTCTATATAATTTACATTTTACGTTGCTTTTGCAAGCTGTGTTCTCTCATAAGTAGTAGTGCAATTTAGATAAGAACTTCACCAAATTGAATTTATAGTATGTTAGATTGTAATAACTGTAAGGGAACCAATAAAGTACAAAAAAAATTTGTAATTTTTGCGTTAGTAGCAGTAGAACTCTTTGTGAAAGAATTTGTCGAAGGAAGTACTGCCACCTTACCTATTTCTGTGTTTCGATTTGGTAGGGTAAGGGTGGTGATGAAATTACTGGCACATGGGACTTGTCAACTTATGTCTCAGGGTGACGGGCACAGGTGGCAGTGCCCCTCAGATCTTTGTGATTTAAAGCTCTGAGTGGCACTGTAACTGCTGTCGACAGGTGTATGGCTTAACACCAGGCGCACGACTTATTCGTCTCGTCACTTAGTATTATATAAAAAAATCAGATTATAACGGTCTTTAATTAAAAAAAAAAATATTTTTAAGGAATTCATTGCCATTACTAAGCCTCAAAACTATTGTGCTCATTATTTATTGCCTATTATTAATATTCCTTAGCACCAGTCTTCGGCGTTTTTATAAAATTATTGTTTGACACCTAAAAACATCATTGTCTCATACAAATTATGTTTATTACAGTAATATTAACAACAACAAATCGAACGTGTAAACGTTCTAGTTTTGTAGGGTAAGAGTGTTGGTGAAATTACAGGTGCAATGGACTTGTCAACTTACGTCACAGAGTGACGTAAGCAACCCGAAACCGACCCCGGGTTCAGATGTTACAAACCACCAGATCTTTACAATTCAAAGCTCTGAGTGGCACTGCAACTGCTATGGGCAGACGTGTCGCTTGCCCTCAGGCGAGTGTCTTATTTGTCTCGTCACTTGGTAACATAAAAAAGTTACATTTCCTTTATTCTAGCGATGCGTGAAAAATCACAACTATCTGATATATCGAGTTCTTAGGTTTTCGCAATTGATACACATAACACCCAAATCGCGAGTATGTATTTTGTTTTTTCAAACAAACAAAGATTTTTCAATTTGTATTGAATTGATCTTCAATAGTATTTTGTGAAATGACTCCACTAGTTTGTGATAATTATTAATACAAAAATCGAACACTTTTTGTGAAATTACTCCACTAGTGGAGAAATTTCACAAAAAATAATTGAATATCAATTCAATACAAATTTAAATACATTGAATAACGACGTCTCTAGCCGGGGCTGGTAGCTGTAAAGGTATCTAACTGGGTGACGAAATACTTTCATAGATTTCTTATAGATGGCGCTACGGCTAAAAAGTCTTTGAACACGGATACAAAGATACGACAAACAAGCACTTAGAAAAATTCCTGAGGTCCGCTGGTTCGTTCCGTGGCTTAGTTGGCATAGCGTCTGGCACGGGATCGAAGGAATTTTTTCTAAGTGTTTGATCTTTGTATTAATAAATATTTTGGTTTGGATCCGAATAATAATTTCATTTCCAATTATCTGATGATTATTGTATATATATTCGGTAATTATCCATGTTGAGTCCTAGATTCTTTTCTTCCATTTTTTTATAAAATTGACAGTAAGAAAACTAAATAAACACGAAGAAAAATCTTTGGGAAATGTATTTGATTTGTCACTTTTTTTAATTGACATTTGACGAGTTTAGATACTTCTCTGATACAAACACATAGCACGATATTGCTAGAGTTGGCATTTTGTTGTTTCAATTAATTTTATAAACGTCAATATCAATTAATATTTATACCGACAATTATCGATGTATAAATGTCCTCGGAGAATAACCTTCGCTGATATTCTTTCATAGCCACTGTTTTAAACGTTATAAATTTAAAAAAAACGCACGTATTAGCATCGGATCTATATTCAATATAAATTTTATATACAGCATGCAGAAGCATGCTAAAAAGTGGGGTTCAACCTTAAATGAAAATGAAAAATCAATCTTCATCAACATACAATAAGTCCTTGACGCTCACGTCCTTTTCACAAATGAATTGCGCTCGGCGTTCGCACCACATATCGTCCAGTGTGCCTACTTTAGTTATCCCGCCGCAAAACTGGTACATAATACTATTCATGAAATTGATACTGTAGTTATTGGGCTCTCCAGGTTGGAACTTGTCGTAGCCAGCATCTTTAAGGTTGTCACCTGCAAAAAGTACTTATAATAAATATTGAAAAATATTATTATACAAACTAGAGTAGTAATTTCACAAATGAATATTATCACGATATTATGAAGTGGCGTTTTGCATGGTTAGCAATACAATTTGTGGGCAATATTTTCTTACTCTAAAAAGGAAACCAATTGTATGTAGTAACTAGGTAATATGAAAAGAGCTCAACTCACAAATAAAGGAAGAACCGAGAGTTCTAGTAGCTGGTAGGATTTCTAGGTAAAGACAATTAATCATGTTGCTACACAAATAACGAAGACGAGAATTTTCTGCATTATTGGATTGACTCTGTATGTTGGTAAGTATTAGTTTATTGAATATCATATAATAGTATATCATACCATGAATAGTAATCCATTGTCCGCCATGTTCGCCCCAATCATGGAATCCAATATGGGCGGTATCCCAGTAGTATTGACCAGAATACGGCAAAGGTTTTCCCTTTTTCAAGAACAATTCACCCAACGCCTTTCCTTCGGCTTCAGAGTTGATGACTGCAAGATATGCGTTTTCGGCAGCACAGGTCATATAAGCTCGAGGCCAGGTACGAGGGAACTGATGGAACTTGTAACAACTGCCGGTTCTATCATCCAGAAAGTAAGCTGAAAGTGCAGAAAATCATCAAAACGTGAGATCCTAATAAAGTATATTAAACTGAAGAAGATGATTCCTACAAACATCATTATAGAATTGTAGAAAATGAAAGTACATTACGAGTACCGACATTACATTCCCATTACGTTACCTTTGCTAAAATATTTTTTCTAAAATGTTGGTATACGTATAAAAAGTGCATGTACAGTCGCATGTTTAGTAATGACATGCTTTTTGAAGATTGTTTTGAAACGGAATTTGCAATTACAATTAGCCTGATGTATCCCACTCCTGATCCTGAGCTAACTGGGGGCCTAGTATGAGCTCTTAGAGCAAACCTATTTAAGCCTGTAAGTTGAATTGTCTATCGAATTCGTATTATGACCTCACAAAAACAATTTACTGTCCATGAAGTTTACGTTCCCCATTCGAAATCCGATCACCTTTTCTTTCAGAGCAAAATTGTATCACGACGTGCCATAAGCAATTCAAAAAAAGTTACTCCGTGACTAACTTTTTTAGATTTTGTTACATTTTTAAGAAATTTCATTTAAGTTTTATTGTATTTTATGTTTCATAATTATTTGTTATCTTCAGCTATATAGCCAATTGTCAATAAATAAATACTATTCAGCGTTATTTGAAAATTTTAGTTCGAGTTCCCAATCTTTAAAGGATTGTTGATAAACTATTGATATGAATGTTGTTGCAATTTTTAAATGGAATTTTAATCATTTTAATAATTTTATTGACCGAAAATCGTAAAATAACTTTTAAACTGCCTCCGTGGCCGAACGGTTGCCATGCCGGACTGCCACGCAGAGGTCCCAGGTTCGATTCCCGGACCGGGAGAAATATTCGTATGGCCTACATTTATTTCTCTTGTGTGTGGGTAACGTGGGTATAATTTGTGGCTGTCTATGTGTGTGTTCATGGTATCCGCGACACAGGGTTTCCCTGGTGCGGGGCTATGTTGAGTGTGTGCGTTACTATTATTATAAATAGTGCCAAATTTTACTTTAATGCAATCAATGAAAATGTACGAACACAAGATACGTTCCAATTTTGTTATAAAATTACAAACTCACCTTATTCATTTCAATGATAATAACTAGGCATAACATGTCATTTTCTCGTACGACGAATTGTAAAGTATGATTGAAAAGTTGCTGATATTACAAAACAAGGTAGTAAGTATAATCAATAATAAAATTAATAAAAAAAATTAATTATTCTCATTTTCAACACAATCGGTTAATAGTGCTTGAACGCTTCCAGGATAGTTCATCTGTCTATTTCTTTGATATGATTTAGTATGTAGTTCCATCTCGCTGTTAGCTAGCCAGCCAGAGACAATAATTAACGTTTAAAAAGTAAAACTCATCATCTTGTCATGACATTCCCGTTCAACTTTGTGTAGGTCATGATACGAATTTAAGCAACTCAGTTTTACCACGTCAAGTGAATTGCAAGGAACATGAACAGGCTTATAGCTCATAGTAGCCCCCCTGGACCCAAGCTTTATCGTAGGCGTCCAGTTCGTTACGCCATTCGCTTCTCGGTTGGAAGTTGAAGTAAATTATATTAAAAGATTTGTCACATTTAGTCTATGCATTATTAGACAACATTCACTTACATGAATCCCAAGTGTTGCACACATTCAGTTTTAAGCCAGGGGCATCCTTCTTATAACATACGTACGGGAAAGTTCTTGTACAATTCCTGTCAGAGAAAGAGCCATTTCCATCAGCCTTCATTATTATGCAACCTTCTTCATCATTACGGTTGTCGGGCTCGCCTTTATTCCAGTCCTGAGGAATCTTAGCAAGAGGAACACCTAAACGACATAAAATCCAAATTACAGTATAAAGTTGCGTAGTATAAAATAGCTCCGACAGATGGACGATAATATTTTTGTGCCAAATTGTACCTTCCACGGAAAAATAGTCGCCTCTAGAGAATATATAGTGAAGACCCGTATAAATTCCATATACACTGTTCGTTGCAAACGTTAACATTACATTTTTGAGTTCTGAATTCAGAGGAGTCGCTAGTTTTGATCCTGTAAAAATAACAAAATTTATAACGCGGTCACAAAAAAGTCACCTTAATAGGAATGTTCTAAATTCACATCACCATGTAAAAGAACACAAGATGGACAGATAGATAAACATTTTATTTATTGTAATTATTAATACAAAGATCGAACGCTTAGAAAACATTTCTTCATTCCGGCCGGATTTGAACCGACGTCTTCTAGCAAACCGTGCCAGACGCTATGCCAACTAAGTCATGAAACGAATCAGCGGACCTCACGAAGTTCTTTCTCTATGTGCTGGTTTGTTGGATCTTTTGTATTTGGTTTTCAACGACTTTTTAGCTGTAGCGCCATTTATGAGAAATCTATAAGAGTACTGGGGTGGAGCCCAAGCTTACGTCTAGTTCCCTGGTGATGGAAAGGGGAAGGCGGAATAAAATCGTGCAAATCCATCGCCCACTCTCTGTGATATATTCTGCAGAATACCGGTAAGCAGGCAACTTTAGGGCGGTGTTCAAGGCACTACAGTTTTGCCTCTACTGATTCTGACTCACCTATAAGCCTCTTGCCTTGTCAAGGTTGTCAATAGAATCCAAGCGGCCAGTCGGTATTTAGCAGAGCCATCCCAAAAGTGGCAGCAGTACTCCATACACGACCGGCCTTGTGTTTGGTACAGCTGAAGCAACTGTGCCGGTGTGAAGTAACTCCTCACCTTGAATAGAATGCCGAGCTTCCTGGCTGCATTTTTGGCCTTGTATTCTATGTACCTATATGCCGAACTTCAAACTGGGCGACAGGTCCATAAACAATGTGTTTTTTTAAGTGGGACGGTATGAGGGAATCCAAAAATATAGGAGATACAAGGAAACTGTCTTAGGAAGCATCCAGCCTTTTTTTGTGAAAACAATTTTGGTATAGTAAATTTTTTGGTCAAGCGTGTGTTGTCCATAAAAATAAATAAAATTAATTACCTATTTTTTTTAGTGCTGATCGACTCAATTTCATGTAAAGATTAGTTCTTGTATTGGGAGAAAAAACCAGGACAGCAAAAGTTGGTCAAATTTAATATAATGTTTTTTTCATATCATCAATACCATCTCAGCCCGTTAACACACATTGCTGGGTATAGGCCTCCTCTTTTGTACGCCTGCTCAATCGGTCCTGTGCGAATCTCATCCACAATCTTCGGGCCACCCCGACGACATCGTCTGACCATCTAGCACGTGGTCTGCCTCGAGGACGTCTCGCTCGGGTACCGGGTACCAAATTTACAACATTTTTTTAATGATTAATGAAATTATTCTTACATGCAACTAAGTCGATCAGCTCTATACAAATCAATTTTATTCATTTTTATGGACAACTCGCGCTTGACCAAAAAAATTTACTATGCCAAAAAGGTCTTTGTAATTGAAAGCTCTATGTGGTCACCACCAGGCACACGAAACTTGTTCGTCGCGTCACTTGATATCATAAAAAACCTACATGTGTAGGTACTAACACAAACGGAATAACAAAGTTTGTTTATTTAAAAGACTGCATCTTTTATTGTTATATTATGACGTAATTAGAGAAATGATTTACCTTCCAGATGACATCTCAATCTTGCCTCTCGCCAGTTAGCTGGTATTTCGTGATACTTAAGGAATCCCTCGATTTCTTTATAGTATTTATAGTCAGGTCGAAATCGGATGGTATCTGAAAATGATTTTAATAGCAGGAGAGTTCTGTTACGGGGCGGGTCAGCAAAGTTTAAAAAAAAACTATTTTTAAAACACTTAACTTTATTCTCAGAAAGAGGTCTATGCCTCATGCAAATCCAGTTCCATCTGCCTGCTCCGCGCATGCCCGGTTGCACGCATTTTCGGTTTCCTATTGCATTGACGTAAATATAATGGGAAACTTAGCGGTTTTATTTTATATTTTAACCCATATAATTTCGGATATAACAACCCCCCGTTAAGATCGATCGTCACATCTCAAAGTGATGAGAGATTTCAAGATCAACGCGAGATGAGTCGTAATTGGATTTCCATTTGGCAGACAGTATACATACGAGTTACATTCATTAGAACTGAAACTAATTATGAGGAAATTAACTAAAGATACTAAGAACTGAAAAAGATTAGAACTAAAGATTAGAAAATATTAGAGTATACAATTTTATTAAATTTCGTTAATTGTTATGATATTTAGAAAGAACAATGTTTCTTTTAGTAGGGGTTGTAGTTATTTGCGCAGCCTCCTCTAAAGCCTCAGAATAATTTCCTTCTAAGGATCTCCGTGAATCTCCATAAAGTATAGACCATCATATACAATATAGGATTAGAGTTAGTTTTAGAGTTATGACATTGATTGAATATTTGTATGCAGCAAGACGAATTAGACTTAAAAAGGGCCTTGCGACATTTATACAATATATATATAATAGGGGTTAAAGTATGAAATTGCCGATTTGTACTGAAAATCTAAATTGTTTATTTTTTTTATTTTTAACAAATTTATTTAATCAAAATAGTTGCCATCTATACATTGCTGCCATCTAATGGGAAGGTTGTTAATGCCTTTGCGATAGAACTCCGACGATCTAGACTGCACAAACTGTGTGAAAGCATTCTGTACTGCCTCCTGGGAAGAAAACTTCTTGTCACGTAGATAATTGTCCAAATCACGAAAAAAATGGTAGTCCGTTGGAGCAAGGTCTGGTGAATACGGAGGATGACGAATGGTTTCTAACTGCAGTTCCTGAAGGGTCAAAATGGTTTCTCGTGCTGTGTGAGGTCTCGCGTTGTCGTGGAGCAATAATGGTGAAGATCGATTCATGAGTCGGGGCTGTTTTACTGCTAGTTTTGTCAACATGGTTCGGAGTTCGGCACAATAGACATCTGCCGTTATTGCTTGACCAGATCGGAGAAAACTATAGTGAATAACACCATGCTGAGACCACCAAACAGTTACCATTACCTTTTTATTGGTAAGTTTTGCTTTAGGACACTGTTGTGGCATTTGACCTGGGGTCAGCCATTGCATTTTTCTTTTCCGGTTATCATAAAGAATCCACTTTTCATCACATGTTACAATTCGATCCAATATTCCTTCATTTCTGTACCGGTTCAACAAGGCAACACAAGTTTCAACACGCGTTTCTTTCTGCAGATCAGTCAAACCATGAGGCACCCATTTTTCGTATTTTTTTATTTTATTGATTTGACGCAAGTGAGTCAATATTGTGGGTAAGGTAACGTTAAACCATGCCGCTAATTCCTGGGTAGTTTGACTAGGATCGGCTTCCACTATCTCTCTTAATTCATCGTTATTCAGCTGTGTGGGCGGTCTTCCTCGTGACTCGTTCTTTAAGTCGAAATTTCCATCACGAAAGCGTTTAAACCAAAATCGCACGGTGCGTTCATTAGTAGACCCCTCTCCAAACGCAGCATTGATATTGCGGGCTGTTTCTGCCGCGTTAGTTCCGCGTCGGAACTCGTATTCAAAAATCACTCGAATTTTCGCAGTATCCATCTTTCTTGTCTAAATTGAATAACAAAAACAATTGAAAGTCGATATTCAAATGTTTCAAATTTAAAAAAAAAAATCACAGAAACCATTTGAAAAAAGTTTCATTCGAAAACCTCAAACCATGAAGATTCTATGAAAATTCAAAGAACCTATTGCAATAAAACGGCAATTTCATACTTTAACCCCTAATCATTAATATTAAAATTAAGATACTAATTATTGAAACTTAGGGACATAATAGTGAGTGCCATATCAAAATGAGAAAGATTTTCTAATTTATTAAGTCTTCTTCAAAAGAGTTAAGATGGAGTTAATGAATCTAAGTTATTTAATTTAGAATATGGTAATCAGTTTAAGGTTTTGTTTAACCTTGACCTGTTACAACAGTCATCTTGTACGGTATTAAACTTGGATATTTTATTTGTTACAACACCGATTAACGTTTCGCCTATGGCGGTGAGCTGTAAGGTTTTAAAAAACGCTTTACAAATTTTAGGCAGTCCTAAGATGCCAGTCCCGAATAAAATGACATCTGAACTTACATCTCTGTTGTCACAAGTTATATGGCACTTCCCTGGTTCCTTCTGGACATAAGCAAAGCGATTAAAAGATAGCTTTTGAAATAAATCGATTAAACCGTGTATCAATTTCGTCACGTATATTTCTGGAAGCTTATTAACCACTTCATTTAAAAGAGTCGTTTCGCACGTGGGATTGGCGATCCCTGAAAACACATTTGAAAGTACGCACACATAACATTTTTCGCACTGATAACCTTGCACTTGTTGACGTCATTTATCGGTGAGTAGAACATGCGATCAGCTGTGATTGCTACGTGTGAGCTACTGGTCTCGATAAGACAAGTGTCAGGTTTCGATACGTCATAAGGAATGGGCAATGGGATTATATTATATAAGTTATGGATTTGTGGAAGTACGAGAGGAATCTTAATGACTATTATTATTTTATTTAAGTGATAATAACAAATTAGTTTGGAAATATCAACTATCTTTTGTATGTTTCTTAAAGTTAACGATATAGGTAGTTCGTAATGGCTAGGAAGGTTATTTCTATTTTTATCTAATTGGTTATACAATTGATGAGGACTAAGCACGGTCGGATGTAAGACATTGAGTTTTGCGAATAGAGCAGCGTTATTAATGTCATCAATATCAAAAGATAAGGTTAAAATAATTGCATCAAAAGAACTTATTAGGGTAGTAATTAAAGACTTAATTTCTAACTTGTCATTTGAGTTGGAAACTGTAATTAAGGTTTCCATATTCTTCAAGAGATGTTTTTCATTTTCATCTAATTTAGATATAGAATTGTTAAAAGACGAAATGGTAGATTTGATAACGTGAATATTATCTTTCATGAGACGGGCAAGATGTTTTTCATCCATCTGTGAGTCGTTGATGGCTTTTGAAAGTTTAGTTCTGTCCTCGGAATCTAAGGTACCGAAGAAGGTTTTTAATACTGAGTCACCTAAATGAAAGAAACTTCTTTTGAACCGCTTATTAGGTTTTTCATTTTCTAATACATAGGATACAGACTAGAATTTGTTTATATTTATAAGATGTTGATTTCTTAGCGCACAGAGTGAATTGGTGCCAGCAGTTTGTATTTTAGAGGTACAGAATACACTTAATTTTTCAAATAATAATTCGACATTCTCTAAATTAGGTTGGTTGTACATGACTTACATCTATTTATGCGATAATGTTCCAATCGTTATTAGTAAACTTAACATCTAAAAGCTTATCAAAGTAAAGACCCGGAATGCTGGTTATTTACGTTACATATTTTAACTGCCTCCGTGGCCGAACGGTTACCATGCCGGACTGCCACGCAGAGGTCCCAGGTTCGATTCCCGGGCCGGGAGAAATGTTTGTATGGCCTACATTTATTTCTCTCGTGAGTTTGGGTGTAATTTGTGGTTGTCTATGTGTGTGTCCATATCACCCGCGACACAGGGTTTCCCTAGTGTGGGGCTATGTTGAGTGTGTGCGTTATTTATTTATTTATTTATTTATATTGACACGTGCTTGACGGTAACGTCCATCTGAAATAGATAATAAGCGCTAGTCAGCTATTACATTACGATTATTACTTGTCGCTTGCGGGTTTGATTTCATCATAGTGATGACGTACGTGTTTGCGATTAATAAGTAAGGTGACCGAATGATTATCATTTAATTTTATTATTCTGTACGGAGCTTTCCACACCGGTGATAAGGCTTTGTTTTTTTTGTTGTGGCAGCGGACATATACCATGTTTCCAGCGTTATAAGATAGAGGCTTGATATGTGAATCATAGTGCGTTTTACATTTTTGTTTAGAAGACTGTATATTTAGAAGGGCTTTCTGACGACTGTAATAGAGTACCAATAGAGTAGAGAGAATACCAATGCTGGAAGGTAAGTAGGGCTTGTAGCCGTATAGTAATTCTAAGGGTGAATAACCTTTTGTGCTATGCACATTGGAATGACTAGGGATATAAAGACCCCAAGTGTGTTGATTCTCCCCGATATATGACCTTAAATAGTCTTTGAGAGTAGAGTGGTTCCTCTCGAGGGCTCCACATGTTTGGGGATGATAAGGAGATGCAAAGATGCGTTTGATGTTAAATAATTTTTTTAGTTTTCTGAAAACGTCAGAGTAAAAGTTTGTACCTTGATCAGAAATAATAACTTTGCGGATGCCCATATGAGAAATATAAAATACTAGTGACTTAGCTGTTTCTTCAGCGGAACAAGATTGCATCGGATACGCTTGAGAGAACTTGGTGAAATCGTCTTTTAAGGTGAGAATAAATTTGTACTTATACTCGTGAGTTTCAGGAAGTGGACCGATGAGGTCGATAAAAACGTTACGTTTACTCGTCTGTTTAGTTTAATAAGAACAATACAATTTGCAACATAGACACCCTCAGTTATGCAATGGTCTAATAATAGATCTTCATTGTTTTGGTAAAGCTCGTGCGAGAAATTAGACACCGCGCACTCGATTACGGCTTCGCTTTGAGCGGGAATAACATGTGTTGACTGGATATAGTTAATGTCCAGAATTTGTCCATAAATATTTAATAATTTGAGTTGAATTTAATAATTTATTTGAGTCATAGTTGATGCTTGCTTTAAAATTTCCAAAAAAGAAACTATCGATAATTCTGTAATATTCTAAGTTTACGTCATAGTTAACAACATGAAATTTATATGTATAGGTATTTAAATGTAATATAAAATCCATTTGAAAAGTACCTAAAGTTTCTGAGCAAGATTCAAACTTTCTTTATTTTGGTAGACATTACGTTTTTGTTAATAATGGTAATAAAAAATGAGTAATTATAAGAATTGTACATATAACTAAGAAATAGTTAAAATAGTTATAGTTACAAAAATTGGCATAAAGACAAGGTAAATATTTTTTTGAATATTCAGGTAATTATGTAGGTCAGGGTTTAGAAGTAGAAAGGAAATGGTAAGTATGTTATCGATTGACACTTAATAAGAGAATTGTAGCAATGACAGTACAATGGAATGTTCCACTTACAGATTTAGCACGATCACGAAGAGGCGTAACTGCATCCCCGGGAACTGGAACAGCTCGTTACAGGAGAGGAGTAGTGGCGCGTTAGGAAATGCGATCAATGGCAGGAACGACGACCAACGTAGCAAGTAAGGTTGCAGTGGTGGCGATGATAAGGGCGGCACGCCAACAGGCCGGCAGCAGCAAGAACGGTTTTCGTGACGGCGGTAGCAGGATGCGGTAACGGCGGCGCGATCATTGCGCCGATAGAGTGAAGATATGGGACTCTTGGAAGCTGGTCGGTATGCTTACACAGAGTAAGGCTGACTGTCGCGACTTGACCACAGGAGGTTGCGTTTTGACGAAGCGGAGATAGATAGCTCACGCTCCGGAGTCGAGTTGGCACTACGCACTTATTGTTTGTTAAATTGTTCGTTTTTCACGCATTTTTTATTTTTTTTATTTTTTTTTATACCTGACAGGCAAATGACTCCACTCCACCTGATGTTAAGTGGAAAGTGGTATCCAAACGCGAAGGAACCTAGTGCAGCGATGGAATCCTCACTGCACTAGCCGCCTCCACCCTGCCTGCCTACAATACCAGTGTTCGAAGAATGACGACGGTATCAACACTGGTAATCCCACTTCTGACAACACTGCTTCTAATCCCACTTCTGATACCACAACGGGTCAGAAAAAACCTTTTTTTTTAAAAACTATTTTTGAAACACTTCACTTTATTCTCATAAAGAGGTCTGTGCCTCATGCAAATCCAATTCGAACTGCCTGCTCCGCGCATGCCTGGTTACACGTATTTTCAATATGCAATGGTAGCAATGGGAGACTCAGCGATATCATTTTATATTTAAACCCATGTAATTTCGGATATAACAAGAGTTCGTCCAGGTAAGTACTGCCACTTTATCTATTTCTGCCTCTAAGCAGTAATGCTCACATTACCGTGTTTCTATTTGGGTAAGGGTAAAGGGTGCTGATAAAATTACAGGCACATAGGACTTGTCAACTTTATATCTCTGGGTGACGGGCACAGTGGCAGTACCCCTTAGATGTTTGTGATTTAAAAGCGCACTGAATGGCACTGCAACTGCTATGGACAGGCGTACTGCTTAACACCAGGCGCACAATTTGCTCGTTTCGTCACTAGGTAAAAGTCTTTAAGTATTTAAAAAATATATTTTATTTTGAAAAGCAACTTAATTGCCGTTACTCTCAAATCTATGGTGCTAATTATTGCCTGTTATTAATACGCCTCACCATGTTCATAACAGTAATAATAACTACAACAAATAGAACGCTTAAACGTTTGTAAGTATTGCACTAAATAGAAATAAGATAATGATTTAGTTGTACTAGATAGAGAAAGGCGATAACTGGATGGCGTCCAAGGTCTGAGTACAGAAATGTTAGGCGTCCAGCAGCGGCGAGATATCGCGTCGCATCGCGGGGCGAACTTGAATGAGACTAGCGTAGGACCGTGGGGAGTGGTACAAGAACTTGGTGGTCTATATCCCTTAAACTGCCTCCGTGGCCAAAAGGTTACCATGCCGAACTGCTACGCAGAGGTCCCAGGTTCGATTCCTGTGCCGGGAGAAATATTTGTATGGCCTACATTATTTCTCTCGTGAACTTGGGTGTAATTTGTGGGTGCCTGTGTGTCCATAGCACCCGCGACACAGGGTTTCCTAAGCGTGGGGCTATGTTGAGTGTGTAGTGGGTGAAGTCAGATGGTGATGATGAGATCAAAGAAATCAATTTATCACAATTATTCGTAAACAAAATTGCTTCACCAAAAATGCTTGCTCATAGTTAGTAGAATACATTTTTTATAATTGAGATAATCAGCGCAAAAGGGATGTAATCTCATGAGATGCATATAGAAGATATTGGGAATTTAAAATTAACCAAGTTTTTTTTATATTATAGTAATTATATATAACCAATATTTAAGTATTGAATTTTTTTTACATGAAAATAGCATCCAAATATTTCGAATTATATCAACGCTGGAAAGGTACATGTAATTTACATTTGGAAAACATTACGGATGAGCGATTTAAAGTATTTTTTGTAAGAAAATAAACTTATTTAAAAATCTCTCTTTAAAAAAAAATATTTGTTATGTGGAAAGGATGAAATTGTCTGTTTTTCTACATAGCCAATAAAATTATAGTTATATTTGTTAATAGCTGTCCTGTAATATTTTGCAAATGCACTTTAGACGTTTTTCCCTTCCAGTGTCGGTATACTTTAGTATCATTTCAGAGAAGAATAAAAATTAATATATGGATTACACTACTTTAGCGCTGATAGCTTTAATTATTTCCAACGTAAAAAGGACACATACTTAAGCTTGACACAAATAAAGACAAAATAACACTACACAGAAGTACGATAGTTTTCATATTCTAAATTTTGTACACTATAATTTTAACCAACACAATTCTCGTATAGGTTCACTGCTTTCGTAAGCGCAGGATAGTCAAACAAGTACCTTTGTTAATTATTCTGCCATTTATAATACGTTTAAATCCATTACTTAATGGTGAATTATAATTTAGTCACAGACAGAAACTGTAATTATGTACTTAATGAAATTTGTGGTGTTATTTATTAAACTTTTATCTAATGGTGTAAATCATTAACAATTAAATATGGAGGATTTAATAATCATTATAATATTTGTTTTCGGCAAGACTTAAATCGGATTTAACTGAGGAAAAGGCTTCAACAATACCTGGGGCAAGTAGAATGTTAGGGCAAAGCATAACAGCATCATATTAAGAGGTCTCAAAAATCAGATTTAACTTGCATAAGAAAGACGGAAAATTGTATGATAGTTTTTAACCAAACTAAAAGCATGCTTGTGGATCCAATACACGGTGGTGGACACTAACTCAGTCAGGGTTTGTTGTTTAGCGAGTAGGTAGAGATAGGAAGCAAACTGAATGATCTTGAAGAAAAACCTATCCAGAAAGGAATTATCCTCTTATTGCAGAATTTACGCATTCAATTTGAAGGGCATTTCAGAGAAGGAAGAGATCTCATAGCGCTTATGATAATACGAAGTCTTTATGATGAGTGCGTTGTAAATGACTTTTTGCGAATGAGTGCATTGTAAATGACTTTTTGCGAGTATGGGGAGTATACCCACTCGATCAAGCCCCAGTGGTACGAGACAGGTGTGGCGACACAGGTTAGCAGATTGGGACAAAATGCGCCATTTTTTTGCTTCATATCCCTGACAGGCTTGCTTTACTTCAAAAGATTCGTCGAGCTGAGCTGATGCTGTAGTTGAGGTCTTGCGATTGGGCATGGAGTATTATATACCATACTTCGATGTACCCAATTTATTCTAAGCTCGTCCATGGTTTAACGCTGACTGTAGTCGTGCTGAAGCACAAAAACAGTCTGCGTACCAAGCTTGGGCAGATGCTCGACTATGCAAAGCTCCGAATACTCGGAATCTGAAGAAAGCCTTTAATAAAGCCGCCAAGGAGAGCAAAAATGTGTTACGCAGGGCCAAGTTCGACTATGTGCGCCATGTAGGGGCCAAGCTTGCCCCTTTTCCAGCAGACAGCAAGCCCTTTTGATCCTTGGCCAAAGCGGTAGAAAAAAACTTTAGTAGCCACTCATTACCATCTCTGCTGAGGCCAGACAGCTCGCAGGCCCATACTGCGGAAGAGAAGACGAATCTCTTCGCCTCACTCTTTGCAGAGAGTTTGCGTCTGGATGCCGCAGGACACCTACCACCTTCTTTACCTCAGACTGGATCCACTATGGCGCCAGTTCGCATACGCCAAAAAGAGGTACTCAGAACTCTGCGAAGTCTAGACGTGCATAAAGCTAGCGGGCCAGATGGGATTCCAGCAATAGTCCTGCGTAACTGTGCGCCTGAGTTGTCTTCTATTCTCACACGCCTGTATCACCTCTCGTTTGATCTTTTGAGACTGGTGTAGTTCCCAGGTCGTGGAAGCTTGCAAATGTGCAACCAGTGCCTAAAAAAAGAAGCAGAGCTGACCCTGTCAACTATAGACCTATCTCAGTCACTTCCATACTCTGCAAGACTATGGGACGTGTACTTAACAACCGTCTCCTGTCGTACTTTGAAGACAACGATCTCCTCAGTGATCACCAGTACGGATTCCGAAGAGGGCGATCTACTGCGGATCTTCTTGTCTCTCACTTATGGAGCGAGGCTATAGAAGAGCATGGCGAAGAAGCCAGTGCAGTGTCTTTAGACATTTCTAAGGCCTTTGACAGGGTCTGACACGTAAGCCTTTTAAGTAAGCTTTCCTCTTACGGGCTTCCCACTGACCTTTGCAATTGGATTTCGGATTACTTGAGTGAACGTTTGATTCGAGTGATCTTAAAAGGCAACTCTTCCGAACATCGGGCGATAGATACCGGAGTTCCTCAGGGTTCTGTACTGTCCGCAACCCTCTTTCTGCTGCATATAAACGATATCTTGATTTCAGGTACCTTTGGGTATGCTGATGACAGCACAGTTGTGGACAGGTACTTGACCAACGCAAGGGTCAGTGGAGAGGAAATCCAGCCTTGTCGATAGTCCATGGTTAGTCGTTTGAATTTGACACTTAAGGCAGTTTCCGATTGGGGCGATGTCAATCATGTCAAATTTAATGCTACCAAAATACAGGCGCGTCTTTTCTCCACTAAACGGAGTCCCTTTCACCTGACTCCGACTTTTCGTGATATATGAATACCGATCGCCGACCGTCTTCACCTACTTGGAATGGACCTGTCGTTAGAAAGCATAATGTCGATATCCGGATGGGTTGTTAAATAATTTTCCAGGCTTTCCAGGTATGGGAACAGCTATCTGTATTTTCCAGTCCTTTGGGGGAGTGCCAGAGGAAGATATTGTAAATAATACTAAGAAAAAAAAGTTTAGAAGCAGAACCAGAATTAACAATAAATGAGTGCGGGATTCCGTCTACGCGATGTATCTTTAAGGTGACCCATAGCGACGAAAATTTCCTTCATAGAGAAAGGAGATTCAAAACGATTACAGTATATTGTGGAAAGAGGGCTCAAACAGGAGAAATTTCATCAACACATGGAGCAATTTAAATGCGAATGATTCAACCCATTCTGAAGGGTCATTGGACAACATTTTTATTTCGAAGGAGGAACCGGTGATGTATAAACAGCGGGTTTAATTTTTATTTAAATTGAATGGCAGAATCGATTCGATCACATTCAGTTTGATTATTTTTAATAAAATTAAATACAATTTAGAAAAGTATATCAATTTACCAATTTCAGTGCTTAGTATTCTTGGTTTGTTGTTTTTTCTACATAATTTATAATATACTCCAATCACATACTCCTTAGTTACTAACTTGTGAGTTGGGCTCGTAAAAAGTGTCAATTAATCAACCAATCAATAAAATCATTAATTGTGTACGCACGTCTAGAAGGTCTGAAGTAACATTATTGTTTCAGTGCTTATTGCCAATTTTATAGCATACAAATTAATTAATGGATCCGTTCGTTATGCCCCTGGTTTCTTTGCACCCGATTCAAATAAATATAAGTATGTATCAATTAAGTCAATAATTAAGACGGTTGTTAAAAAGCACGTACTGGTAAGACAATAAAAGAATACGAAAAGTTAAATGCGAATTATTGACAAATATTTGATTAGTTGCTAAAATGTAGAATTCAATCCAAACTTTTAATAGTTTTCATTTGAAAAATAATTAAAGGGATAAAAAAACAAGATAATACGAGAACGGTGAATACAGTAACGTTTCTTTCCTTACCTCCGTTTTATTTAAAAATGCAAATAATTTTATTATGACACGCAAATAATAAGAATTAGGAATAAAGAATTATTATTCCACAAAAATATTGATTGGACGATAGTTTTTATTATATGAACATGATCACTTTCGTGTCACGCCAACTGTAGAGCAGTCATGAACGACACACCTGTGACGTCATACGCGTCAATGACGTAGTCCAATAGTGAAGTCTATTGAGTATTATTAAAATTAATGTTGAAGTTGAGAATATTTTTTATAATATGAAGCGACGGGTCGAACAAACCTGGTAGTAAGTGACACGACTATCCATGACTGTTGCAGATCTGAGGGGCACTGCCACTGCACTCGTCACTCTGAGACATAAATTGGCAAGTCCTATGTAATTACACTCGCACCTTCGCCTTTCAAAACCGGAACATAGTAATTAATCATCACATCATTGTTTAACGGCAGAAATAAATAAGGTGGCAGTACTCCTTGAACGAGCTCTTTAACAAGGGGCTTTACAGCTACTAAAAACTCTACGACTAGAAAACAGCAGGTAGAACAGCCAGTTTTCAAAGTTACAATTATGTCAGTATCATGTATGTACTTGGCCACGTATGTAAAAAACAAAGGCACATAATACAAACTAGATATCTTTCAGTAAGTGTGTCTGCGATACGAATGTACCAAGAATTGTATTCACCTCAACTACGGATCATTATTATCTTTAGACGTTGTCTGACCAGTACCAGTAGGACTAGCACGACAGGACGCGACTTGCGCGAGAGCGACATAAAGCGCGAGGTCTCTATGCGAGAATAGTATTATCTCGTGCTTTATGTCGCTCTCGCGCTAGTCGCGCCCCGTTATACTAGCCCTGCAGGACTCCGCCCCTCGCTCAAGGTTATGCGATAAGTGCCTGCTGAAGAGTGCGCCGACGTTGGCGCAAGCTCTCATACAAATCTTTCATTTATGAGCTTTCGGCTTCGCACGTTTGCTCACGGCGGGCAACGTTATTGTCACCTCTCTGAACGCGCGTTTAGGTTCCTTTTTCTTCGTAGTGAACGCCTGGTATCATTAGTCAGATTTAGTAGGCTATTATAGCGCAGATATTTTCAATTCTATATGAACGAATGAATCATTCATCTCAGCCTGTTAACACCCACTGCTGGGCATAGGCCTCCTTTTTTGCACGCCAGCTCAATCGGTCCTGTGAGAATCTCATCCACAATCTTCGGGCCGCCCCGACGATATCGTCCGATCATCTAGCAGGTGGTCTGCCTCGAGGATGTCTCGTTTCTAGCGGGTACCAATCAGTGACCGCCTTGGTCCATTGGTCGTCGTCCCGCCTAGGAACATGTCCTGCCCATCTCCATTTTAAGCTCGCGATCCGCATACCGACGTCTACGAACCTTGTTCGCTGTCGTATCTCCACGTTTTGTGACCGCATGGCCGCTCACACAGGAATAAATCATAATGAATCATAATTTTATTATTCTAATCATAATTTTATTATAGGAATGAATTATATGTTTATTATTCTCACAAGGCTTACTTAAGACTAAAATACAGAGTTTTGTTAGTGTTATGCACGTTGTGAGAATCTGGTGTCAGTACTAGAGTTATATCCCTGTATAACTGATCACCAGGCTCCCTCCCTCGAAGCTAGGTTAATTACTCTTCATATTAATTCCACCTCGGAGAAGCTTTGCATAAGTCAAGTAGAATAGTAAAAACTTATAAGTAGGTAAGAACATTTTAAAGACAGACTAAAGTAGTTTGTGTATGCGTGCGTGCGTGTGCGTGCCTTCGCGAGTGTGTGTCTTGTCAGTAGTCAAGTGCGTAAATGTACCATTTCAAATTGATGTTCTGACATAAGATTTTGATATTGACACATCTACACATATCATAACCCTACGAGTGGTTAGAGACCTACTCCTGTATGAGAGTGATGCTGTTACGTAGGTAGTGACTATCAAGTAATCTGTGCCAGTACTTTATCTGTATAACATAAGCTTTAGCGCAATTGAGCGCTGCATACAATACATATTCGTTCCATAATCCGAGACTATACAAGTCTGGAAAACTCGGACCCACTCCGGATGTCGCTTGTGTACTAAGTCCGATTCGAAGCCGAGAAGTAGAATAAGTAGTGTACAAACGCTCTTACAGTCCCTCTTCCAGTGAAACAAATGAATAGAGACATTCCAACACGTCAATGTTATTTGAGGCTATCAGCGCAGAAGTGGTGTACAGAAATCTAAATAAACAGGCAATAGTAGTCGCATACCTACGC
This sequence comes from Hyposmocoma kahamanoa, assembly GCF_003589595.1. Taxonomy (NCBI): domain Eukaryota; kingdom Metazoa; phylum Arthropoda; class Insecta; order Lepidoptera; family Cosmopterigidae; genus Hyposmocoma; species Hyposmocoma kahamanoa. Next base: position 7,329,091 of record NW_020653900.1, on the reverse strand, counting down.
GGTGACAATGGCGTTGCATTGGTGTCACTTACGGCACCAATGCACGGGGTATAATTCAATATTGTTCAAATCTTCACAAGTGAAACAGAATACAAAAATGATATTTTGCAGCATTTGCAGCATATCTCATTGCGGAAACTCTTCCACAAGCTGTAATTACGCCAATTATATTTCACCAGTAAATTTGTTTCAAAGGACAAAGGCTGTTTTTATTAAAATTTAAATTATTCACTATGGGAATCAGCTTACTCGTGTTGTTTTTTATAGTATCCACCATTGTTATAATAACGCACTAAATATTTATGTCGGTAGTATACCAACATTTAATTATGTGTTTAAACAATAAAATGTTTTAGAAAACTGATAGATCTAAATAAGTGTCAAACTTAATGTGAATTACATCCTCTATGTACCTACGTTTCATACGTATTTTTAATATAATGACCAGGTAAATATATTTTGTTCTTAGGTTCTCGCGATTGTTACACGTAGGAATTGAAACTGTTTTTCCGGATTTAAATCGCGTATATTTGTTTTTTCAAACAAACCGACGTTTCGGGCCCTTTACAGGTCCCATGATCACGATTGACTCAACCTGTAAAGGGCCTGTTTGTTTGAAAAAACAAATATACTCGATTTAAATTCGGAAAAACAGTTTAATACCCTACATTTTGTTTTTAGTTTCCCAAATGTGTTGATGTTAAAGACAACTGAATATCCGGTATATTACTGCAAGAAAAGGAACTGATTAACCGACTTCAAAAAAAGGAGGAGGCTTTCAATTCTTATGTATTTTTTTATATATGTTACGCGATAACTCCGACATTTGTGAACCGATTTTGATGATTCTTTTTTTGTCGGAAAAAGGGTACCTCAGAAATGGTCCCATTTAAATTTGAAAAAAAAAAAACATTCCACCTCTAAGAGTGGCAAACTAGGGGATGAATGCGGTTCGCGTACTTTCCGGTAACCGATTTCAATAAAACTTGGCAAATAGATGTATGTAATTCCACGAAATTTTGATGTAGTGTTTTTTAGTACTCTGTACTGAGATTATTTACACTTCTAGTGCCTATTTGTTTAGATTTCTGTTGGTGTAATACACAATCATTTTTTTACATAACACATCAAATACATAATTCGGTATTTTATATTTGGATGCTATTTTAATTTTTATTAATTAATTTAATAATTAAATATTTTTTAAACATGAAAATAGAATTCAAATGTAATATAATTATGCACTTCAATATCATTTAAAGTAATATTGTAGAAAAAATATTGAATATGGGTTACACCACTTTTGCCTAATATATTTATAGTACCATATATTTATATGGTATTTATATAAGGTTATTATATAACCTGTGACCGAAGCATGATAGTATAATATCACATGAAATGTGTGATAAACCTCTCGGTGACATATTTATTTCAGTCGATAAAGCTAATGCCGCAGACGCCATGTGAAACCATCAACAGTCTAGCGAAGAACTGCCATTTTACCTTATGTGAGAGTTGTTACATACAAGATTGGAAGAATCCTCAGGCGTGCGTCTAACAAGATCTATTTCAAGCCCCTGACAAAGATTTCTCAATTACTGAGATGCTTGAAATGTAACATCTCTGTACAGTCTCTCTTATATTGGATAAACGAAGCGAAGTATTTGTATCCGTGTCAAAGACCATATTTATGGCTAATGTCAAACGTCGTCGCGTAAATAAGTAGCAACTTCGTCCAGAGAAGTACTGCCACTTAACCTATTTCTGCCGCCAAGCAGTAATGTTAGCATTACCGCGTTATGGTTTTGAAGGGTAAGGGTGCTGGTGAAATTTCAGGCACATGAGACTTGTCAACATATGTCTCAGGGTGACGGGCGCATGGGCAGTGCCCCTCACATCTTTGCGATTTAAAGCTCTGAGTGGCACTGCAACTGTTATGGACAGCCGCGTAGCTTACCATCAGGCGCACGACTTGTTCGTCGCGTCACTTGATATTATATAAAAAAAGTACAGTCTGCGATCACACCATGGATAAACCTAGACACTCAATTAAGTTTGACGAAACCCAGGTATTGCAAAAGAAATCCGTTATCTACTCAGGATGCTGCGAAAGAACGTTGAAATTTTAAAAAGTCCTAATTTCAACAGGGAATTTTTTTCTAATTACCATTGTAAATTAATAATAAAATAAATTCAATAAAAATCTATATTGTTAAAATAAAAATAGGGTGGTCTGCATTAATAGTAGACATAACTGGTTGATGACTTTACCATCTCAGTAAGTCGTGCCTATGGGACCTGTAAAGGGCCCGAAACGTTAGATTGTTTGAAAAACAAATATACGCGATTTAGATCTGAAAATAGTTTCATTTCCTATTTCATAAACTATAATTGTTCAAATTTTTATTTTCAGTTCGAGCCCCCAGAGAGAATATCATTAATGCTGTAGTCATGTGGTCTGTCATCGCAGTACTGCCACCTTATCTATTACTGCTGTCAATCAGTCACATTACTGATTGACGATTTATTGCGTTTTGGTTTTGGAGGGTGCTGGTGAAATTACAGACACCTGGGACTTGTCAACTTATGTCTCAGGGTGAAAGGTGCAGTGATATTTAGGTACTTAGATCTTTGCGATTTAAAGTTCTAAGTAGCTTTGCTAAAAAAAGCTTTACTGCAACTGTTGTAGACAGGGATGTCGCTTACCACCACAAGCACGACTGGTTCGTCGGTACCCTTATTCTTCAAAACCGGAACGCAGTAAAGCTCACATTACTGTTTGGCGATAGCAATAGGTAATGTGAAACTACTTCCCTGAACGAACTCTTTTACAAGGAGCTCTACTGCTACAAATTGAACATGAGCGTATGTACACGTAACTAATTTATTTAATAATAATTCAAAGATAGAGGCATTACTTTGCGGACGTTTATGTTAATAAAAATTTAAGTAAATTAATCTGTTACTGCGCGAACCCAGTGGAGGTTAAATTGTGTAAAGTAACTGCGCTTGTGTTAAATATTATTCTCGTACACACACAACACAAGCGCGTCTCAAGAACATGTTTATGAATAAAAAATCGAGACAGTAGAAGTTGATAAAATTTAATGGAATGTTTTTTTATACATTGGAGAACGCAATGTTGTAAAACATAATCGAAATACTTACTCGTGCACAAATCACTTAAAATCTTTTTCCGTAAAAAATTGTTCCGTGATTGAATTTCATGTCGATATTGTACTACACAATACTCAAATATGAGACGATATAAAATAAAATAGGATAGGCTTACTATACGCTTTTATGGCACTCAAAAGTTTATGCACAGTCTTCACAAAAAAGATCGCAATGGTTCGTAAGACAGTTTAGCTGTATATCATATGGTAACGAATTTCCCCATGCTGCCCCATTGTTGGGGCTGAGCTGTAGGCTACCAACGGGGTCACAGGTGGTGGATAGTGAATGGCCACCAGATATGGTGGTTAGCTGCGAATATATTGAATAAGCAGTCCCCAACCAAGCAGCGGCAGCGTTAACAGGGTGTAGTGGCAAACCCGGTGGGATGGGTTTGCTTATAAAATACTGCGTAAAGTCCTACGACGACGACTGTGACATGGCGAGAAAAAGCCGCCATTTTAAAAGCTTTCCCCTAGCAGCGGGCAGCGGCGGTGCTATTACTTGTAGAAGGCGGAAGAAGTATGTTCTGAAAAGGCTTCTATCTAGATATCAGCGGGCGACCTCCCGGCCGATGAACCGCGGTGCAGAAGGCAAGCGGGAAACCACTGCACAATATCTCCCGAAAAAGTAGCAAAAATGGTAGAAATGTGAGCAGTTACAGGGAGGTCAAGGAGTTGGCTATGGACCGTGAGGAGTGGAGGAGGCTACACCGACAAGAGCATGGCTCTTAAATAAAATGAATGAATGAATGCCCCATTTAAATTTATTCCCGTTGAAAAAAAAACTTAATGTTGTACATTATTATTGTTTTTAGGTTCTTAGGTTTTCACGATTGCTAATAACACCACAGCCATCATTTAAGTTACAATGCGCTTGCCTTCTGAAATCAATCAATGAAAAGTTAATTTTTGCCAGGAATTTTACTGAGGTTCTTAATCCACTCACAAATGATGTAAAAATAATTATTACCTTCAGTTGAAAACGTATTTTTAACCGCCTCCTTGGCCGAACGGTTACCATGCTGATCTGCCACGCAGAGGACACGGGCTCGATTCCTGGGCCGGGAGAAATATTTGTAAGGTCTACATTTCTGCCGTCAGCTAACCAAACCGCGGCTAAGTGACAAAATGATTTTTTGAGATATTATAAAAAACCATGATCCAGTTTTAGAATATTGAAATTGGTTAATGATATTTCAGCAATGCATGGGTAAGTTCCGATAAATCGAACACGTTAACTAATTTTAACTGTCTTTAAAGGAGAATTTTGTGCTCTATTTTTTGCTATTTAAATCAGATATTTGACCATTTGTCACATCCGCGTTTTAGTTAGTGGACGGCCGATTTATTTCTCTCGTGAGTTTGGGTGTAATTTGTCTATGTGTGTGTCCATGGTACCCGCGATACAGATTTTGTCTATTGTGGGGCTCTGTGCGTGCATTAAAAAAAATAATTACGTATTTTTATTTAAATTCCGACTCTTCACTTACTAAGCCATTACTAGAAACATGCATGTTTACTTCAGACGTATGAACCTCGCCGCCACACCGCTGACATTTGTCGCATACCGCCGTTGATGTACTTGATCGGTGAAAAATAAAAGTTGTAAATGATTTGTTATATTTAAATATAATACACTTTCATAGAATTATAATGAATTACGTTCCTGTCTTTTAAATTTAAAAAAAGCGTTTATTTTTAAGTGATTGTTTGTTTTGCAGGTAGTTTTTAAGTTGATTTATTTTTGTTTGCAGTACTTAGGTACACACTTGCTGAAGTGCACAAACATTGAAAATGAAATTAAAGGCTGATGTAAACAATGTTTATCAATTTTTTGTTACACACCTGAAAAACACAAGTTACGCCGACATTTTTACGATCGGCGTACATGTATAACTTACCATCGAAAAGCGGCTGTACTTTAATAACTTAGTGTTCATAACATTTTACTTTTTGTTCATGAAGTGATTACATTTTTATTTAAAACTATTTTTTTCTTATAGGTATATCTCTATATATTACTATATAGAGACCTATTTTAGTGTCACTCGAACTTTGAAAGGAAAATGAAGTCGTTCTTTAGTTCACATTTTTGCAGAGTTTTGCAGATTTGTATACACCCTAAGGTTTTCGCGATTACTAGACAATGGAAATGATACTATTTTTCATAAGACCGAAGAAGTTTCTTGGTGTTCGATATTTGTATTGATAATTATAACAAACGTGTAGTAATTTTACTGAAAAAAACATCATGGTTCTAAAACATCGCAACATTCAATAAACTTTATATCAATTTTATTATTAAAGCGACATCTCTAGTCAGCTGCTGATAGCTGTAAAAAAAGATTTTGATTGGTTTGATTGAATTGATTGATTTGATTTTTAGTGGAGTAATTTCACAAAAAAAAATTGAATATCAATTCAATAAAAATTTAAAATACAGTGAATAGCGACATCTCTCGCCAGGACTGGTAGCTGTAAAGGTTCTAACTGGGTGATAAATCTGTAATAGATTTCTCATAGATGGCGCTACGACTAAAAAGTTGTTGAAAAACCAAGTACAAAAACACGACACAAGCACATAGAAAAATTCGTGAGGTTCTTTGGTTCGTTCCGTGGCTTAGTTGGTATAGCGTCTGGCACGGTATGCAAGAAGACGTTGGTTCGAATCCGACCGAATCGAAGGAATTTTTTCTGAGTGTTCGATCTTTGTATTAATAATTACAACATTACAGTCGAGTTTTTGAAATTGTGTTATTTGCTTTTTCTAGCGGACAAGCAAAGATTTAATCGAAAGATCATGCGGCCAAATCTTTTTTTATATTTTTTTATATATGGTATTTTCACTATCGAATCAGAAATGAGGACATCCGTAGAAGAACGAAAGTCATCGAAATGGCTCGAAGCATTAAGGGGCAGTAGGCAGGGCACATAGCTCGTAGAACTGACGGCCGTTGGGGCAGAAAGGGTCTTGAATGGAGACCACGAAAATATTTAGTGGGACGGCCCCTTACTAGATGACCTGGTAAGGACAGCGGGTAACCGATGGATGCACTTCGCGTCCGATCGGCTGGTCTGGAAATTTTTGTGGGAGGCCTATGTTCAGCAGTGGACGCCTTCCGGCTGATATGATGATGATGATATTTTCTTTTATGTATGGTAACCATAGTATACTTAACTGTTTTCTTCATATTATAACGTAAGTCTGATATTGCGTAGTCGGAATACTCTGTGGCTTATTATTAATCTATGATAATATGTTTTGTCTTGTTTTAACACGCGCCATTCCGTGCTTGTGGAAACGAGATGGATGGTGTGAAATTTTACTTAGCATTTCGCGATTATCTAATATTATGAATACACGAATTAATCAAAAACCACAACATTACTTACCAAATTAATGTGAATGATTTAAAACTTTAAATTCATGTTACCACAATTAGTCAAATAGCGAAATGTGAGCAATGCACCGATGTAAATTATTATATTAATATTTTTGTTATGCCTTAACAGCACATCAGTCAAATACAATGTGTGTTAGGAACGCCGCATCTAGTACGCTAGTACATAGATATGGTTGGCCACTGTTGACATTTTCTCCATATCGACGCGACGTTGATGTACTTGTTCAGCGTGAAATCGGCGTTAGTATTACATTACAAGAACTTTTTTAATTTAAACTCTCTTTTTTTTCTACAAAGACCTGTTTATTATCACTCGAACTTGGGAAGTAACATGAAGCCGTTGTTTATTTTACAACTTTTATTTATTTATTTACCAAGCGGTAAGATTTTATTTTGTTTTTTTCTTTTAAACAGGATTTTTTGTAAAATACTAACAATCTCGCAAGACTACATATTACTAACATCATAAAAAACAACTCTAGTTCTATGACTGTTCACAAAACAATAAATTTACCAGAAATAAACTTTCAAATTTTTGTTGTCTGTATATGGTAGTAAGGTAGTAAGTTCAAATGTGCAAGCGTCCTCACTCCTCCCCAACGACTCCCAAATGCGTTACTGTGTTTTGCACAATGTTATCACCATTTAAAGCGATTTCATTATTTTTTTGTGTGAAAATAAAATTTATAATATTAAGTGATGGGACGAACAAATCGTGCACCTGATGGTAAGCTACACGCCTGTCCATAACAGTATGAGTGCCACTCAGAGCTTTAAATCGCAAAGATCTTCAGGGGTACTGCTACTGCGTCGGTCACCCTGACACATAAGTTGACAAGTCTCATGTGCCTGTAATTTCACCAGCACCCTTATCCTTCAAAACCGGAACGCAGTAATGCTCACATTCCTGCTTGGCGGTGGAAATAAGTGCGGTGGTAGTACATCTCTGGACGAACTCTTTCACAAAGAGCTCTACGCTATTAGTATAGTATGTATTGCATTGGCTATCCACGCCAAATGAAAAATAAAATAAAAATCAAAAGTTGATGTAAAAAAAAATTAGTAGTTTATTTCCATTACGTTATGTTGGATCCGTCAAGGTGTAGAACTGAATTTTCAGACATCGCTTGAGTAGATTTAGGGATCGTGCATTGAAATTACTTTGAAAAGTAACACTGGATAGTCTAATCACTATGAAATCGAATAATGTACTTTCTATTAATTTTAAAGACCAAAATGGGTACTAGGCGGAACGTAGGACAGTTTCTAGGTAGCGTGTGTGCAGCTCGATAGTCCAACTACCACTGTGTCCTCTCTCGTCTACCACCTCCGTTCCCACCCAGACTCCGCCGAGATCCACTGGCAGAGGGAGCGCGCGATACACTCTGTAACCTACAGGTTACAGATGCAGCATACATAACTGGCAGTTTTGCGTCCGTGCTCATAACCGTTTCTAACTTAAATAATATGATAATAATAACGCACCCACTTATAATCGCGCACTAGGGAAACGTTGTATCGCAGGTGCCATGGACACACACATGGACAACCACTAGTTACACCCAAATTCACGAAAGAAATAAGTGTAGGCCATACAAATATTTTCCCAGCCCGGAAATCGAACCCGGGCGTGGCAGTACAGGATGGTAACATTTCGACCACGGAGACAGTTAAAACTGTTGGAGAGCATTCTTTGAGTCTGTTAAAATTACTATTTTGTAGAAAGCCTGTAATAGTCCTTAGTATACTTAAATTATGTTTGTATATTATAAAATGTAATAGGCTGTGTTTTTCTTTAATAAATAAATGATACTAATTTCTCGAAACGTTAACGATTTATGTCGTTAGATGAACTTAATGCACCACAAATTAAATACATTAAAAATTTAAGATATTGATAATAACTAAGTGACAAATGATGATGTAATGGATTTCATCGTTTTATAAATAGAAGAAAAGGTAACATAGCTCGTTAGTGGTTTGACAGTCTTTGTTATAATAGCGGTGGAGTAATACGAGAATTATATTTACTGGTTAAAATTATTGCATAAAAAACTGAAACTATGAAAACTATCGTACTTCTTTGTGGTATTATTTTGGCTGTATTTGTATCCTGCTTAAGTGAGTATAAGTGTTTTATATTTTGCTATTGATCAGAACAGATCACCAAACCAAATTACTTGGGCCAAAGTTTGTTAATTCTGCTGCAGGATTTTATAAGTTAAAAAGTTTAAAAGTTAAAGAGTAGTGGCTTTTTTTATAATATCAAGTTTCGAGACGAATAACTCTTGCGTCTGATGGTATGCAATACGCTTGTCTATAACAGTTGCAGTGCCACTCAGAGCTCAAATCACAAAAATCTGAGGGGCACTCCCACTGCGCCCGTCACCCAGAGACATAAGTGGATAAGACTCATGTGCCTGTAATTTCACCAGCACCTTCAAAACCGGAACACAGTAATGCTGACATTACTGCTTGGCGGTGGAAATAGGTAGCTCATAAGGTGACAGTACTTCCCTAGACGAACTTTTTCATAAAGAGCTCTACTGCTACTAAACTTTCTGCTCTTCAATGGCACGTCGATAGCGTAAAAATACATTTAATTTAAATACTAAATTGTTGATTTATTTTGTATTAAGATATGCATAGTAATGTCCTTAGTGATTGATTGAACGAATGTTATCACTGCCATACCATTGACACTCTATTGAAATGGAGTCAGAACTATATTTTAGTAGAGTAACAAATATTATCATAATTGCAATATAATGTCAGTGGAGTCTCAACTACAATGATGAGTAGTTTTTAAAAAATTAGAACACTTGGGATCTTGGTCATAAATTCCATATACTATGCTTAGAGATTATATTAGAGAAAGGGAATTCCCAAACCAGAACCAATTTAGAAAAACAGGTACCCATTGTGTTAGTGCTGGGCCACAGAGGTCGTGTCACAACTTGCGCATAAGGTTATCGAACTAGATAATTAATCGTTCGACTACAAATAGTTAGCTAATGAGGTTATCAATTAATCATAGAAAGTATGTTTTAGGGAGCCGCCACATTTATAAAGCGGTTAGGAAAGCTTTATTTCCATGCATAAGCACCAGAGCGAATAATGGCCTGTTAATTAATTATTACCTTTTTGTATTAATATAAAAGCTTAGACTCTAGTGCAGTTTTTAAAGTTTCCCAGGAACTATGGAATTGCCTGTTTAGATTTTTAACTTGAAGTTGAAACTTCAAGTCTCACTCGCTCGAACGCGAATTTTCCACTTTAGGTCAAAACTTTCGTAGCTTCCATTGATTTTACGAAGCCAATAATTTTGTGCGTTAATGTACAATTCATAAAGATTAAGTTACGAAAAGAACCCGAAAAAATCTGGTACAAAATGAAAAAAATAAAAAATATAGCCGATTCGGTTAAAATTTTCCAAAAGTTCATAAAAAAATTATAACTAGAAAACTACGAAAAATCGCGGAACATACATACATTTTTTTGACTTCACTATCCTCGGCCACCCTGTATAGAAATAAAAGCCCAAAACCAAAAATTACAATGGTCCTCAGAATATTAAAAAAAAACAGTAATTATTTAGAAAAAATAATGATAAATACAAAGTTACACTGTGTGATGCCAACTACAGATATGGTGTATTAATAAATGTACAGATTAGTGATCACAATAGATATGTGAAATAGAGAAGGCAATTAAGCTGTTTTTAACAATTACAACTTTCGAAGTATTAATAAAATCTGTAAAAATTATGATATCTCTTTCAGATGGCCGCACATTTAGATGTGACTATGATTACTTTAAAGATATCAACGGATACATCAAGTATCAAGAAATACCAGCTAATTGGCGTGAGGCAAGACTGAGATGTCATTTGGAAGGTAGGTTCTCTAATTACATACGTATGATTTTTGGTTTGGCTTAATACACTCACGCGGTATTCCTTTAAAGTTTATTGACCTCCATCATTTCACAATAATAATAGAGGCAACCATAGGAGGCAAACTTCGAAACCCGCGGCGCCGCCGCCGTACTGTAGCCAGGCTGTTTGTAATTTAAAGTGCAGGCTTCGGAGAGTGAGCGCAGTCATTAATAGTATTATGAAACAAGTTTTTTTTTTATATAATATCTAGTGACGGGGTGAACGAGTCGTGCCCCAGGTGGTAAGCGATACGCCTATCCGTTCCACTTGCAGTGCTGCTCAGAGCTTTAGCATTCTCATGCAATATGTGGGGCGCCACCCACAAAACTTTGACTGTAGCAGGCCACTATGTATCTTCGAATTTTAACCAGCGAGGCATGTGGGCCACCGGCAGCCCTCAAAAACCCAAGTGCAGCAGGCTATCATGTATTTTCGAATTTTACCCAGCAGAATCGCTGGCGTACCACAATTAAGAATCAAAATGTATTTTCGATTTTTCTAGTCCTGATTAGTCAAAGGTTGCATCAGGAAACCGACAATATAAGTTGTGCGTTCGGCGAACACAGCCAAAATTGTTTGGTTCTTCTGCTACCAACTGATCCAGATCGTAGTGGTGATATCCGTATGTTTTTGGTAGAATCACGGCGTACCAAGCGGCTTGCTGATATAGCTTGGAGGTGTCCCGCCGGCAGCCCACATGGCCTGCTACAAGAGTTACTCAAGATGAGACGCGACGTACTGTGAAATAAAATGTGTGTCCTGCGCGCCATCCATATGGCCTGCTGCAAAAGTTACTTAAGATCAGGCGTGGTGTGCTGTGAAAAAAAATCGTTTGTTCTATGGCGCTGAGAGTGTTAAGTATTATTATAGTTGACAAGTACCATGTGCCTGTGATTTCATAAGCACCCTTATCCTTCAAATCCGGAAAGCAGCAAAGCTCACATTATTGCTGGGTGGCTGAAATAGGTGGCAGTACTTCCCCGGACGAACTCTTTCACAAGAATCTATACTGCTTGTAAAAACAAGTACAAGTATTGTAACTCCATACAAATGTAGCAGCGCAGCGTTCATGTGTGCACACCGGTACACGCAGAGTCGCACAGACGTGTGACTTACGTGTCGTACAGACGCACACCTATGCATAGCTTCGCGCGGCACTCGAGTTACAGAATTGAAGCGTTTGCTCGGTTTTTAAAAATTACATCAAATAATATGTATGTTTTTCATCACACTTGTTTGTAAATAGTATGATTGCATGGTGGCTAACTTGACTATAATGCCCCACACAAAGCCCTCGGGCCTTTTTTCTTTCCATTACAGCCATGGTCGCTAAGGAGTTTTTTTTTTAATTTATAGCACGACATACTTCGTTAAGTAGGTGAGGTTCAAGTTCAAACAAGGATTTTGCTTGAACAAGGAAGGTTAGTGTTCAAAATGATATTTAAAAGAAATTTAATTTCAATCCAGTCACATATTACTTAAATACTCATTATTAAGAATTTCTTATAACTGATTTCATTTTTTTTCTGTATAAAAATGTCGCATTTTTTACAGTCTATCGTGGCTGTATGCGTCTTTGCTTTTACATTTTAGTTTGATTTGTACTATCTATGGAAGAATAGCTAGCTGGCCATCTGTTGATACAAAAAATATTTGCAAAATCCATAATTTTTGTGTTGTGTTGTATTGTGAACCATATTATTCATACAAGAAATAAATATTGTATTTATGTCCTCACAAATATGAGGAAAACAGTATCACGGACGGTATAAAAATACAAAACTCGAGTAACTAATGCCCTCAGCATTCGGCTTCAGGTTTCTAATAGACCCTCGTTAGTAATTTCTTATTTACCGTCCTTAATACACAATGTACTATTGTTTATGGTTACTTTTATGTATAATAAATCATTATGCATGTAAAATATCAATATTATTATTTAAGTATGAATGAATGAATGAATGAAATATTGTAAAATTAGAGTTAATTAATATTAATTACAGTAACTCAGGTATAAAGATAGTAAGATAACGTAAAACAGGCGGCCTTATTGCTATGTAGCAATTTCTTCCGGGCAACCTTAGGATAGAAATTTGACATATACAAAGAAAAGTACTGCATTTGACAAACGTATTTTAATAGCGCGAAAATAGGCTGATAAATACTTGAATTTTTCAAATTATGTATACAACCTGTAGGTATAACTAAGATAATAATGTGACAACCCTACTCTCCGAGAGACGTGTAGGCATTAACAGGCGGGAGTTGGACTACTTGTCATATTATACTTTGGCGCAAGTGCATAACTCAACGCGCCCCTTAAATAACATTTGTTGTTGAACAATATTGTGTACCCATACGAAACGGTATCTTCTTCGTTAAGTTATCATTCTACAAACAATTCTGTCCATTGTATTTTTTTTACACGACGATGTTCATTCGGAACGTCTTTTACAGGTTCAAAGCTAGCGTCTCCTCTAAATCCAGGTTTGAGGTACGCAATGTTAAGGTATTCAAACACTAGTGTTTGTGGAGTGTTCACGGGTCTTCATAGTACGTTCTCTAGAGGCGACTACTTCTCCGTCGAAGGTACAATGTTCAGAATATCAATTTTAAAAGAGCGCACTGGAATATTTTGTTATTTCAGTAATCTATATCATAAATGTCGTTGTTTCACTGAAGTCTGTATTAACCTCCCGTATTTTTTTTAGTATTCTTTACTTATTGTATTTTTTTTTTGTAAAATTGAAACATGCTGGATTACAATCTCACTAGATAATAAACGTATGTACGTCTGAAGGAGAAAATACTAATCTAGTTTTTATGTTATTTAGGAGTTCCTCTTGCTAGGGTCCCTCATACCTGGACGGAAGGAGAACCAAACAATGACAAGGATAAAGAAGGATGCATAGTAATGCTTAGCGATGGCACTTTTGCTGACGTCAATTGTGCAGAGACCTTCCCGTACTTATGTTATAAGAAGGCTGCTCCGAACATGTTTATGTCTGAATGCGGTACTTCGGATACAGGTACGACTATTTTCTTTATCATAGAAAAGTTTTACTGTTTAAAAACCTCAACTTTTATACTCTTTTTGTAAAGAAAAGTATAATTGACATTTTCTTACTAACTATTTAATTGTAAGAAACATCGAGCTTTGTGCGGATAAATTGTTTATCATTTCGGGTTCTTAGGTTTTCGCGATTGTTACACATGAAACCATTTTATCTGGATCTAAATCGCTAAACGTTGGTTTGTTAGAAAAAACAAATATACCTTATTTAGATCCGAAAAAAATTGTTTAATTTCCTTGTTTATCATTTTTTAGAAACAAAAACAATCCTTGTTATGTTTTTTTATACAAGTAAGATTGGATAGCAGGGTATGGAGTCACATTTATGAAATTCCACGTTGTTTTTTGAAGTATTTATCTCACATCATCCAACTTCCTCATTGAGTTCTATTTTAACTTTCTATTGACTTTCAGCTTACAAACTAGATAGACGTACCGGTAGTTGTTACAAGTTCCACCAGTTCCCTCGTACCTGGTCTCGAGCTTACATGACCTGTGCTGCCGAAGGTGGATATCTTGCAGTCATCAACAGTGACACAGAAGCAAAGGTGTTGAGTGAATTGTATACAAAAATGGGAGTTCCAATTCCTTATGCTGGTGAATATTGGACTTTAGTGGCCCATGTTGGAGTTCACGATTGGAACGAACATGGAGAATGGCTTACTATTCATGGTAAGTCTTAACATGGATACACAGCCCGCGATTTAACCTACCACTTCATATGAGCTGGAACTTTCGCACCATGGGAAGAGGCCGTGGTAATGCAAACGTGTCAAGTGTATGTTGGTAAAAAGTATGGCAAAAGGTATGTTGTTCAATACATAACCAAAAATAGGCGGTTGAAATAGATGGGTTGTCATTCTGCATGATTCGTTAATCTTTATTATGAAATTAAAAAGCCAGTGCCTTTCGATTGTGCGAGGCAATCGGTATTATCACGGCCTGTGGGAAACTACCTTTAGGTTTCTCTGCAATATTATATAGAAATACATCAAAATTGTTTACGGTTGAGAATAAACCATGAACATCTTTAGTTTTCAATATAGCAGGTCAATTTTATAATTTAGTAACATTTAAACTTTCGTCTGCGTTTGGGGTTATAATAACAAAGGTGCTTTTAAGTTTAGTTTCTGTTTCTTCGCACTTCTTCTCTTCTTCTTCACTTCTGTATTTGAGTACTTTTCGCATTATTTATAACACTAAGTAAACGTTACTAAAATATTACTGCTCAAATACGTTCCACTGCTCTGATTCTTTCTGGTGACATGGTTTGAGATCATGCGTATTTGTACTTGTTTTCTGATTATGTTTCAATATTGTCTATATTTAATTGAACTATGCTTACTTATACCGATGTGTAAATACTTTTTAGGTGACACCATTAAAGACGCAGGCTATGACAAGTTCTCTCCCGGAGAGCCCAACAACTCAAGTTCGGAATTCTGTGGAGCGATTTACCGATCAGGTTTATTCGACGACTTCTGGTGCGAACGCCGAGCGCAATTCATTTGTGAAAAGGACCCTGAGTTTTTGACTTGTGATCATGAGCAATAATTCTTGTGTATGAGATGTTTAATAGTTGTTGTTCATTTAGTGTTGATCCCCAATTGTCAGCACGGTTCAGCAGTCTCCATACTTAGTTTTAGATGAGATATCGTCAGAATTATTCAAGTCAAGCTTCCGTTTGCCACGAATGTGTTACTGGTACGTGTTGGTAGTGGGGGTTCAATCGATCTGATTAAGAATTTTTTGTGTCGCGAAAAAAAATGTGAACGTTTTTAGGTAAAATATAAAAATCATAAGCATTTTACATAAATCGAATTATACGTTTTATATATTATATACTATCTCTCCATATCGTTTGCATTGTTCAGGTTAAAGTGTTTGTATGGGAGATTCTTACGAATAAAAATAGTAACTACTGTACACATTATAAATGATGACCGAATATGAGTGATTGTGATGAATAGGTAGCTGGAATATATCTGAAATTAACACTCTAGACGTTCTGGTATTTTTATGTTTACCGTTAAGCTGTGGGGCTGTAGAAATAAATATAATTTCAAAATGAATAACATAAAATAATATCTATGTGCTAAATAAATAATTATAGATGACTACTTATTTGTTCTGTTTATAATACAAATTTTCCTTCTAGCAACAACAAAAGCAAACAACCAAAACTGAAACAATCAAAAAGTACTTAAAATAAGCGCATGTATAGCAAGGTAGCAATCACTTACTGGCAACTCTAGGGAAAAAGGGTATTCAATAAACAAACTGTAAACACAGAAATTGCTACTTGCAAGAGAAATTGCAAAAAAGCTATTGGTGAGTCAGAAAAAAATATGCTTATAGTCAAAGGGGTTCAGATTTGTTTTGTATTTGTTGCTGGAGTTAATTAGATTAGGAGCGAATTAGGTAGATAAATTCAGAACTAGATAGCTGTCCTGTGTAGGTGTTAGTGAACAGTGGATTACGGCAGTGGAATATTACGGTATAAGGGACTTTACGTTTGTAAAGTGAAAGAGACAGTAAACTCAAACTCAAAATATCTTTATTTTATAGGTAACCAAATTACACTTGAAACCGTCATATTGATTAAACTCTACTGCTCATTCGTAAGACAGATTTCCCTGAAAAATATACATATTTAAATATACGTTTGTACACATTTATTTACAATAGCATTAGGTAAACGGGTCACTACCACGGATTTTCGTATAAACCTCGTGAACGGCAAATTTTGAATACTAACCGGAATCTATTGTTATTATAGAAGCGTATATATTGCCCCCTAAATGAATTTGTCACTTTGTGAAGACGACTCATCGGGAACAGCTAGTTTATCTTTATTCCTGGAATTAACGTTATGTCTATCAATATTTTTCATAAAAAAACTACTATTCTTCTTAGTGTAAATTGGACGTAGTTAAGCACGAAGGATCCAATCCACAAAATAATCAAAAAATAAGTTATATGTACCAAACGGTTCATAAAGTATAACCTCTTAGATCAGCAAAAATCCAACATATAAACATAAATAAATATCTCTGGAGTTACATGATATTATAATTTTTGAAAATAAAACAAGAGTGAGAAACACTTTTAAACTACAAACTGCCATATCTCGAAAGTGACTGGATGTGCATTGGATCCTTTTTGTTTAACTACGTCCAATTACCATTTCATAAATGTACTGTGACGCTAGTGTAAGTATGCTCATTTCTTTAAATTTATCTCTCAAAGAGACTCTGGGGCCCGAATTGTAAAGTTACCCAAGCTGCACGTTTCTGTAGAACAAAGATACTATTAATATCGGCGGCATTATCCCAAAGCAAAATCCTGTATGTCACTATACTACGAAAGTAACTGAAGTAAGCCAATTGAGCGGTTTCAACGTCTGAAAGTTCTCGCATTTTTTTAAACGCGTACACTGCAGAGCTGAGCCGTTGGTATGTTACTTTACTTATTGTGGTATCATTACAATTTAGCATCAAAAGTTATACCTAAAAAGATAACGGTATCTACAAGGTTAAATTTTTCGTTTTGTAAATATAATATTTGTGACCGACTGCCTAACATTGGCTAATGTAAATTTCACACAATTTGTTTTTTCTCATTAAGGAGCAGGTTATTAAGAACAAAGCCAATCTACTACCTTAGATATAGCATTGTTCACATCGACTCAGGGACATTAGTGCCTTTTAGCTTCATATAATAAGAATGTACCATCAGCCAACAATATTATCTCATGTTCTATATCCTCCACGAGGCTAGGTATGTCATTAATAAAACTAAAAACAGAAATGGACCTAGAATTGAACCTTGAGTGACGCCCATGCTATTTGCAGGCTCTGCTGATCTCGTACTGTTGACATCGATTTTAACTGCCTCTGTGGCCGAACGGTTACCATGCCGGACTGCCACGCAGAGGTCCCAGGTTCGATTCCCGGGCCGGAAGAAATATTTGTATGGCCTACATTTATTTCTCTCGTGAGTTTGGGTGTAATTTGTGATTACCTATGTGTGTGTCCATAGCACCCGCGACACAGGGTTTCCCTAGTGCGGGGCTATGTTGAGCGTGTGCGTTATGCGTTATTTAAAAAAAAATCGACCTTCTGTGCTGTAGTAAAAATTAAATCTAAACAATCTTTAGGTACGAAGGGATAGTGCAAGCATTCATTTTCTTGTCCAGAAGTAATTAGTCCGTTCATGGATAGTAACGGCGTTTACCGTAAATTAAATATCAGATTAGGATATCACAGGGTAAGCTGTTTCGCTATATGAACTACAGGTTTTACAGTGCGATTTTAGAATGTTTTCCGTGTAATTGCTGTCTACTGCTTCTTCATAGAACTGTAACAACAACGTACTGACAAAATTCATTGACACACGCACATATTTTTTGGCACTACATGTACGTAATTTATGACATTTAGACAAGACGGTACAGTTATTACAACATTAAGACAGTACGGTAGACACCGACGGGTTTGCATGAGGTGATACAAGTACATAATATTATGAAGCCACTGAACATACGAAGACCAAAGGTAAATTTTATTTAATATTTATTTTTCTAAATTAATAAATTATATTAATTATTAATTTAAAAAACTATTTTATAATATCAAGTGACGAGACGAACATGTCGTGCGCCTGATGGTAAGCTACATGTCTATCCATAACAGTTGCAGTGCCAATCAGAGCTTTAAATCACAAAGATCTGAGGGACTTACTTGGTACTTGGTACTTGGTGTAACGGGCTGGTGTCCGCAACTCGACGTCAAGGCGCCTATTTTGCGTGTGGTGGGTGCAGGGTCCTATTCGTGCCACCCAAGCTCCTCCAGGACTCTCAGCTGCCTCCTCGGTTTGCTGAAGACTTCGGGGAGCGACCTTGGCACTCCAAAGTACTTTGCCCTGTAGTTGGCCACGCCGGAGCACTGTAGTAGGATGTGCGCAGCCGTTTCCTCCCCCTCCATGCACGCTCTGCATAGAGGGCTGTCTCTGATACCTAAATTGAAAAGGTGTTTATTGTATGGACCATGACCCGTTAGGGCGGCAGTTAGAGTGCGAAGCTCTTGCCTTTTGAGTTTAATAAATATGCGAGATAGACTGGCATTGAGCGTTGGGAGTGCCTCGCCTGTCTACAGACCGTAAGGTATAGTTGTTCTGAACCATTGGTAGGGGAGGGATACTATGGGTTCTGGTCCTACAGCGTCCATCTCCGACCCTTTTCTGGCTAGTTCATCTGCCGCATCATTGCCACGTGAGCCGCTGTGTCCTTTAATCCACTGTAGGGTTACGTGGTTTTGTATACATACCTCCATGAGTGCTTGATGGCATTCATAAATGAGCCCTGAGTCTATGTCATAGCTATTCAGTGCTTGTAGCACTGACATACTATCGGAGAGTATTCGAATGGAGTGGTTCTTAACTCTTCTCGCTATGATTGCTTCTGCCGCCAGCTTGATGCCAATGCATTCAGCCTGGAATACTGTGTTGTGGTCACCAAGTGGTGTTGATATCCTGATATTGAGGTCTTCTGAGAATACCCCAGTACCTGTTCCTGAATTCGTTTTAGATCCGTCAGTGAAGTCGCGGACCTCTCTGGGGTTCAGTCCTTCATTGGGTTCTTCAAACAATTGTATCTTGTATTTTTTGTCGAAGATGTATTGTTTTGGGATCCTATCCACAGCCGCCTCCAGTAGCGGTTCCTCATTGACAGTCTTATAGAGGATTTCTGTGTGTGGGGTCCTCATGTGCTTCCAAAGGCCGGCTCTATTTAGACGCACTGCTGTTGACGCCGCTTCCTGTCTGATGAACAGTGGGAGGGGTCGCAGGTCCAGCATGCTTCGAAGGCCGCAGTTGGTGTTGTCATACAGCCGGTCGTCGCCACGCAGGCGAGTCCTTGGAATTTGTCCAGCTTGTCGATTGCAGTTGTCAGCTTGGTTCGTGGCCACCATATTATAGCGCCGTAACTGATCATGGGTCTTATCACCGCTGTGTAGAGCCATAGTGTTATCTTGGGATTCTACAAGATCTGAGGGACACTGCCACTGCGCCCGTCACCCTAAGACATAAGTTGACAAGTCCCATATGTCTGTAAATTTCACCAGCGCCCTTACCCAGACTGACATTACTGTTTGGCGGCAGAAATAGGTATGGTGGCAGTATTTTCCTGGACGTGCTTTTTCACAAGGAGCTTTACTGCTACTTAAATATGGTATGAACATTTCTACCACTACTATAATGTTACATCTGCCTACGAATGATCAGTAGAGTTTAATCACTATATAGTAATTTAATTTGAATAAATAGTAATTTGATTATCTATGAAATAAACATGATTTTGAGATTATACAAACTATTTGAAAAGAAGCTCTACTGCTTCTTATAGAGACATTTTGGTCTTCTATACTATGTAAGTACTATTCATGAATGGGTTCAATAATGACTCAACTTACTTACGGCGTCTAGCATTGAAGTATTCTTATTTACTTTTGGTGACTTCGAATGCTGCACACCTTTTAATAAATTGTCAAAACTATCTACTAACATCCGAAAGTAAAATGTAAAATTTAAGTTAAATCATTTAAAAAATACCATTACAAAGTAATTATTCCATTTTCTGTGTAGAAATAAAGGCACAAAGTACAAAATTAATTAAGGAATACGGGACTGGTGAAATGTGGATCGTAATTAGGATTTACTTAATAAGAAACTTGAGAACAGAGATGTTTTAGCTAATAAAGGTCTTTAGGAATTATGTCGTATTATAAACTTAGTTAACGGTTTGTATTGTAGGCGCTGGTTGCGGAGGTCCCTGGTTCGATTCCCGGTAGGATCAATTTGGGAACTGAAATTTCTGAATTGGTTCTGATCTGGGTGTCCCAGTGCCCCAGAGTGAATTCCGTTGCTCTATACTCATAGTACATGGAGTTCGAGGCCAAGCACCTGGTGTTGTTTTCTGGCACATATCCTCTCGACGTGTGTAGTCGCACGTGGAAAAGGCGAATGTCCTCAACTCCGAACTCGCAGCACCACCGCAGTGTGATCTCATTGTGACTGGGACAACGAGACTGATCACCGAATGGAAGACAGTGCTAGAGAGAAAACAGAATGGATTTTAGTGATATTATTAGGTATTTAGTCTATTGTAGTGAAATGATTTAAATTTGGATTAGTAACGATATGTTTTGTTTTAAATTTTTATTTTGAATTCTGGACGATTTTGTTTTTATTTTTATGTTGTTGTTTCTAAATTGCAGCACCGCCATGGTGGATACTGTTATGTTACACCTTTTTATTATTGAACAAACAAATAAATAAATAAATAGCATATCATATTATTATTATTGTAATACCTGTTACTGTAGAATTGCTGTTCAGCGTTTGTAAATACTCGCACTCCTAATGAAAGAATGGCATAAGTCGAATTACTTCAATTTTTTTGTTACCTACTCCATCGTATAGATAACATACGTCGTTTCCACTCCTGTTATCCTATCGATAAAACACTAACAGCTGTGGTAGCCTAACGGCAAACCTTTTAAAAGACCTATCGCCTCGAATCCTGGCTTGCATTGTTGGTTTTCGGAATTTATGAGTGTATAATTTGAAATTTACCATGAGGTTTTTGATGAAGGAAAACATCGTGATGTAACTTGCATCTCGAAGAACGTTCACAACCCTCGGAACACGTTGAAGTCCCCAATCCACATTGCCCAGCGGTGTTTGCTCTAAACCATCGCCTGAGAGGAGACTTGTGCCTATAAGTGCGACGTATAAATGTAATGAAGATGATAATGATTAATAACATCTAGGAAATGAAACTATTTTTTTCCGAATTTAAATCGCGTATATTTGTTTTTTCAAACAAACCGACGTTTCGGGCCCTTTATAGGTCCCGTGGTCACGGTTGACTGAGGTGGTACAGTCGTCAACCAATTATGTCTAATATTAATGCAAACCACCCTGTTTTTTCACTATAGTTACAATAGTTATTAATTAAATACCTTATTAAATACCTTCAAATTAAATACCTTATTTTTAATAAATGAATGTGATACATGTTTGATGAATAACAGTTTTAATCGTTTTTCAAACATGCTACATAGGTTATCTTTTATAAAAATGGAAGTAAGTTAAATTACTTCCATTTTTATTTTTCATGGATTTCCGCAAAGTAACGCGTGAATCTGTTACTTACCTTTTAAGTAAAATGAATTGAAATGAACTATAGTACAAAGGCTGTAATAATAATATAATTTATTTCAGATAAAAATAATCCATATTTTGTTAGCACATAATCATAATTCTTATGTAACTAGTGTTGTAATACATTTTCATTTAATTTAATGTCTATGTTGACCCAGTCAATGTTCAATTACTGTGCTGTCCCGCCTGAAACCTTACAACCGTGTTCAGAATGGTGTTGGGGTTAGCACGCACACAGAGCAGCGAGGAAGCGCAGCGCGGCGTGGAAGCCATCCACTCGCGCCGCGCAGAACATGCGGCAGCACTTTGAAAGGGCAATTTCCTACATACATGTAGTCTGTCATCAGCTTTCTTATTTAATATCATAAAATAGAAATTTGGTGAATATATTGTTATCAGTATTATATAAAATTGAGAAATTAATTTGATGTCCTACAGGGCCCATAAATGTCCTTAAAATGATTGTAAGATAAGGCAAAGTTCCTTCAAAATATTGTGAAGAGTAAATCCACTTCCTCCTTCTCTCCCTCTCTCTCTAAATATAATATGCAGTGTCCATTATGCGCTATTAGGAAAGAATAGAATAGAATTATTTATTTTGTATTATCAATGTCACAATATTACAATTCAAAATACAATGTCATGGAACAATATGATCGTCACTAATGCAAACTAACTTAGCCTTAACCAGGCGCTAATGACGTGAAAATAATTACGCCGACGATGACGCCAGGTCATCGTGACCCGAATTTCATCGATAAATTTTTGTGAAATGAAAGTAGTTGTCTAAATTTTAACAAATACATATTAAGTAAGGGTTCTCAAGACATATTCTGAAATAAAAATAATAACAAAAACTTGTATAAATAAATATTTAATTAACGTTCTCAATAATACATGCCAAATCAACATTGAAAACATAACTTTGATATTTCTTTTATTTTTAGTAAAGTATTCTGAATAATAATAGGAATTAATAGTCTTATATACTAAAAGAAAGGTAACTCAAACTTATTATTAGAAATTAGTCTTCTACGTCCTCGATCAGAGACATGCAACTGCTGCGACTATTACAGTACCTTACCGTAAGATCCGGGTATACAGGTAGTATACGTAAATCTAGTGTGCATTACATGTATGAGATGTTTTTTATCCTTTTTGAACGGACATACTTGACATCTCTCGCGAGTACCAGCGGTTGGACGGTATGTATTGCGCAAATTTGTATCGTCCTTTGAAAACCACCAGCATCTCATCAATGGTGCAGTTTTCGCCCGCAGGATACATTTTTGGCATTGTTCAACAAATGCTTTGGAAAGTTCACGTGTTGGTGCCACATGATTAAATTTATGTCTGTCAGCACGCAACAAGCAGCAGGAATACAACAGATTAATTATTTAATAAACAGTA
The DNA here is from genome assembly GCF_003589595.1 of Hyposmocoma kahamanoa. NCBI lineage: Eukaryota > Metazoa > Arthropoda > Insecta > Lepidoptera > Cosmopterigidae > Hyposmocoma > Hyposmocoma kahamanoa. The sequence continues at coordinate 7,305,865 of NW_020653900.1, read as the reverse complement.
AACAAACCAATAATGTCAGTCACAAAAATACCAAGCCAGGGATGATGCTAGGTCATATTGACCCGTTTTGACTTAACTTGGCTACGTAGATGGCGTCAGACTTAAGTACACCAGCGAGTCGGGTAGAGGAGGGTTGTATCTCCAGCTACTCAAACGTTGAAATCGTACAATCGGCGTTAAACATAATATGCCCATTGTAAATCACCTCGGGTCCATATGACCCAACGTCATTGGCGTCGGGTTAAGCCATTTCCATCCTATCTAACATTATGGTAAATGCAAAACAGAATGAATTGAATCATCAATGTTAATAATAAAAATTACAATACGGTAGTTGCGAGAATTTACGAAAGTGCGCGAGAATTCTCCGGATTACGAGAGACGTGTTTTTGGCTTGTATTTAATTTGTACGTTACACAATTGACATAAAGTTAAATATGCTATGTTCATTACAGTATCGCTTCCATTTCGCTCTTCATCATTTTAAATTGAGCCTTAAACGACTATAGAATGGTCTTTTGTTCAACGCGGAAAAATCAAGGCCGTGAGCCGTCACATATAGCAAAATATCATTAAAAAAATAAAGACTCGTAAGTAGTATTATAATAGACATGTTTGGATTTTTTATTAGTTATATATTTTAGTTAACAGATTTGTTATCATATTTTCCTCCCATCGTCGATACAAACCTGCAGGCTTAGCAATTATTGAATCGAACGATATTTGGATGACTAAACAAAAAATGGCCTTACTTAAATACCTTCTTCGTCAATATCAAAAAGGAACCTCTTCATTAGTGCTGTAGTTAAGATAATGACGTCACTTTCGTGATGTCATTATCAGTGATCGGAGTAGGTTGAACTTTTTTGCTACATGCGATATGCGATCATGATGTGGGTATGTCTTTTTAAAATAATCCAAGGTATACTTGGATTAGAGAATAAGTATTAACGTTTTCTGTGTCTGAGAGTAATATTTGTCAGTATATATATCTGAAAACACGGAATGTAAATAAAATACATATAAAATGGTATTAAAAGCAGCGAACAAGGAAAAGTTTCAATTATTAAGAACTATGCACAATATTTAATGTTGCAATTTAAAAAAAAAATACTACAAAATATATAAATAATGGTAAATAAAAACAGCTTAAAAATATTTTCATTTTTTTTAATATTACCAAGTACCGAGACGAATAAATCGTGCGCCTGGTGCCACGCCTATCCATAACAGTTGCAGTGCCACTCAGAGCCTTAAACCGCAAAGATCTTAGTGGGACTGCCACTGCGCCCGTCACCCTGAGATATAAGTTGACAAGGCCGATGTACCTGTAATTTCACCAGCACCTTACCCTTCCAAACCGGAACCCAGTAATGCTCACATTACTGCTTGGCGGCTGAATTACGTTAGGTGTCAGTAAATCTTTGGACGAACTCTTCCACAAGAAGCTCTACTGCTACTAAAACCATTCCAACAAGAACAAATGAAAATCAGTAAATCCAAGGCAAAATAGTGTTAATCGGAAGATTCAAGATACGAGTAAATTTGCCAGGCTTAAAAAGAATTCACACAAATACAATACGAGAAACGCACTCTGCGTGCACTTGATTTTGAGTATACTTTGTTTTTTCCAAGATCGAGTAAAATGACAGATCAGTATTGCCTGTTTCCAAGCAACTAGTGATTGTAGTAGATAAATATTCTTTCGATTATCAACTGAATATTCGTTGCGCTTACGGTACTAAATAGCCGAATTTATTTCATTTACAAGTATCAAAATGTTTACACCCATTCCGTTAGAGCTCAAATTCAATATTGTAAAGAATAACTAATATTAATACATTATTAGGATTGAAGATGTCTTCGTTACTACTTGCACCTGTAGCCGTTTTAGGCGGATGTTTTATTTGTGACTGCAAACAATAAACTATTAGAATAAACTAATTGGCCAACTACAAAATAAAAATAAAGAAAGCCATAGTGCAATTATGGACCACTACAATATTATAAAATTCACTATTCATATATTTTTTTGCCGAATTGTGCATTTTTTTAAGTGCAGGCCGCACAGCGAGCGTACCTTTTTTTTGTTAATCCGGGGGAATCTGCTAACAGATGATCCGGCCCCGCAGGGACAGAGCCAGGGTTATGTAGGACTGGGCTGAACCCTGAAGAAGAGCAGCCCGATCGCACTAAACCCCCGGAGTGTTCCTCTTCTCCGGTGTAGGTGGAAGTACGAGTACGCTATTGCACTCGTCCGCGCCAACATCAGCGGCTGGCCGCGCGCTGCGCAGCCCCTCCTTGAGAAAGGAGACACATCGGTCTCCCGACTCCGAATGTGAGGCTTGCCGAACTACAAAGCTATGTTAGCTTTAACTCACGCAACCGCGAACTAAGCTAATCGAGCTAAACTCGCATAGTTGATTTCATGTAGCTATATGAACTACGCTAAGTTAAATTAGCTTCGCACGTACTGTGCGCCCGCGCTTCATAATCTATCAATAAAACTACTTAAGTATTGAACACTTACGAAAACTGGCAACCCTGCAAATGTCATTTTACTTTGTCTTCAAAAAAGACAGATATAGTATGAGTAATTGTACTATTTGTGGCTAACCTCGTGCAGGGGCTCGAATACGAAGGACAGCAAGTGTTACATGGACTAGTGGATTCGCATTATGCACATTGTTCATTTGAAATGTCTTATTTAACGGTGTATTATTCTAACATCCAAAATGTCAGAGTCATAATATCCATATTACACTTAACGTTTAAGGTCATTGATCCAAAATAGCTTTACCTACTATGAACACTAGTCATTATTTTCAGTAAATTTACACCTCGCAGAAGATATCCGTTGTTTTTGTGTCCATGCTAAGCCTGCAGGGTCCATAGTAAATCTAATAATGTCATCGACTCACAGGCATTGAACTTTATGGGCTTGAAACAGGGCTGTGCAAAATTTGAATTACTTGTAATTGAAATTACTTATTTGAAATAGAAATACGTATTTTATTGTATTTACATTCCAATTACTACCTAAAATGTATTTTGTAATTGGTATTTCAAATGTTTGAGAGTAATGTTTTTTGTAATTGATCGATCAGCGGTAATTATTATATATTATATTAATAATTAATAGTAGTCCGAAACGACATTTTCCAGAAATAAAGTTTGCTCGAATTTTCATAACCTCGAAAGTAATTTTGAGAAGAAAATGTTTTTTTCTTTTAAACCTAACTTAATGTAATCTAACCGAACCTAATCGTGTCTTTGCGATAAACATCCAACATATCCTGAAAGAACAACAGTTTCGTTACAATTGGGTTTTCGCTGTAATGAAAATTCGAACAAACGTTCTTTCAGAAAAAAAAATTCGAGTTTGTGATAGGTTACCTATTTAAAGCTATGAGCACCACTACAAAAGGTCATGGACAGGGGTGCCGCGTGCCGCCTGATGGCTGGTGGCACGACTTGGTATAAAAAAAAAATGTTTAACCTTGTACGATGATGCCAAATGTTTAAAGGAATGAATGAATCACGACTTTTTCGTTGTTTTCAAAACAGAAAGATAAACCATTTAATGGAAAGTGGTAACTACCTATTTTATAGACATTTTGCGACAAGTAAAGACAGTATCCTGTTAGATGATTACAAGACTTGAAACTGATCAGCTCTAGTCAATCTGTATTTATTTCTGGTTATTCTTTTACTGTTCGAAGAAGAATTTCAAAAAGGTTCTTTCCAGATACTGTAATAAACCTGTTCCCATGTGTTTATGAATCATTTCCAATCTCGAAAATATACAGGTATGTATAGCTATGATTAATTGATTTTTGAGAAGCCCGATCACCTGCAGCGACCAGTTGTATGCTCACGTGCCCGTTGCGTACACGAAACTTTAAAAATAATATTGATCATGTGAGCCACGTGAGAGCACAGGAACGTTAACTGCAGCGGAATTTCGAATACTGTCACAAGAACTTAAAAACAAGTCTAAAAATTATTTCAAAAACAAAAACCCGACTGCAAAAATATTTAACTGGAAAGATAAAAAAAATTAACTGCCTCTCTCAATATTTTGATTACTTTTTTATAGCCTACGATAGTTTCACAATCAAGACGCATCTAGCGACACATCACATCAACTGTGAACTGGCACCGGGTACTATCTCAATTTTGACAACTTTACAGGATGAAGAAAAAATCATTTATGCTATATAAATGATTTCTTCTTCATCTGGTTTATTAAACAAAAATACGTAGTGTACATATATATATATATATATATATATACATATATATGTATAATAAAAATATTTAAAAGCTACGTATTTTTTTTTAATAAACCAGATGCTACATAAATGACGCAAACAATTTTTTTCTTCACCTGTAAAGTTGTCAAAATTGAGACAGTACCGATTGCCAGTTCACACACACTGTCAATTCTCAGTCAATATGTCAAAATCCATCAAGCCGTTTAGGCTATAAACATAGAAATGGATGTATGTCCATATAACATATGATACATATATAATGATATATACCCTCCCGCAGACGAGAAATAAAATAAACTAAAATTTGTTTATGTTGTTTGTTGTTATAATATAAAAGATTTATTATTATCGATTTTCTTCTTATCGATGGCATATACTATAATTCTTGCTATCGTGGTGAAAGGGTTTGCCAACCGCCGTAAGGTACTCGCTGACTGTTGCCTAGGGTGCACCAGACGTACAAAAAAGGAATGCTACTTCGTGTAGGGAGACTCCTTTCGTGCAAACCACTATTTATGTGTGCATTGTAGTATATGTAGTATATTAGGAAACCGAGTTCTTAAGTGGAGACCACGGCTCGCCAAACCTAGTGTAGGACGCCCTCTGGCCAGATGGACTGACGATACGCGAAAGGCTGCTGGCAGCAGATGGATGCAACGAGGTGAGGATCGGGCGAAATGGCGCGCATTGGGAGAGGCTTATGTCCAGCAGTATATATTACTTCTTATCAAGAATAATGGTCCAAACTAAAATGGTTACTGTCTTATTACATACCTGTATTCAGAATGTGCTGAATTTTATTATAAAACGAACGCTGAGCTTTTTATTAGTTAAAATTATCATGTGACAACATGAACTGAAACTGAAATTCTTAATTTTCTTAGTTCGGGCATATAGCATTCTTTATTATTTAATATCTGAATCGTGTTGTATATTTTACTTATAAAAAAAATCTTTCTAAATTATTTATTTTTTATTAGTTTTAAAATTATTTTTTACTTTTCCAACTCTGTGTACATTTTTTTTGCAAGAGGTGCTCACCTAAAATTAGTTACGCAAATAGACTAAGTTTTTGAAATGTATTAATTAATACCTATACGAAATATTGTTGTAACTGTTGGTGTGCCTAATAAATTTAAAAAAAGTAAAAGCTGAATCGTAATTCACCGGCTTTGCATTTTAGATAATATGCAAACAACACAAGAAAAGCACAAAAACATCTGTAGAGGTTTAAACTATCTTCTTGATGAATTAGGTGATTTTGAAATAAACAGCTGTTATCAAAAATGTAATATTATATATTATTAGGGCTAGCACGACATGACGCGACTTGTGCGAGTGCTAGTAGTAGTAGTCCCGTAGTACTTTCCGGTTCGATAGAAACGACAATACGTGTTAATGACGTCTCAAGTTTAATTGTCAAACGTGCTACATACATTAGTATGTATGTAATCGCTTTGTTAAAAAGGGATAGATGATCCCTCCATTAGTGTATTAAAACATTCTGTTTCATTAATTATCCGGTGTTGATAAATCTAGAAACATAACTCAAATTTTATTCTGAGTGTAATCGTCTAAAATGAAGCTTTAAAAAATCAAATCAAATTGCCATTACATCTTTGTTAAAAAATATTACCTTACGTAATTTATATAGCGCTCTAATTTGTAATTTGTGTAATCGTAACAAAAAGAATCATCAAAATCGGTTCAGAAAACCGAAGTTATCGCGTAACATACATTAAAAAAATGCAGTCGAATTGAAAACCTCCTACTTTTTTTGAAGTCAGTTAAAAAGATAAAAGACACGCGCGTTTTCAGTGACATTGTAACGAGTCCGGGGATTTACAGTCTAAAAATAAAAGTTTTATCTGAATACGTGACCTTGTTGTACACTTATGAACTCTAGATATGACGATCGGGAATTCCATGTCTATCGCGAACTGGCCATTAAAATATTATTTACAGTGATGCCTTATTTGTTTATGTATCTGACTTCTTCTGGTTACCTACTCAATACACAATGTAATAAAATACAGAAATGTTACGTTTGTGCCGATGCGACCTCTTTAATCGTCATCCCACCTTTTTATCACTGTTTTTGCTGGTCTGGCCACCTACTTTGAAATTTCGAATAGCCCTTTTAATTACCCTTTTCTTCGTCACTCCCATCCAAATGCTCGGAGACAAAAGACGTGTCCTTCAATCACGTAGACGTAACTCCTTATAAACTTCTCAAACCGACATGACGTGCTATCTCCCATCATGTGTGTGTACGTGTATATTATAGAAATTGTATTTACAATTTAGTCCATACTAAATTATAAATACAATTTCTTATGTACGTTTTATAACGATGTAACGTATTTATGCACATACATCACACACATTTTTGTGGAAGAGTTCAAAATGTCGAAGCTACCGTACCTACCGAATATCAAGATGTTTTATCATGATAATCATTTATTTTTTGTGAATTTACTCCAATAGTTTGTTAAAATATTAACACAAAGATCGTACACAAAAATTTATTCGATTTGGCTGGACTCGAAACAGTGTCGTCAGTAGTTGTGCTGTGTTGTGTGATGCGTGCAGTGTTGTAGATATTTCAAGGATTCGCAGGAAGCATTACGTTTCCTTACTTATAAGGTTTTCGAGTGGAATTCCCTGCCTGCTTACTTGTTCCCTGAACGCTATTATCCGCTTGGGACTTTTTTGCCAAGAATAGGCGTTCGTTTATTAATGTGCATACTCCATCGTCACTTTCCGTCACGGGAGTTGGAGGTCACTAAATGCGCTCTTATATTAAATAAAAACAAATCAAATTCATAGATTTTTGCAAAAGCTTTTGAAAAATAGTGATCGTTTTTATTGCTGCCTGCCTCCGTAACCGAACGGTTACCATGCTTTGAACTGTATTCTCCTATAAAAACCATGAAACGAAACAATCGTGGTCTAAACCAACTAAAACTTCCGTTTACAACTCTAAGCCTAAGGGTCCGCGCCCCACTCTACGACAATTCAAATATAAAATGCTGTACCGAGCCATATAAAAAATGAAAGAATACGAAAATATTTGAAAATCTCCTTAAAAATACCTTCTGAAAAATGCGTTTTATAAATTAAATGACTTTTTTATTGACAATAATATACAAAAACTAAATTAAGTAATAATTTGTTATAATTGACACTATATACCTACCTACTGACATAAAATGTTTAATAGAATCTACATGTGACGATATTATTATTATAATTATTAATACAAAGATCGAACACTCAGAAAAAACACTCAGAAAAAATTCCTTCGATCCGGTCGGATTCGAACCGACGTCTTCTTGCATACCGTGCCAGACGCTATACCAACTAAGCCACGAAACGAACCAACGGAACTCACGAATTTTTCTATGTGCTTGCATCGTCTTTGTACTTGGACTTTCAACGACTTTTTGTCGTAGCGCCATCTATGAGAAATCTTTAACAGATTTATCACTCAGTTAGTACCTTTACAGCTACCAGTCCTGGTGAGAGATGTCGCTATTCACTGTATTAATCAAATTTTTATTGAATTGAATTCAATTCAATAAAAATTTAATTGATATTATTATTATTTGACTTATTATAAGAAATGAAATGTAATAAATAGTACACTCTCTCTAACATTGCAGTGCCCCAACGGGGTGCTACATGTCCAAAGCGCAAAATTGTATGTCTAGATCTAAGACAATCATGTGGCAATGCAATAAACATGATTATGTATATACTTTGACAACTTATAATAATACAAATTCTGTTAATCTTCTTGATTTTGAATTTATAATGATAAACATTTTGATCGATGTTGTAAAAGGGATTATCGTACAAACCTTCTTTTTAACCGGCTTCAAAAAAGAGGGGTTCTCAATTCGACTATATTTTTATATATTATTATTATTTGTATGAATGTTACGCGATAATTCCGGCAAAAAATTGTGAACCGATTTTGTTGATTCTTTTTTATTGGAAAGAGGGTACCTCAGTAATAGTCCTATTTAAATTTGAAGAAAATATTTCAATTCTAAGTGCGACAAACTAGAGAATGAATAACTTTTGAGGTTGATTTTTTAATACTATGCACTGAGATTATTAGAGCACTTGTTACATGAACAACACATTGTGTAGAGAAAATAAGTTTCTATCCTGCTGACGCTTACTTTGTGGTATTCCTAAGCCTGCTAATTGTATAGTATAATGCATTTGCAAAGCAGAGTAATTCTAACACTTTGATTAATTCATTCAACGTTAATGAATGAAATATAATTAAATTAAAATAAGGAGTATAAATAAATGACATATGATATAGGGGAATTAATAAATGAGTTACGTTTGTCACATTGATAAATAAAGTTATCTATAATTATGTCAATTATTTAATGGCCGATATCGAGGACAGCGAAGGAAACGGCGGCTTAGGAAGGAAAAAGGTGTATTATTAAAGAGGAAACAGACAGTAAAAAAGAAACAGAAGAAAAAGCAAGCACAGAGTATAAAAAATGACAGAGACAAAGAGCTAAACATAGACTAATAACTAGAAACTATAAAGAGGGTCTGTCCTCGACAGCCGATAAGAATTAATTATAGTATATCCTTAAGTTGCATGTTGTACTTTTATGGAATAAGTAAAGAAGTAAATATTTTAGTATGTAACATACTTTTAACGTATTTTACAATTTTTCTGTTTTTAATTTATGTGCCATGTTATTCTTCTAACACCTTCACAGGAATATACTAGGTACTACTTTTAATAATTTGTCAGTTTTAACTCTCTTAGAGCAAAGTTTTACAGAGAAATAAAAATTTTTATGTCTTTATGATAATAATAATAAAAATAATAATAAATCAATATATCTCTTTATGGGATAAGCTCGCCTTTGTACACAAATATTTAAATTGTTTCTGAAAATTTGTAAGTTACTTTGTGGTACAATAAAGTGTTTAAATAAATAAAATAAATAAATAATAATAATTGACTAAGGTTCTCGCTTCACTCGTGGTTCAAAAATAGAATAGAGGGTTTCAAGGCGCGAAACGTAAAACAACTTTGCTGGCGAGCGAAACACTCGACTTTTCACCTCAATAAAGTGAGGAAAATGGTAGATGAAAGAAAAACAAGTGAACCATACAAACCAGTTTTAATAAACAAAATTAGTTACCGTTGTCAATTTAATGTCAACAATATTAAGAATAAAATGTACCAACGGATTTATATTACATAAATTTAATAATATACGATAAATTGCTTAATTGAACGTGTCATTATGTTTTTTTAAGAAAAAGTTAAGTGCATTAGGTTCACCAGTCTATCGTCGAGTTCGAATTTCAAAAACTTTTTCCACGCTAGAGTGCAAGAAACGCTTTTTCGCGCAGATTTCTAATAAGAATGAAAACCTTTCCGAGCTAGTGCGGTGAAAACAACATTGATAACCCAAAAACAAAAATCGTATTACATGGTATCATTCATACGTTTCATAAATTTACATTAATTAAGAGTAATAAACAAAGAAACTGCGTAATTGAAGGGGAATCATTACTATCACTATTGCGCAACATCACGTGGTATTAAAAACAACTACAAAGTTTATTATTATTGTCTTTGTAGTAGGTATAAAGTTGAGAGTGGAATGAATGTTATTTTTGTAACTTCAAAAAAATATTTGTCACAATCAACTGTATAAAACCGGACTAGACTTTAAAGTGATATCATTTTAAAGCTGACCAGCAAATTAAAAAGTCATCAATACCGTTAAAATAAATACAAAATCAATTATGAAATTGTCGAGGATCTTTTTCTTTATCTTTGCCGGTATTATAGCTTTGTCTATGGTATCAGCGGCTCCTACACCTGGATGGAAAATTTTCAAAAAAATTGTAAGTACAATGGATTTTTTGTATACAAATAGATTATTAATAATAAACACAAGACGTGTTGTTACGGGATTATTCCGATCTACTAATACCCATCGCAAAATATGACTAAAGGTTCAGTGGCCCAGAAAGCGAAAATTTTCCTACATCTTATTCTATCTAGCATTATTTTCCTACATCTTATTTCGTAAATAAGCTTTAAAAATTGTTTTTCTTTCAAAGGGCCCCGCAGTTCAATATTTCATCTTATATAAAAGGGTCAAAATTACTTTAGGATACGAAGGTGCCCGTGACATTGAACACCTTTAGGTACTTTCATAGATTTCTACTGATGGCATTATGGCAAAAAAATCGTTAGAACAAAAAAACAAACGTCTGCAATACGCACATAGAGAAATTACATGTACATGGTGAAATTACAGGCACGTGGGACTTTTCAGCTTATGTCTCAGGGTGATGGGTGTAGTGGAAGTGCCCCTCAGATCTTTGCGATTTAGGCTCAACTCCCACTAGTGTAGAGTCGAAGCGTCGCGTCGCGTCCTGTTTTTCAACTACAACTCTCTGCTCACTCATTCAGTTAAGTTAGGAAATCTATGGCATCGTTATGGTGAGGTCGCTAGTTCGAGTTCACCTGAATCGAAGGATCTTTGTATTAATAATTATAAAAGAACTAATGAAGTTATTTCATAAAAGTAATTGTATATCATTGTAGTAAAACATTGTGTTATTCAATAAACTTTTTTCTTTATTATAATTTCAAGGACGGGACGAACAAGTCGTGCGCCTGATGGTAAGCTACGCGCTTGACCAAAACAGTTTCAGTGCCACTCAGAGCTTTAAATCGCAAAGATCTGAGGAGCACCGCCACTGCGCCCGTCACCTTGACACATAAGTTGATGGTCCCTTGTGTCTGTAATTTCACCAGCACTCTTACCCTTCAAAACTGGAACGCAATGATGCTGACATTACTGTTTGGCGGCAGAAATAGGTAAGGTGGTAGTAGGTACTTCCCTAGACGAACTCTTTCACCAGGAGCTCTACTGCTGCTAAAGAGTGATTTTAAGAACTGTTAATTCTAATAAATAAAAGTTCATACAAGAGGCAATTGCTGAAAGGTTTGAATCGTTTAATTTTTTCAGGAGAGGCTGGGTCAAAACATTCGAGATGGCATCATCAAAGCTGGTCCAGCTGTGGTTGTGTTGGGACAGGCAGCAAATCTCGCTAAGGGATAGACCTATGTACCTACCAGTGGCGAAGGTGCTTTCTGTGGGTAAAGATTCAGCCAGTGTGACGTCCTACAATTAGCAGCTTTTTTGTTGAAAATATTATTGGCCGGTAAAGTGTTAATTTTGGTTTTAGTGATAGTCTATGATTTTCAGCATTTTTGTTGATAGTTTTTTTTTATTTATGGCGTTACTGGGCGAATACAATATTAAGTTAGTAATTGATATATACTCTTAAAACACAATCCACTTTCAGAGGAGAACATCACTTTTCGCTACTACACGTTTATCTACTTTTCTTTTTAAAAAAGGCTTTTAACTAGTATATGATGTGTACTGTGCCGGTCTCACAGAGAATCTCAAATTGCGTGGACGGTTAGGAGTATTTTTGGATTTAATGCAATAGGTTCTCCTTTAATGTGAGAATATTTAACTCGCCATTTGTATGTGTAATTTGTTTGTAAACTCAAACTCCGTAATGGTTTTGAATTTAGCAGCTGTTATTAATTTTAAGAATAATATAAACCTTTTTTATATCAACTCTTTTTCTAAAATCGATGTTTTCACTTTTTAAAATGATTTGGTTAGACACCATTTTATCAGTCTCCGTGGCCGAACGGTCGCCATGCTGGCCGTGTACTCTCTGTCCGAAACAATTACTGTTAAATAAGTAATACTCCACTAAATTAAAACACGCATGATGCGAATGAAGCTTCATACTTAACATTTTCTTTGAATATGGTCGAATATTAGTTATTTGACAGGAAGGGCGCATTCATTCGACACGAATTTCATCGCGCTCACCCGTCGCCACGCGGTCGTCGAGCGGAGACCGCGTTGCCGCCGCGCAGCGACCGCGTGCGTCTAACTGTTATGGCAAAATGCGCTCTATTCATTTAGCATTGAATTTGTTTCACGCGACGGCCGGGCGGCAGTCGCGCGGCGACCCAGCTATATTATTCAGAGGAATTCAAATGTTGTTGCCTAGTAAATAGAAATCAGATTAATGTACAGGCGTGGGAACCAGGCGGTCGCCGTGCGGCGGCCGCATGAAAATTTCTCCTCATGTAACTGGGCCCTAATTGTTTCGTAACGGCAGTAGAACCCGGCCTATTTTCGGGTAACTACAGAATGATGACTGCTAGAGGAAATTAGATTATATGTACATATATAAGACAAAACATTGCAAGATTAACAACTGTAACAACTACAACTACAATGAGTGCCACTTCATTTAATTCCGTCGCGCACCGCTAGATGGCGTTGTACAATTAAACACGTTAACGTCTTGTTCACTTCTTTAGTACATTGGGACCTATTGTTTATTATATATTCTTTAGTATATTGGGATTGTTATAACTTCGATATCCGATAAATCGGTATTTGTATTATCAATGCTTTCTAGTACCAGCATCAGTATCTGGCACTGAACGGTTCTCAAACATTTGAGACGTTTTGGTTCTAATATCGCTGCCTTGTAACTTCAGCACTAAACACTGCGCTCTCATGTCCGGGTGACACAGTGTTCGGTCATAATAAATAAGATAAGAGAAGTATGGTAACTCCGTACAAAATAACAGCGTTGGCACGACCAGTAGTTATAAGCAACGCAAGTGCTTCGTGAGATTATGCAAATGTGTGTGTCGGTACACGTCACGCGACAGGCGCGCACATATACAAGCTGCTCTGCTACGTTTGTATAGAGTTACCATACTTGACTTATTATACTATCCGCTCACGCGATGCGCTCCTCCTACCGCAAAATGGCGGCTATTTGGTTTCGCAAAATAGAAAAGGATTCAGTTTAAATACAAGTTTTTATAAATAAAAATTATTATTCTGCATTGCTAAATAAATACCCTCCGTACTACCAACAAAAACATTTCAAATAAAATGCAGTAACATACCGCAAATTCCGCACTTAAAAAGCACTAATGAAATTTTCGGTGTACTTGGTTATATTTATATATAATAATATTCCGTTTGAGTGGTTCTAACGTTTACCATGAAATTACTACTTAAAGTATAGTTTATAAACATTTATATTCAGGGTAAACTTAAAAAACCCTACTTACGGTATGTTTTCAATAAATAAACACCGAAATCACCAGCCCAAACAATAACACACACGATTGTCGTGACGTATTTTTGAAGTTGTTTATTTTTTTTAAATGACAGACCCAGGCATTAAAAACTTTATGGTTTGCTAGAGTAGTTACCGAAATAGCAATTAATATTAGTTCTTTTACCTGTTATAACTTCGATATCCGATAAATCGGTATAAAATCATTACCGGCAGCTCTTGGTGGGGTATGCGTCTACGGCTGCATGTATCGCGTGAGCGACTAAGGTTGAGTCCTTAGTACAATCTGCTTTAACTATTTTTGTTATACGTATATATACGCAAGTCGTCGAAATATACCACTTAATACAATTAGGCGTTTCAATTTGTCACTCTGCGCACCCCTACTTCGATACACAACAATAAAAGTAATAATATACCACACCTGAACAACAATGATCTAGTCGCTTGCTAGGGAATTCTTTCGTTTTTATCGAGACTTGGTTGTGAAATACGTAGACAAGATTGTGCAGAAATACTTCGAAGTCCACCAACGCAAACTTCACCGTCACGGGAATGTCGAGTATATTCAGCTTAAGTATGATCAAGATCATACAAGTACTACGAGAAGATTAAGGCCCAATTTACGTTACTCTGAACGGTATTTGAATACAGAAATTGTACATAGCCAATGATCTTATATACGTGTGTATAAATCTTTGTACACAGTATAATGATCTTTATTTGTATATAGATATAGGAATTCTCGAAGCAGCGACCGCGCATAATATTTATATGTAAATAGCACATTGTGTATTGGGCGGTAAATAAGAAATTACTAACAAGAGTTTGTTTAATGACTCGAAGTTTGTAATTTTTAGCGCCCGTGCTACACACTTTTGCGAGGAAATAGATAGAATGATAATTTATTTCTTGTATGAATAAATATCGTTTCACAACACAATAATTACGGGTTTTGCTTGCTATTCTTCCATAGATAATACAATTGGAAGTAAAATGTTATAAAAGACAGAGACGCACGCAACTTCAAAAAAATTTCCAAATTCTAAAATATACTGCAGAAATTGAATTCACAAAATAAATTTAGTGCAATATTGTTAAATTGCAAATAGTTTTTTTTTGTACTTCAAGTTTAAGCGAAATATATGTTCAGATTTTTCGAGCATAAAAACTGTTTGCTGTTAACGTAAAAAATCCATAAGGCGAAAATGTAATGAAAAAGCCCGTGGACATAATTTAGGACATTGCTGTCGACTTTGCTTGCATGTCATGACACTGTTTACGACCAAGTGTGATGAAAATGTTATTTCTTCTTGTGACTATTAGAGGGCACTGTGCAATTTGCTACATAAAAATTTTACGTTAAACAATTTAATTGTCAATTAGACTGCGCGATCGTTAGCAACAATAGTCACAGTAATCTCATGGTACAAGTACTGTTATTTGGCTCTTATCTAGTTTGTAAGTTACACAATTGATATAACGTTAATTATGTTATGCTTTCGGAGAATTGACGAAAATATTTGAACTAGAGCTGTTTGAGTGTAGGATTAAATGAAGCAAAGCTGGTGACATTGAACAAAAAGGTGATAAGAAAATTGACGGTGGATGTATTCTTAGCTTAATTTGTTTACTTATTAGATAAGATGAAATGTAATAGTACATGACAACGAGGGTCGATTAAACCCTCTCTGGCTGAGGGCTTTAATAACTAGAGTTTTGTTTTTTACTGTCCGTGATACATACAATGTCTTTCATCATATTTCCGACGAAATGAATATTTGTTTTTGGTATGACTAAATATGGTTCACAACACAACAATTATGGATTTTGCAAATAGCAGGTTTTTGTTTTGTTTTTGTCATCAAGATGGCCAACTAGTTATTCTTCCATAGATAATATAACTCGAACTAAAATGTTGTAAAAAGTAAAGTCGCAAAAAATTTTATAGGAACTTTTAAAGAAACTAATTGATAACAATTATAAGAAATTCTTAATAATAAGTATTTAAGTAGTATGTGGCTGAATTGCAATTATATTTCTGTTTATATAACAATTTCAGCGAATGTTTTAATTTTGAATTTAAGTAACCTCCTTGCTTGTATTTGAACCTGACCTATCTAGGGAAGAACGTCGTGCTACAAATAAAAAAAAAACTCTTTACCGACTATGGCAGTAATGGGAAGAAAAGCGGCCCGAGGGTTTTATTTGGGGCCATGCTTGACCATTGCGGTCAAGGTCAGTGTGATGAAAATTTACTTATTAGTCTTATATTTAGCTAGATTGTAATATTTATTACATTTTTTTATTTTATTTATAATGTAAGTACTTTATTAGGTGCCTTGTAAAAAAATTACGATAAAAAAAAGGAATTCGCTGTACTATGACTAGACCACCGAGACCATTACTAATTTAGAAAAGTTCTTAGGTTTTCGCGATTGTTACACATAGGAAATGAAACTATTTTTCCGGGTTTAAATCGCGTATATTTGTTTTTTCAAACAAACCGACGTTTCGGGCCCTTTGCAGGTCCCATGGTCACGGTTGACTGAGGTGGTACAGTCTTCAACCAGTTATGTCTAATATTAATGCAAACCATCCTATTTTTCACTATAGTTACAATAGTTACTAATTTAAATACCTTAGTTTTAATTTTACAAAGAAAACATTCCAATTTACGCTACATTAAGTTTTACAAAATATTTTATTGAAGTTATTTTTATTATGTTCAATAAAATTTATTATTAATTAATAATGGAAATTAGAATAAATTAAAACATATTAATTATTACTGTAGTCTTATGTCTGTTTGGGATTTTCCATCAGAGGAAATACTGGATCCTAAACTGGTGGTGCGGAGAAACCATCTTCCCTGTTGAAATTAGAATGTTTTTTAATTTCAATGGCCTCTCGCAGCATGCATCCTGGGTAGATAACGGACTTCTTTTGCAAGGAGCCTTCCTTGCAAAAGAAGTCCGTCACGGTTGACTGAGGTTTACAGTTAGTGAGGTTTACACGTAAAGGGCCCGAAACGTCGGTTTGTTTGAAAAATCAAATATACGCGATTTAAATCCGGAAAAATAGTTTCATTTCCTAATTTAGAAAAGTTCGTTGCCCAAATTGACTTTATCGGGAATCGAACTTGGGATTTTCACATCTTAGTTATTGCGTCACAGAGGTCGTCACTTTTGTGATCTCAATCTCTTGCATTCTATATTTTAAACTTTTCTAAGCTGTAAATTATAGACACATTGAAAAATGATTGTTTTTTTTATTATAATGCACCAAATAAGTGACTGGTGGAAGTGATTGGTTTTCATAAAGTAATAAATAATTTTCCTTTCGGATTCTGCGTATTTTGTTGGTTATAATAAATATTTCGAAAACGAAACTTTGACCGAAATGGGCGATCAAATTTTTAGAAAGAAAAAAATAACGTCAACCCATACAAATACCATTAGACATGCACCTCTTCTAAGGTAAGGGTTTACGCCATATTAAGCCAGTAAGCCGGCCAATGCAGGTTGGATACGTTGTATATCTATTTACATAACAAAATCTATGTTATTCGAAATATTTCAATGATTTTATTAGTAACAGTACAGCTCGTTGTGAGAGTTCGTCCAGGAGCACTGGTGCCTTATCTATTTCTACCGTCAAACAGTAATGGTCATTTTATTGTGTTCAGGTTTGGAAGGGCAAGAGTGCTGGTGAATTTTTTTTATATAATACCAAGTGACGGGAAGCGAGACCACTTAGAGCTTTAAATCGTAAAGATTTGACGGTCGGGCACTGCCACTGCGCCCATCACCCTGAGACATAAGTTTATAAGTTCTATGTGCCTGCAAATTCACCAGCACCCTTACCCTTCAAAACCGAAACGCAATAATGCGCACATTACTGCTGGGCGACCAAAATAGGTAAAGTGGTAGTACTTCAATGGACGAAATCTTTCACAAGAAGCTGTACTGCTACAAAATTAAATATAATTTAAAAAGGCATATTACAGGTGCAATGCCACTTAGAACTTTTAACCGCAATGATCTTAGGGGAACTCACACTGAGCCCGTCACCCTGAGGCAAAAGATAACAAGTCCCATGTGGTTTTAATTTCGTGTAAAAATGTTCGCAATAATAATGGAAAACGTAACATAACATAAAAAAATTTGATGTGAAATTTCGTAACTCATAGTTCTCTTAACCAAACCATATCTGTAAAATTACAACTTTTTAGGAGAGAGGTTTTTATAGTCTATGAATTAAATTAGCCGATATCAAAGTATTACGTTCATAGTAAATATTTGTAATGTGATTCATTAAACTGCAATCAATTATGAACCGTCTACGTCAGGGGACGTACTGAGATCTAGGCTTTAGGGGACTTACCTTTGCTTGCATACAACATACGGCTCCGTTATCTATACCGTATTCAGTAAAACGTTTAACCCACACTATAACTGAACTGTAACAGTTACATTTTACGAGTTAAAATTGTTTGTACTGAATTTATTCAGATAGAAATGTAACTTTGTCAAAGATCCTGTATAAAAGATTTTTCGCTTGAACAGACAGCATTCTACAAAGATATTTGTCTCTTGTTGAGTTCTTATTTTGAAATTTGAAATTTGAATTCATACTTATTAAAGATGAATTTCGCTAAGATATTCTTCTTTGTGGTCTCTTGTTTCTTGGCTTTGGCTGCCGTGTCCGCGGCCCCGGAACCACGTTGGAAGCCATTGAGAAAATTGGTAAGAATTTATTTCTGTTGCTATTTTTTTTACAAGTTGTAAAGAAAATATATGCAACTATATATGTATATATGCATCTTAGAAGAGTTTTTATCGTTTTTGTTTTATCGCCTGTAATTCACCAGCATATTATTATTATTCATCTAACATTATATTACAATATAAATGCTTCTGCCTCTTCTACTGCCACCACGGAAGAAGTCTGCGACTGCCACCACGGAAGAAGTCTGCGACTGCCACAAATTCTATTGACACCTCGCGGATAGCGTTTGTGCCATTTAAGAGATTTAATTAATTTAATTTTAAATACAAATATTTTAATCAATTAATTATTAATAGATTTCTTCACAATCTTGATTTCTGTTTTCTGTGACTATTATGTCCGTGTGTTGCGTATATATAATCTCCTGTATTATGAGCACTACCTAGAACACACAGATCAAAACCAGTTTAGAAAAGTTCGTTTTCCAAAATAGTCCTGCCGGTAATCGAACACGTAACCATCTCATTTAACGTTAGGGAGTGATAACATTTAGACTACCGAGGTCGATATTGTCGCGACTTGCACGTAACGAACGAACTAAATAATTAATAGCGACTTGATAAGAAAAATATTCCGAGAACAGGACTTTATGACGTCTCGGAACATTAAAATTTCGTCCTATGTAAGTGCACACGCGTTGCAAAAATGGTGAATTCAAATTAAGTGATAACAGACGTCGTGCTTTTTTAAATCTTGTCCTTGCCACCACGCGTCATTGTGTATGCAATACCTGCATCAAATAAATTTGAACTACTGTGTCTAATATGATATGTTTTTTTTTATGTCTATGCAACGATCTTATATACAAAAAAAGGCAAATGTGTTACTTGAGCCTGCGTAGTGAAGATTCGAATCTCAGTCAATAAACCGACCTTACAATCAATCTGCGTCGATCAAAGAGACGAACCTGATATTTCTAGAATTGCGTCATTTTATTGAAATTTATCAAAATTAAAACTAGATGATTCTATTATAAGTATGTAACAGTGGCAAATTATTATTGAAAAACCTTAAGAAATAAAACCATTTTTTAAATTATTATCTATCAGTTACACATATCTAAACCACTTATAACAGCTAGATAACATAAAAAAAAAAAAAAGTTTATAAATAGAAAATGTCGTCGAGGGCCGGACCCTGGGGCATCGTGCCCAGAAGGCTAGCGACATTGCCCCTTTGAATTGTTAAACTTATTATTTGGCGGAAATAGATCCAATATATGTTTTTTGGTTTGATAACAAAATAAAATTGTTTTTCTTTTCTATTGTTCTTACATATTACCTTCTTTTTAGAATGTTCACTCTGTTCGACAAAATCATAATCACATTCACCTATAACCTGTCAACCTGTCAATTCTAATGACGCACAATTAAAAAAAAGTTTCTGTGTGTTGTGGTGGAACAGATTTCGAACGTCAATTTCTATGAACGTAACATATCTTGTGTATAAGATCATTATGTCCGTCTATCTATAAGCAATACTGAACTTGCCCGACCATAGCCAACTGCTTTCTTTTATCAATAAGGTTGTTTGTTCTGTTCTCAACCTACCTTCTTTTGTTTGGTTTACAGGAGAAACTAGGCCAGCGAGTTCGAGACGGCGTCATCAAAGTCGGCCCTGCTGTGTCCGTTATATCTGATGCTCAAGGTGTTCTTAAACAAGGTTAATAAGCAACAAGTCTGGTTTAACCAACGTCAAATCATTTAATTTAAAGTCATTATCATCGTTAGTGAACAACCAAACTCCAACAGAATGTCACAATACAAGTGTAGAACCAACTGTAGTTACAGAACCAGTAGCAAATACGTCATTTACTGGACATCGACGCCGATGACGTTTATTAGAACCTGTAGATAGTTCTCAGGTGTATCTAAATATTATCTACAGGTGTAACTAAAAAGTTTCACCATACTTAACTAGTCATCGTATCTTATATTATAACAAACGTGACATTTTTTGGGTGTCACGTACATACTGTCACGAAGAAAACAAAATTGGGAATTTCCTTTTTTTTCTGGTTTCCCATAGCCCATAGAACAAAAAAGCAAAATTTTGTTTGAGAATATTTTTTTACTAAAGATTTTTGTTACTACTCATAGAAGCCGGTCCCTAAAATACTGCATATCTTCTATTATCAGATTATGGTCGTTTAACTCTTAGACCATAATAATATTACAAAATAGTTTCCCTGCTACTACATTGTTTTTCCCGATTTATAATACTTGGTCATCGAACTACATCATACAGCTGTGTTCTGGTTTGCTAAAGGTCTTCACCATTCCATTACAATTTACAAATGTATTAATTTATAAATAATTTATTCAATGTAAATAAAGTATGTTTTCATCAAGTCATTCTTCTGTTTTCTTTCTCCACCTAAAGACATTCAAATCTCTCAAAATCTGGATGTTAAGGCAATAGAGTAGTTTGTAAAATTCTAATTCACATTCTTAAACAAGTTTTAATCCTGATATTAGTGTAAAGCGCTGTAATAGTCCATTGTGTTATAATGGCTAAGGGTTTTTTTGTGATACCAAATGACGAGACGAGAAAGTTGTGTGCCTGGTGTTAAGCTACACGCCTGCCTATACCAGTGCCACTTTGACCTTTATTTCAAGGCGAGCCTACATTTTGGGAGGTGAAGTGTGGCGGACCGATTCTCGTATCCCGCAACTCGCGCGCTAAAAATTAAATAATATGAATAAAATAAGAATGGACGGAGAAAATTTGTCACAGATACGCTTCAACAAGTGCTCGATGGTGACCATAGATGATACACTATACCTAACGAAGTAGCAAGCATGTCGTTAAACCACTGGGCAATTTTCAAATTTTGGGATATAAATGTGAATTTAATGATTATATGGCTTCAATTGAAAACCAAAATCTAACAAGTTCTTTGTAGTGTTTAAAGAGTAATATCTCCATTAAAATGGTGTGCAAAGTTAGATATTTTATATCGAGTTCTTAGGTTTTCGCGATTGTTACACATAGGAAATGAAACTATTTTTCCGGGTTTAAATCGCGTATATTTGTTTTTTCAAACAAACCGACGTTTCGGGCCCTTTACAGGTCCCATGGTCACGGTTGACTGACCACGAATCACGGGTGACCATGGGACCTGTAAAGGGCCCGAAATGTCGGTTTGTTTGAAAAAACAAATATGCGCGATTTAAATCCGGAAAAATAGTTTAACACGAACGAAACATCCTTAATCATTTCTTCCCGCCAAAACTGCCAATCAACATAGAGGAATAGTTTAGGCTATACAGCCTAATGACCAACAATAATACCGAAAGATGATAGCAGATGGCTGGATGTCTACTCTAATTCAACGACAAACGAAATTGCAATCGAAGTTTCGCACGTTTCTTACCACGATTCAAATTCGTTAAGAAATTTCGTTCGCACGAAAATTAAATGACATTTACACTTTCTTAATAATTGGCCACATCGATATAAAAGTAAAATATCAATTTATTTTTATTTTTCTTAGTCACTGACACTGGCGATGATCGCCATAATTTTTATATTAGTCTTATAAAACTGACACAGGCTCAGGCGTACTGGCTGCCATAAAAAAATAATATAACATTGACAACTTAAAAAAATAATTGAATATCAATTCAAACAAAAATTAAATACAATGAATAGCGACATCTCTAGCTGGGACTGGTAGCTGTAAAGGTATCTAACTGGGTGACGAAAATACTCTTCTCATAGATGGCGCTACGGCTAAAAAGCCGTTGAAAAACCAAATACAAAGATACAACAACAAACACACAGAAGAATTCGTGAGGTCCGCTGGTTCGTTTCGTGGCTTAGTTGGCATAGCGTCTGGCATCTGGCGAATTCGGCCGGATCGAAGGAAGTTCTTCTAAGTGTTCGATCTTTGTATTAATAATTATAATAAACTAGTGGAGTAATTTCACAAAAAAAATATTAACTTTTCAGATTAAGTTGTTATATAAAAATGTATATAACAACTTAATCTAATTGAATAATAAACGCTAATATAACTGTTTTCAACAGTAACATTTCAATAACCATTTGTTCGAGTATGATACAATTATACAGCGCAATGTGCAAAATACGACCTGATCACGGTGCAATAACATTACGTACATTACATTAAGGAATGCTCAATGTACTCAAAATATTAATAATTATACAAATTGCGACATAGCATGTCACTAGATACCCTTTACATTTTCAATTAAATACAGATTTACTTATTAATTTTGTGGATTCCCTTTCTAAAATTGCTTTGGGCCTATGTAATTAACTTTTCCTCGTGTCTGCTTATTTAAATTATAATAATACAGTGACTTTCTAGTTCTAAGAAAAACAAAGGAAAATTGAAAACCGTGTAATTTGCCTCAGTCTGCCTGGAGTTACTAAGTGAGAAATCCGATTTATTGCAAAACGCCTCCGTCATTTTACAAAATAAACTGCACATTGTCTATAAACGCTTTCTTATCTTATTTTGATGACCGTGATGGCCTAGCGATTAACACCGTGGGTGCTAGGCGAAGAGGTTCAGAATGACCTATTAAGGAAAAATCTGTTCTAAATTGGTCCCTGTCTGGATGTCGTGAGTAATACTCCGCAGCTATTTAAGGATTACCTAGCTGATCGAAAGCAGAGGGTAAAGTTGGGACCATACATGAGTGGGGATACTTATGCAACAACAACATATGGCGTACCTCAAGGGAGTGTGTTAGGACCAACCTTATTCCTGATATACATAAATGACTTATCGTCGTCTCACTTTCTCAAACTTGTATCTTAAAGCACAAAGTTACTAAAATGCTAAAAATGGATTGTATATACAAATTTTGCAGGCTGATTTCACATCCCATAGTTCCTAACGATAATTCGTTAAAATTATTATTATTATATTTACTATATATCAAATTATATTTGCTATATGGCAATCCACATTAATTAATAACAATCATAACAACGAAACCCAGTCGTCACCAATATTATTTACAAAGCAACGCCATCTATTGGCAGGACAACGAATTTAATTATATTGTTTAATAGGAGCAGGGCTGCTGTTGATAGATTGAAGGCGCTCTAAAGGTAATTTTATCTTATCACTCGCTATATAAAAAATAAGATTTGGTGGATGTTATGGATTTTTTGTTATGAAAACAAGTCGTGCACCTGGTGGTAACTACTCAGAGCTTCAAAACATAAAGATCTGAGGGTCACTGCCACTGCGCACATCGCCCTGAGACATAAGTTGATAAGTTCTATGTGCCTGTAATTTCACTAGCACCCTTTAAGACCGCATCGCAGTAATGGTCACATTACTGCTTAGCGGCAGAAATAGGTAAGGTGGCAATACTTCCTTGGACAAACTCTTTCAATAAGAGCTCTACTGCTACCAATAAAAATTAACTGCACCCTATCAAACGCAAGTTGCAAAAACTAGATACTCGCCTTCACAAACCAAATAAATACTTGGTCGCCTTTCTTCGCAATAAAGAGACAATTATATTGCGAAAAATAAGATGCTATCTATATTGAAAAACGTGTGCTACCCTTGTGTCTAGCATCTCGTGACGCTTCAAATTTCGCCTGTCGCTTGGGTACACACACAGTCTCATCTAAATTATAATAACATAATTTCCGTCCTACTTGAAATGCACTATTATAATTGGAAATGCAACTATTTTTTCGGATCTAAATAACTTATTTTTGTTTTTAAAGCAAATCATCGTTTCGGATCTGTTTGTTTCGGGTCGGGTTTGTTCATTGTTTTAAAAAAACAAATATACGCTATCTATATCCAAAAAAATTGTTTATTTTCCATTATATAGCAATTGTGGAAGTCTGAGAATTCGATCATTATGGCTCACTTTTATAGTTGTTGTAATAACTTGATGAGATAAACGAATAAATTGCTTTGGCCTTCCGACCTTATACAGTCACAAAGTTGGGTTTCGATAAATAAATTAGCACAATAACTTAATCTATATAAACAAAATATAACCTTTGATATCTTATCACATTTAAAAAATTCCAAAATTGTTGCATTCTTCATTTGTAAAGAAAACAGTGTAACAGTCAACATCGTATAGAAATTTATAAATATGAAAAATTTTGTATTTCTTTCTGGTGTTACATTACTTTTATTTTACATTACACTTATATCTAGCACAGACAAATGTACGTGTAAGTATATTGTTTCGACTGTTTAAAATAAAAAATAGTTTTATAATTGAATTTTAAAACAAGACAGGGTTTTAACGGCCGTTTTGTAATACTTAAACTACTAACAGTTTAAGTATTACAAAACGGCTGTTAAAACCTAAAACGCTCCCCTGATTTCTTTTTTCGAAATAATAATAATGAAAATAATAATGGAAATTGAATCAGTTCAAGTTTCACATATTTTTCAGATTCCTGCAGGTTTCGATGTGATTATAAATACTTTGAAAGTATTAACGGATATTTGAAGTATCAAGAAATACCAGCCAATTGGCATGAAGCCAGACTCAGATGTCATCTGGAAGGTAGTACACTTCTCTAAATTTGTCAATAGTTAAGGCATAAATGAGTCTCCACTTCAGTCTGCCATACGCTTTTAACTTGCTTTGTTTAACACACATTTCACGGAAGCAAATCTTCTAGGCCTTGAACACCTTTGTAGTGTAGCACAACTATCAGCATTTCATAGGATATATTTGGTGTAAGTGCGGGAGTGACAAAACGAATCCATTCGATTTAAAAAATAATCCGCCATTTGAAAGGATTTTTCTTGAGTAAAAGATACTGTGCTATAAATTGTAAACGTAGTGCTGTTTCTATGGCTGATTTATTGTGTTGTGTGTATGTTTATTGTGTGTATTTATTGTATATTTATTATGTGCGAATATGGCCCTTTTTATGGAATGTCTCCTAAAATTTTGCAAGCGTTTTAATTATTCTACTTTACAGGTACAAAGCTAGCTTCTCCTCTGCATGACAGTTTCAGGGAAGCAATGTTGGAGCTATCAAACATCAGTAGTTCTGTATTTACGGGTATTCATAGTACGTTCTCTAGAGGCGACTACTTTTCAGTTGAAGGTACCTTCCATCATATCAAATAAGTGCGCCACTACTAATTTTCTTACAATATTTAGAAGCGCAGTTGCAACGCCACAGTTAAATTACGCGCGCGCCGCCACTTTTGCAAACTAAATAATATTGTATGGAAATTAGTCGTAGACCAAAGACGTGCCACTGCGGTGCTTCTACAACCGTCATTTGAAGGCGCCAAAAGCTAAGTTTTAGTTCCTTATTGGAAGATTGTTTTTTAAAGAAAACAAAAATCTTTGTGAAATGTTGCCAAGCAATCACAGAAAACTTTCAAACTATTTGGTACGAAACAACTTACGGTACAAAAATATGAAAATTATTTTTAGGTGTTCCTCTTGCCAAGATCCCTCACACCTGGGCCATGGGCGAACCCGACAACGAGAATGACGAAGAACAATGCTTAGTAATGCTCGCTGATGGCACTTTTGCTGATATGAAATGTTCAAAGGCTTTTCCGTACTTATGTTATAAGAAGGTTACTCCGGGCATGTCTATGACTGAATGCGGTACACCGGATCCATGTAAGACAATTTTGTCTATTGCACTAGAAAAGCTTTTATAATTTGAAAATCTCAAGTGTTTGTTTTACCTTTTGATGTAAAACAAAGAATAATGATAGAATATATTAATTATGTGCTATTAGAAAATATCAGATTACCCACGAATAAAATAGATTATCAAGACCTGGCTATGTTTTTAAATAGGTAATTAGGTAGCAGAATAAGAATCAGCATTTATTACAATTCCACGTTGGTTTTTTAATCAATCATTTACATCACAGCAACCTCCTCGTTCAGAGTCATTTGATTTGTAAGTGTTATGTTTGAAGAAATTGTCTTCACTTTCAGCCTACGTTCTGGACAAAAGAACCGGTAGTTGTTACAAGTTCCACCAGTTCCCTCGTACCTGGTCTCGAGCTTACATGACCTGTGCTGCCGAAGGTGGATACCTTGTAGTCATCAACAGTGAAGTCGAGGCAAAAGCGATGAGTGAATTATTTAGAAAAATGGGACATAGTATTCCTAACAATGGTGCGTACGAGACTATAAGCGCCCATATTGGGTTCCATGATTGGGACGAACATGGAGAATGGGTTACTATTCACGGTAAGAGTTGTAGGTTTTTCTGCTATATTATACAAAAATACGTTGAAAGATGTAAACGGTACAAAAATAAAGCAATGAACACCAACAGTTACCAGTATATAGCGGATGAAACTGACAATACAGGAACATGTAAACTTTCGCTCATGACTTAATTTTTTAACTTTTAATCACATAATTTCATTTAGGTAAAAGTTTCCTGGCTCTTTCTTCGTTGACGTGTTTGATCTATCGTTTATATATTTATTAATTAAAGATTGGTCGACATAGGACCTATTCGCAAAATGACCTATAGTTGTGAAGTGACGTAATAGAGTAAGTAGGTTTGAATTTAAAGTATACATATTTTTCCTCCATGTGTGCAAGTTCCAATGCTCAGGTCCCCTCCGGGAAGAAACTATGAAGTAACGGCTAGTGAAACAAAATACTTTTACTAATGTGTAAACACTTTTTCAGGGGACACACTTATAGATGCAGGATACAGCAAATTCTCTGGTGGAGAGCCCAACAACTTGAGCACTGAATTCTGTGGAGGGCTATTCCGATCTGGTTATCTCGATGACTTCTGGTGCCACCGTCGAGGGCAATTCATTTGTGAAAAGGATCCTGAGTTTTTGACTTGTGACGAAGAACAATAATTTTTGGATTTTTATTTTGGATTGAGCCCCATTTGTTAGCAAACTGCACCATAACAGAGTCCATATATTTTGTATAATATAATATATAAAAAAATATTAACCCCTGGGATATTGTCCGAACAATTGAAATTGGAGCATGCTCCGTATGAAACTTATTTTTGAATTCCTTACTAGTCGGGTCCAATACTTCAGCTTATGTTATTATATGTGTCACAAGAATAAAGAATATGATGACCTTTTTTTTAAAAAAAAACCGATCTTAATAGGTTTGCTTATCGGTTTTTTTATTGGAATTACATCTATTTGCCAAGTTTTATTGACATCGGTTAACGATAAGAGCGCAAAACCAGATTCATCTCTAGTTTGGCACCCTTAGAAGTGGAATATTTCCTTTAAATTGAAATGGGACCAATACTGAGATCTTTAAAAAAAAGACTCATAAAATCGGTTCGCGAGTAATCATGTAAAATACACCCAAAAAAAATGCAATCGAATTAGGAACCGCCTCCTTTCTGTATTATGTAAACCTCTTAATTATTTTAAATAAATCAAATGAACTGTTTACGATACATTATATACCTATCAATTACATACATAGGGCGCACGATAAGTTTCCGGAACTGGCCACTTACATAAACAATATTTAAAAAGTAATTACAACATTTGAAAATGGAACCCTTTGGCTATAGAACACAGTTTGTTTCATCTGACTGTTACTTGTTTTTACATTGTGGCGTCATTTTAGAAATTGGTTGTCTACATCACCATGGTTTTAACTTGTGAAATTTTTTGTAGTGTGATTTTCTACGACTTTAAGTGTAAGTTAACTGCTCAGCGGAGCTTCGCTTGGCTTCAAACTGCTTTTGGCAATGAAGCACCATGCAAGACGACTATTTATAGCTAGTTTGCAGATTTCAAACGCGGTCGTGTG
The DNA here is from genome assembly GCF_003589595.1 of Hyposmocoma kahamanoa. NCBI lineage: Eukaryota > Metazoa > Arthropoda > Insecta > Lepidoptera > Cosmopterigidae > Hyposmocoma > Hyposmocoma kahamanoa. The sequence continues at coordinate 7,277,826 of NW_020653900.1, read as the reverse complement.
AATCTAAGTGACGAATTTCGTGATGAAATTCATCATGAAATTCTACTATTGTGGACAATAAAAACATCGATGCGGTTTTAATCATACGGCGCACAGGCCGTATGATTAAAACAGACTGGCATGTGACATACCATGAGATTCGGGCATCTTTAGGCATAGGCATGAGTCAAATACTACACAAACATTTGGGTGTGAAAAAGCTGTACTCTCGGTGGATCCCATACAATTTGACTCAAAAAACGGATCGGGTCACTTGGTGGCCTTGCTTACCAGACTCAACGAAGGGGCATCAAATTTGGTGCGAAACATAGTAACAGGTGACGAAACATGGATTTATAGTTGCGATTCCAAAATAAAGCAGCAATCGAGGGTATGGGTCTTTCGTGATGAGCCGAAACCAACCAAAGTGGCGAGCGTGCAAAGTGCCTCTAAGCGGATGATTGTTTCTTTTTTAAATAAAACTGGACACTTGGCTACTGTTGCTTTGGAGAATCGTTATACCGTAAATAGTGATTGGTACACGACCATTTGTTAGCCGGAAGTTATTGACAAACTCCGTAAAAATAACCGTAAACGCCGTATCATCTTACATCACGACAATGCCAGTTCTCACACGGCCAGACAGACAAATGAATTTTTGAAAGTGAACACAAAACATTGACCTTATGAGCCATCCCGCGTACAATCCCGACCTGGCACCTTGTGACTTTCATTTATTTCCAAAAATTAAGAACCAGTGACGCGGTCAACGATTTTCATCACCTGAAGAGGCTGTCGAAGAGTGTGAAAAATATGTTTCAGAGATTGTCACGGAGGAGTGGCATAAATGTTTTCACTTTTTCATTCGTATGAAAAAGTGCATTAACGCTAACGGAAAATAATTTGAGAAACAATAAATTCATTTCTGACTATTTACAGTATTTTTTTCTAATTCATTCCGGATACTTATAGTGCGCCCCACATATAACAAACGAATAGCAGAGGTAACTATTTGTACATATTATTGTTGAAATAAATGCTTGCCAAATTTTTGACATAGAACTAGAAATTTTGTAGTGGGTACTCATTTAAGTACTATGATGAAATTCATCGTAATAGTTCTTCCCAGAACATTCAAATCCAAAACCTAATAGAAAAGTATGTTCGATCCTTGCGTGTTTAAAAACGATAGACGACGGATGATTGTACTCAATGTTTTAAATAGACAATTAAAACGTTGCAGTAAGTTACTTAAATATTATTTATTGCAACTTAAACTTGCAAAAATTATATGAAAAATAACCATGTTCAATTAAAGGAAGGTGCAACCGAATATTTCAGCTACTAATCGATAACAATAATGTGCCCAATAATTTCAAATACACCTATGACAATGCTAATAAGGAGCCGGGATCTGAAGAAGCCAGCGCGAGATGCTTTTAACAGAAAGTCAGTTGTGCAACAGGCTATTCAAATGATGCCATAAGATTTTATCGATTTACTAAATATCGACAAAAGCATACCCAAAATACTTTTACTGGTAAAATGAGTGGTTTTTTTAAATTTATTTTTATAGTACAAAGTGACTGGATGAATAAGTCGTGCGCCTAGTGGTAAGCGACACGCCTATCCGTAACAGTAGCAGTGCCACTCAGAGCTTTAAATCGCAAAGATCTTAGAGGCACTGCTTCTGCGGCCGTCACCCTAAGACATATTATGTTGACGAGTCCCATGTGCCTGTAATGTCACTAGCACCCTTAACCACACCAAACACAACCGAAACCAGAACGTACTAATGCTTACATTACTGCTCGGCGGCAGAAATAGGTAAAGTGGCAGTACTTCATTGGACGAACTCTTTCACAAAGAGCTCTACTACTACTGAACTTGCTTTTTTTATATACGCACATAAACACAAGCATACAGACAGACCATACATACAGACACACCACACATACATACACACACGCGCGCACGCGCACGTTCACGCGCACTCGCACGCTCACGCGCACTCGCACGCACACGCGCACGCACACGCGCACGCACACGCTCACGCACACGCACACGCACATCGCACTCGCACATGCACACGCCCATGCAGTCACGCAGATACGCAGACACGTAGACAGACAGACACACACACATACACACACACACACACATAAACACAAACACACACACACACACACACACACAAAGACGCACGCAGATTTGATTTTATTTCACTGTCATGTATTTGCTTGTATTATTTTTATCATGTGTAAAGGTAAAGCCTCGGAAAGACGTACCGCCTATTATATAGTTTTATTAAAAAACTAGTACGAGATCATTCCCCGTATAATAACGTCACATAATGTTCGTAGGTGAGGAAAATGTAAGACAGATCAGAATTATTTGAGATTTCTATAGTTTGTGCGATGTATACTTATAGTAAACATATCCGTAAACGGATGTCGAATAAATTAAACCTTGATACGTGCAATATTATTCTCTGTGTCAGCGGTGGTCGCATAACGAGAGAATGGAAAATCCTTTTAGCATCATGTAGCTATAATTTTCATTTCCAAGTTACATACATTTGTGGACGTTTTGCAGCAATACCTTTCGCTGACAAGTGCCTATAAATTCACCAGCACCCTTACCCGTAATGCTCTCGTTACTGCTTGGCGGCAGAAATAGGTACTTCTCTGGACGAACTATGTCGCAAGGAGCTCTACTGCTACTAAATTTGAATAAGTACGAATTATGTAGCAAATACATTAATATCCTTCAACAGCCTTAAACCTTTATTGAAAAATATTGAAATTAAACAAAATTTTGTTTTAGATTTTGTGACAAAACAGGAATGGGTTAAAATTTAAAAAATGTAACACTTTAAATAAAAAAAAAATCAAAGTTAATAAATAAAAAATTGTTCAAACTTGCGTTCACGAGATTTACAAGAACAGAAAATTAACCGAATCAATTCAATGAAAAAGGGTTAATCACTATTTTTCATTTTCAAATTAGACCTGAAATAAAATACTAAAACGATCGGTCCCACTTTTTAAAAAAATACTGAATTATTTTCGGGATTTACTATTTTTACAGTGTTCCTTTATGTGTTTTATCAGTGACTCTATTTAACTAGACTATGTGTATTTACAATAAAGCTTATCATTTAATTCTTTATATATTTACGTAATTAGTATAATATTTGAACAAGTGCTAATAAAGCCCTATCTACGTATACGTATTCATATAAGTATATTTTCATGTGTTAATTTAATAATATTTCTATTCTGTGATCGCTTTTTTAAAACAATTACCTATTTTTTTTTATATTAACAATATTATTTTTAATATTTTAATCGAGAAACACGTTAAACTTTTGTAGTAAATAATGTTAAGACTAAAATATAATTACTGTGATGTTGGTATCACAAAAAAAAACAGGAAAAGATTTTCCTCAAACCAAAATGTATGAAGAGTTTAAGATCATAAATATTTTAATGTGATTCATTCGAATGCAGTTAATACGAACTGTTTACAACTGGGGACGTACACTCTTCCAGGCATCAGGGGACTTACCTTTGCGAATCAACGTCCAACACCGTTATCTATACCTTAATGTGCAGTTGAGTAACACGTTTAACAGGATTTTAATACTTACGTTTTAAGAGTTGAAATTGTTTGTGTACAAGTTATTGAAATGTAAATGTAACTTTGTCAATTATCCCGTATAAAAGACGTTGCGCTTGAAAGGAGAACATTCTACAAATAGATTTGTCTCAGAATTGATTTCGAATTTTGAATTTGTATTCATACTTGTTGAAAATGAATTTCGCTAAGATTTTCTTCTTTGTGGTTTCTTGTTTCTTGGCTTTGGCTGCTGTGACAGCGGCCCCGGAACCACGTTGGAAGCCGTTTAAAAAATTGGTAATTATGTTTTTCTCTTGCTAATTTAGGTAATTATAATCTGTAACGTATAGAATAATTAATGCTTGTCGTTCTTTTAGACTTTAGTAGTAGTTCCTTTAATTTAAAAAATAATAATAATGTGCCATCAAATTATTTAAATAAATATTACTTCAAAAGCAAAATTTATGTACTGTTAAATATTAATGTTTTAGTTAATTGACACAATTTGTTTCAATGCTCGTTCACTGGTAGCATCCAGCATATAACCAGAAATAGAGTCGAAATGTCATGATAACGGCGCTCCTATCGGCTAGCCTGAACTCGAAACAATTGACGGGTGTCGTCAATTGTTTTGAAGTGAAACAATTGACGACACCCGTCAACCAGTTTGACTTGAGCTTTGCTACAATGGAAGAAAATTTAAAAATTACATATTTAATGACCGATATGTGTTTCCGTTTGTTTTGTAATTGGACGTTTTACAGTTTTTCCCACACCACCGAATAGAACAACCCCCTATTGTTAGTTATATTATCTTTACTGCAATAAATACAGAATATTTTTGGAATATACGGAGACGTGGGTGTACGTCTCCGTATATTCCAAAAATATTCTGTATTTCTGTACCCAGATCAGTTGTTGGCTCTGTACTATTTCAGCTTTATAGTTTGTGGTTTCAGTGCAAACGAGAGTTGATATTTAAAAGTTATATAAGGCCCATTTACCTGACGAGTTGCCAGGGATGGATGGCCCTTATTTCGTCTCTGTTTCTGGTTATATACTCGATGACTAGTGGACTTCGATTTGGCTTATATGACCACTACGACTCATCAAAATCGGTTCACAAATGCCGTCCCGAGTTATCCCGTAACATATATACAAAAAAAACATACAGACGAATTGAGAATCACCTTTTTTCAAGTCGGTTTAAAATCAGTATTGACTTGTATAACGCCATGACATCTCGAAACGTTAAAAATAAGTAATTGTATCTATATGCATTAAAATTATGTTATCACAACGTAATAACTGAATGATGACCGTTTTGCACTTAACCTTACTTCTTTTCTTTGTTTTACAGGAGAAACTAGGTCGGCGTGTTCGAGACGGTATCATCAAAGCCGGTCCCGCGGTTTCAGTGATATCTAATGCGCAAAGTGTTCTTAAACAAGGTTAATAAGGAAAAAGTTAGGTACAATCTATTATCATAGTCATTATCTCTCTACTACTACTCAGTGAACAACCAAAGTTCGATAGAATGTCACAACTCAAGGGTTTGAAACATCTGTAGCCGACAGAAGTCGCAATTGTAGTACAAGTGAAACTTTAATGGAACACGATAACGTTTGCTACAACTTGTAGAGGTAAACTTCAACACCATATCGTCGGCTTACTGCCAAACCTGACAAACACAAAACTTTTGTGTAATTCATTAATTAATTGTATGGAGGGTACTTTTAGAAAATTATTTTATTGGCGAAAGTACCTACTACACTTAGAATTTCGAGACAATTTTCAATTTTGAAAAATAAAATTAAGGATATTATACAGTGTAATAAAAAATTTCACCATACTTTAGCTGGTCATCGTTTTGTATATTATACATATATATGAAACAAATACAAATATATAAACAACTTTGAAAAATTGATAATTTTGAAAGAAATAAAAATAGAGTAGATCTTTAATTTATTTGTTGCAGAATGATTGAAATAATATTGGATTTTTTTATTATAATCTGACAATCAGCTCGTTGTCCCTATTAAAGACTTATTTTCAAATCTGAATTATTAAACCTGGTGTTAAACTACGGCTCACTGGATGTAAACCATTTTGTGACATAACTTAAAAATCTATAATTAACAGACAACAAAAAAGCTGTACTGTGTGTCGTTTACTAAATGTGTTCACTATTCTACAATACGTTATAAGTATTTGTATTAATTTATAAGTAATTTATTTAGTGAGTCCCGCAAACCCGCGCGTTGTCGGACCTACTTTCTATGAGCGTTTACCCGCTACTCTGAGAGTTGTATTCTAGAACTCTACTCAATGCTCAAGTCAGGACTTGAGTATGATTCAAAGCACTAGAAATCATACTCAAGTCCTCGCCATTAGGGTCGTATTTCCAGTGCTTGAAATCATACTCAAGTCTGCTGAAATCTTGACTTGAGCATTGAGCAAAGTTCTGAAATACGAGCCTCAGACTTGAACCGTCTGACGAAACATTTAGGCGCCGGCTGAAATACCTTTTCTTGAAAAATACTTTATACTCTGTAAATGAATTTATGGACTTAAAATTGTAACGAATTGAATATTTTCTATTTTTATTCTAATTTTTACCGCATTGACATACTCTTGTATAATTGTTATTAACTTATGATGATCCTTGATGGAGAATGATATGTGATATGTAATTTAATGACAACAATATTATTTATTGAATTGTTACATTTCTAATTATTGTTTATTTTTCTTATAATTTTCATTTTTGTCTCACGATCTCAATATAATTTCTTATACTTTGACATGTATGCAATTTATACTGTAATCTTATGTTTGAGAAATAAATGAATCTGAATCTGAATCTAGTGTATACAATTTCTCTGTAAAGTAAAGTATAATTATTATAAGTTATTTCTTTGTTTTCTATTTATTTTTTTATAAAGATACACCAACAGCATAAATATAGCTTTGTTCAAAAAGGTTTATGGTAAGTGGAATTGTTCTTATACATTGTGCCTATTATTGGTATACACAACTTTGTAGAAATTAATTAGTACACAACTATATACATGTGAATTGAAGAAGGGAAATATTATTATAAAATAAATAAATAAATATATAATTACAAACAAAACAAGAGATCGTTCCTTCTTTTTGTAACAAAACAAAAATAAATTATATTAAAAACTTAAAACACTTACAGATTTAACGAACATAGAATTACAAATTATAATGTGGCTTCAAAGTATTGTCAGCAGTTTTGTTTTAAACATTTTTAGGGTATCGTTGAAGATATCCAGCTCTGGCTGTTTTACAGATAAACGGTTGTAATTGGAAGACATTCTCGAGAGTGGATAGTGGTACTGTGGATATTTAAAAAAGTTTCATTCTTTGGTCATAGTTGTTTTTTTTCTCCAACTTACGGCATAAACATTATGGTGTTTACACAAAGAGCCAATTGCAAAATTTAAAATAACTTCTTAAAAATGAAGTTTCGATCCTGGAATTAAATATGCACTAAGTATAATTTCATTTAGGAAATGAAACTATTTTCGGTCAACCGTAACCATGGGACCTGTAAAGGGCCCGAAATGTCGGTTTGTTTGAAAAAACAAATATACGCGATTTAAATCCGGAAAAATAGTTTCATTTCCTATGTGTAACAATCGCGAAAACCTAAGAACTCGATATAATTTCATTGTTAGCCGTCGAACTTTATAGCCTAGGAGTTGTTTATTAAAAATCAGTGTATACGTGAAAACAATTCTTCTACATATTTTATGTATGAATTGCTTGATGCCACCAATAAGAACTTTTTTTTTTTGGAAAATCATGGTGCTTTTATGCTGCATGTCGATACACAAATTTTCTTATCACATCTTTGGCATACACTTTATTATTGTGGCCCAGAATTTATTGCTGTTACCCACGTCACTGGTAAGTAGTAGCCGCCATGCCGAAGTGTGGGACATGTTTGCCATCGTGATAAAAGGATTTGTCAATCGGCGTAACGTAACGTACTCGCCGTTTGTTGTCCAAGGTGAGCCAGACGTACGTAGAGGACATGAATCCTACGGCATTGCGAGGAGGCTCCTGTCGTACACCCCAAGGATAAAGATCATGTGGGGTAAAGCGGCAGATATACAAACCATATTTGTGTTGCAAAAACGAGCGATTTTTTTTTAAATTTTTTATTTTATTTAATGTATAAAGGACAAAATACACAAAGATTCGTTCTGTGTACCGTTTAGGCTCTCGGGTTTCTCTCAGATAAAAGTTTAAGGTGACTGCCATCATGGCTGGCATCACATCAATATATATAATTTCGTTAAAAAAGAAGATATCCATAATATGAACCTTAGAACTAAGTCCAAACTCTTGGTAACACGATTTGATTTAACTAAGGTAAACGATTCTTTTATGAGGAACTCTATACGTTTTTACAATAAGATTCCGGAGTATATATGAAGATTATCATTTCCTGAGTTTAAAACTTACAATAAAAGTATTTTAATTGAAAAGTCATATTACAAAATTGAAGACTATTTGTTAGATAAAGATGTCTGGAAAGACAACATGAGTCTTGATTCCACACAATTATGATTCAAAGTGTATTCCATAGCATATAAGTTTATTTGAAAAGAGCAATCCCTTGAGTTTCTTGCTCGTTCTTCTCATGGAGGCCAGTGTAGTGAACGTGCAGTACCTTAAAAAATGACGTTTTCACATGTAAAAATTTTACCTATGGAATAAATGATTATTTGATTTTGACTTTGAACAGAATTTTGAAGGGGGTTCATTGTAGAAATTAGTAAATATTCAACGTATTCCAACAGTGCGTGTGATTCAAAAGCGACGATTAGGTACTTTTATTTACGGTCTGACATAATTGCTTGTTACAGCAGCGTATTAAACTTTTAAAAAGTTCTTAGCTTTTCGCGATTATTATACATTGTATAAAAAATATTTTCTCTTTCTGATCTAATTAGCGAATGTTTATTTTTTCAAACAAACTAATGGTCACGAACTTCGTCAATGACTGACTATTTATGAAAGTTTTTAACGACTTATTGCTGTAGCGCCATCTGTGAGAAATTTATGAAAATTTTTCTTCACTCAGCCAGGTACCTTTACCAGCTACCAGCCTACAGATGTCGCTATAATAATTCTAATATTAAATTTATTGAATATCACGATGTTTTACTAACGTGATTTTCAACTATTTTTTGTGTAATTGCTCTACTGGTTTGTTATCATTATTAATACAAAAATTGAACACTAAAAAAATTCCTTCGATACAGCTGAATTCGAACCAGCAGTTTCACTATATCGTGCCTGAAAGTGCTGGTTCGTCATAAAAGTGTTATTAGGTATTGTATGTGAAAATTAAAAATATTATGAATTTGTTACTAACACTACACTTTACACTTTCAGTGACTTAAATCTTTGTAGATTAGTTTTTTAAAACGGTGTGGGCCTTTTCCAATGATCTATCTTCGCTCCTGCTTAGGTAATAAGTAATAACAACGCAGTGACTTTCCACTTCTATAAAGAAACAATGGAAAATACAAAATCATTTAGGTTTGCTTAATTTGACTGACGTGACTACGTGGGAAATCTTATTATACTATGAGTCGACGTTTTTTAAAACTTTAGAGCTCAAAATTTTTGAGAGCAAAATGCCATCGCAAAATTTTAAAATAAATCGCGTATATAGGTATGTCTTTGTTTGAAAAAACAAAAAAAGAAAGCAAATATACGCGTTTTAGATAAAAAAAAGTCTCGTTGTGTGTAAAATGATTGCAAAAATTAAGCACTGCTGGTTATGTGTAACAGTGTGAAGATCTTTTATACAGCTAGTTGTATTATTGCAATTACTCCACTGGATTTTAAGTCCGGCTTAGCCAAAAAAATTTTTGTGGCTTATGACGTGGAGCTCGTTTTAACCGTAAGATGTAGTGCCGAAGAAGGTAAAACAAATTTTAATGACGCGTGTAAAAATGTCAGTAAAACAAAATTAAACCGCGCACATTTTGTATGGAGACGAAAAGTTTAACGCGAATTTAGAATTACATATTTTTTGTAAGACGGTTGCCATCGGCAGTACTATCATCATATGTAATAAAAAAATATTTGGGACATTCATCCATAAGGGTCAGTCAGGGTCCTTACCATGAACTCTTATTACGATTCAGTTTAGAACCTAAAATGAATCGTTGTGAGACAGCGCTACGTGAAGTGTATATCACCATCCCGCTTTTTTGTCGTTACGAACCTACACTGAACTGTAATAAGAGTTCATGGTATGGCCCCAGTACACTTAAAATAGGATTAGTATTACAAACTAATATCCTTTTTTTTCACATCAATATGCATTTAGGTTCAGTGCTCTTGAATAGAAAGAACCCTAAATTGTAAACGCAATAACACTTAGGAGGCTGTTATCGCCGCTATTAATTTGTGCGTATCATGGAAGCCAATCTTTTTTGCATACTAGCTTCAAAACCATCAACACGAGCATTAGCGAACATTCTCGACCCACTGCAGAATTGTGGTAACTATAGCTATGAAACAAATTTAGTATAGTTTCTACGACCTCGTTGACTGAGTAGTTGAAATTTGTAAATGCTTTTTTAATTGCACCTGTGTGTATATTGACCTTTACTTTAAAATTTCCTTGTGATGCAAATAAGTACGCGGTGTGGCTTTTTCGCTGCGATTTTTATTGTGCAGATTATCATCATCATCAGCCCATTTATACGTTCTACTTCTGGGTACGGGTCTTTCCTTTTAGGCGCGGGTTTAGGCCATAATCCGCCACACTGGCCCAACACAGATGGAATAGCCGTGGTTTCAAATTTGGGTTCGCACCATTGAATTTAAGTTCCAATTTAGTTTAATTTGAAATTTGAGCTTTTTGGTGAAGGAAAACATCGTGATTAAATCTGCCGTCGAAGAAGGTTAATAACCCATGGAAAAGTGTGAAGGCCCCAGGCCGTGTTGGACAAACGCGGCGGACTATGGCCTAAACCCCCCTCGCCTGAGGCCCATTAATGGGTTGGTGATGAGGACATTTAATACTGAAAATGCAAGGGGACTCAAATTATGTGTCAGGGAGAGTATTTTGAAAGTTTCTTATACTTCCTCGTGATACAAATACGCGCGGATTCTCTTCGCTGCCCTTGTCTACGCGCCCCGATGAGCTCCAACGCGTTCCGTCAGGTGTGAATCTAACTTAATTTGTCTGAACTGAAATGATATATTCTGTTCATTTTCTACTGATAACGAAAAAGATGAACACACTACACTTTAGTCCGGTTTGTGTACCTATGCGTTTGTCATTATAATCATATCACTTATTACTAATAGAGCTGCTTGTGAAAATGTCCGTCCAAATACTGCAACCTTACCTATTTCTGCCGCGAAGCAGTAATATTATTATTATTAGTAATGTTCATATGAACATTACTGCCTTCCAGTTTTAAAGGGTGCTGGTGAAATTACAGGTACATAGGACTTGTCAATTTACGTCTCAGGGTGACGGGCGCAGTGGTAATAGCATTCAGATCTTTGTAAATCAAAGGGCAGGCCATGCACACCGCGAACGAAGCTAGTTAACTTACCTTAACTCACGTAGTTGCATACAACCAACTTTGTCAGCTTTTTTTTGTGGGGAAATCCTCCTTGGATACCTCTCCGCCGCGAGGGCAGCTGAGACCGGCTAAAACCCCACGTTGGCCTTCTCGGGTGCGCACCCCCTCAGCACCTAGTTGGACCTACGTCGTCCCCCTCCCCTCCTCACGACGCAGCGAGCCACACCGCCCCGTCGACCTCCTTGCGGCTGCCAAACTTAATGGTGAACTGAGCCCTCGCTACGATCACCTGCAGCAGTGAAAACTATGCCAGCTAAGCTAACTTAGCTTGGTTTAGTTCACGTAGTTACTTGCAAAGCTAAGCTAAGAAAAAACGTAGTAAGTAGTGACTATGGATACGTGCCGGGGTGAAGTGTGGCAGAAGGGCGACATATTTTACATAGCTGGCGGGATCGTTGGGTTAGTTTAGTTAGCTCGGTTAGCTTAGTTCGCGATGTGCCTTGCGCATAAATCATTGAACGACACTACACCTGACATGGATAGGCGTGTCACTTACCACTAGGCGCACGACTTGTTCGTCCCATCACTTGATATTATAAAAACAATTCTATGTACATATTTGTAATAGTTGTTTTTCTTTTTTTTTTGTAAAAATATCAAGTGACGGGACGATCAAGTTTTGCGCCTCATGGTAAGTTACACGCCTATCCATAACAGTTGCAGTGCCCCTCAGAGCTTTGAATCGCAAAGATCTGAGGGGCACTGCCACTACGCCCGTCACCATGAGACGTAAATTGACAAGTCCCATGTGTCTGTAATTTCACCAGCACCATTATCCTTCACAACCGGAACGCAGTAACGCTGACATTACTGTTTGGCGGCAGAAATAGGTAAGGTGGCAGTACTATCCTGGATGAACTCTTTCACAAGGAGCTCTATTGCTACTGAAAGTTGCAATCAAATTGTATGTAATAATCATTGACTTACAATTATATGGACGTTAGGTCCGCGCTAAAAAGTGTCCGAACTTATAGGGCGTTAAAATCGTATACAGAGCGTCATTCACGCTTTAGTCTTCGTTTGTTCGACTGACAGCGAAGCAAGCAAAATTAGACAGTACTGCGATGACATTACAATTTAAATTCAACGTTTTAGCTTTTTCATATTCCTTTACATGTCACTACGTTTAAATAGGTAGACTTGGGACATTTTTTTCGTGGTTTTTGTATTAGACCCGTCGTCCATTTATTTGTAAGTCAATGGTAATAATGATATAATTCAGAATTCTGTGTAGCTAAGGTTACATGTAATACGATTACGTACAATAATAATACATTCACGTGATAAGAATGCATAAAAATTAAATGGTAAAGTAGGTAATGGTTATAAAATCTTTCTGGAAAGGCTAGTATTTTAATTAAATCTTTGATTTTATGATTGTAAAATATCGGTCTCTAGTGTTCACTGAAATATTGTTGATACAACAGACTATGGTACAGCGAAACATTATTGTCCTTATTCGTGAGTATCCACTTTAAGTTTTATATTTTTTCGGACTGTGCTTGCGGCTACGGAGTTCTTTTTTTAACCGACTTAAAAAGGTTCTCAATTCGACTGTATGTTATTTTGCATGTATGTTACGCGATAACTCGTTGGTGAATGTTTTAAATTTTAAGAAAATATTCCATCTCTAAGGGTGGCAAACCAGAGGAATGATATCAAGTGAACGTGAAATAACTCATGCGCATGGTGGTAAGCGATAATTGTTGTCCATAACAGTTGCAGAGCCGATCGGAGCTTTGAATCGCAAAGATATAAAGCTCTGAGCAGCTTGCGACTGCGCCCGTCACTCTGACACTTAAGTTGACAAGTCTCATGTTCCTGTAATTTTACCAGCAACACTCTTACCTTTCAAAACCGGAACGCAGTAATTCTCACATTGCTGCTTGGCGGCAGAAATAGGTAAGGTATGGGTAATATTTAATATTAGCCAAAATGAGCACTGCAAGGCCACTACGAAGGCTAGTTTGCTCTTTTGTATTAGTTTGCCGTGTAGACTTCACTTAAACTAAAACCGGTTCCGGTGCAACGAAATTATGAATAAATTATTACAATAATTGTGGAGTGTACTAACTTTTGGAAACGGGAATAAACGCGTTTACTGACTGATGTGAGTCAGCCCGTGACAACGGCGAGAAATGGCGGGAAACTAGGTAGGTGTGAAAAATACCTTTCATATGTAAACGCGTTTATTCCCGTTTCCAAATGTTAGTGCAATGCAACGCCAAAGTTAAAAATTGTGAATTGTACCTATTTCATCAAGTGCAACAAACACTTTTTTTGTATTAAGTTCATGTTATTTCAAGTTATTTTCATAGAGGTTACCTATCAAAATTTTATTATTTTAGTAGAAGAATTTTTGTGTCTACTACATTGAATTAAAACCTATGTTCTAACTAACCTAAGTCAGGTGTAAACAAAACGGGGGCGAATGAAACTGGGGGCATAACGAATGGACCCGTCATACACTGGAGTATAAAGACACATCTGCAAAATGAGAACTATTCAAGAGAGAGAGGTATAAGATTTTATGACCGAAATTAGTCGATTACTTTTTTATTTCAGTTATTGTATCGACAGCCTTGGCAGAAATGTACATACACCCAAAACACCGTAGGCCGAGTTTGGTAAGGTATTATCCCAAGAAGTCCATGTTTAGGAAGCACGATTTGATTGACAAAGGATGCGCCGTTTTTCTATGGGATTGCCCCGTAGCTTACAAGTAAGATTTTTATTTAACAAAAGTGTGTAATAGTTTAGTTTAGTTGAGACATAGTTTGCCAGTGGTACAAATTTAAATGCATTATTAAAAATGAGACATTATTAAGTTGACAAGTCCCATTTGCCTGTAATTTCACCAAATTCGAATTTAACGTATTCTTTAAATTGATAATGAAAACAGAAGATACCGCTAGTAGTAAAGGTACCAGTTTAGTTCGAAAAAAATTATAGATATCGAGTTCTTAGGTTTTCGCGATTGTTACACATAGGAAATGAAACCGTTTTTCCGGATTTAAATCACGTATAATTAGTTTTTTCAAACAAACCGACGTCGGGCCCTTTATATGTCCCATGGTCACGGTTAACTGAAACTGAAAAATCATAGAGTTTATTTTAATTTTTTACTACATTCAAATCAATTTCTTTCGATTGTTATGTGATATTTCATTAGCAAGTGGAGCGGGATCATCTGCCTGTCACATATAAAAAAAGTTTAATAGCTGTAGAGCTCCTTGTGAAAGAGTTCTTCCGAGGTAGTTACTTACTTACCTATTTCTGCCGCCAAGCAGTAATGTCAGCATTAATGTGTTCCTGGTGGTGCTGGTGAAATTACAGGCATATGGGACTTGTCAACTTATGTCTCAGGGTGACGGTCACAGTGGAAGTGCCCTTCAGATCTTTGCAATTTAAAGCTTTGAATGCACTGTAACTGTTACGGACAGGCGTGTAGTTTACCATCAGGCGCACGATCTTGTTCATTCCGTCCACATTGTGAAGTCGTCATCTACACAATTAAATTAAATAGAAAACATATTAAATATTATTGTAGGTAACATAATAATATGTATGTATATCCGTGACAACTATCACAGACAACACCCCAAAAGTATTTTAGAAAAAACAGACACATGCAGATACATTACGTATTAACGCACCACTAGCCTGACAAACAATCTATTGCTACGTATTGATAGCTGACAAGCTCTGTGAAGTCACTGTGTATTGGCCCCGTTCATGGAATATTCGACACAAAAAATAGTATAAACCCATTGACTTGTAAGTCAATGTATAAACCAATAATAAATACACAAACAACTTTTATACAGGGTGGTAAGATTTGTCTTTTGTGACTGTTAGGTGTTTTGAATTATAAGGCTTATTAATTTGAATTATAAGTTTTTATATAACAGTACATGTGGGTGTATTTCTAAATATACTATAAGTTAGGCTAAATGGTGTGTATACAAAAATACAATAAAAATTAAGTTACTATTTAAAGAAATAATTCTTAAGATAGTTTAAGTTTTTTCTATATTCCTATGTTCTGTTGCTACTGTTAGTAAACTTAGATTTATAAAATTTAGTTCTGAAATAATTATAAGATTTTCATTTCAATAAAACTGATCTTAAAAGTTTGTGGAATTACTGGAATAATTGCCAAGTTTCACTGAAATCCTATAAACCGAATTGATTCCCTAATTTGTCACCCTTCGAGGTGGAATAATTTCTTCAAATTTGAATGGAACTATTAATGAGGTACTTCTTGAAGTACTTCCTTTCTATCAAAAAAATAATCAACAAAATCAAAATAAATGTCGGAGTAATCGCACAATATACACACACAAAAAATACAGTCGTTTAGTCGTACAGTTGAAAGCCTGCTTCTTTTTTTAAGTTGATTGAAAATAGTTTAATTTCCATCATTGTACAGTCAACTACCTAGCTGTAGCTAGCTGGCTATACATGAGTGG
>NW_020653900.1:7233251-7262086 GCF_003589595.1 Hyposmocoma kahamanoa | reverse complement strand
GCGAATGTCCGGTCAGGTTGTCTGTTTACGTCGCGTGCACGTGAACAATCATGATAGTCTCGAAAACCCAAGAACTTAATAATTTGTTCTTCTGTCTATTAAAAGTATTATTGGTTTTTTTTTATTTATAGATTAATTTATCGATATTTTATTTTGACTTTATAAATGGATTTTAAAACTCTAGATGTTCAATAACTTTTTTTTATTTGGCTATACAATTGAACATCATTTACTTATGAAATTAATCGACAGTGGTGTGTGTGTGTGGTAACTACTTAAAAATTATACACTGTATAATAATATGTAATTTAAATAATGTATGGGTATGTATTTGACATATCATAGTTTATTCAATACCTATTAAGTACAACACGTTTCACTGTATTTTAAGGCATTCGCATTTTACTCTTCTTGTTTGCATGTTTTAAATTAACGGAAACTATTTTAATACCAAGTATATGCAACCAACTACCTTGTACAAAAAGAACTATTGAATCGAAAAAAAAAACAATCAGCTATACTATTTATTAATGGTACCTAAATGTATATACCATATATAAAGAAAACATCAGAGCTAAAATGTATACAACAACTACTTTTTCTACAATTTCAGTGGCCAATAATAAATAAAAAATAATGAACTTAAATTCCCAGTTTTCATAAAATTTCTCTTCTGTAGTCGTTGTCGATATTTTTATCGATGGATTGTGAAAGAAGATAAAATTTTGCCAAAATAGACTGAATTATGAACGTCGTAGTTTAAATTATTACTAAGTAAGTTAACGCCTTCTTTGTTCTTATTCCGGCAGGCCTACTAGTATCGAGATCGATATTTATTCATATACATTTTAAAAAGAATAGCCAGATTTGATTATCTATATTGAATTAAAATGAAAAACTATAAAATATGTCTCCTCTTTGTATTTATCATAAACATAGTTCTAAATACAGTGTATGTATGTATGAACTTACAAAAATTGACAATTCAAGTGATCTTATGCTCAGTAATTGGATGATTGAAATGAAACAAGTTCGGCTATTTATTCCATAAGCGTGACCAATACTCAGTCGATAGTCGATAGACTATATATCGATTGCAATCACTAGGTGCTCGCAAGCGGGCAGCACTTTTGCGTAATGAACTGTCATTTTACAATGTATTTAAAAAAGACAGACTATAAACTTCAAGGAAATAATACACAGAGTGGATAATACCTCCCACTGAAATTCCAGAATTGTTGTATATAATAGTAGAGTACTAGAATGGTGTATTTAGATGAGCGGTTTTGTATTCAACAATATAAGTCAATTGTTTTACTTTTATATGTAACCATTTCGGAATTTCGGGGAAGGTAACATAAACTCTATATGTATTCCTTGATGTTTAGATAAATATATTTAGCCTATTCCAATCTCTGATAGTTTTCTCTAGTTATATCTCTAGTTAGAGAGCGCAGATATTAGCTCAGAAACCGAATCTTCACTCAATTCACATTACGAAAACACTTTAGCGCTGTGGAGTTAGATTTCTGCTATTGTATCTAGAGCAGCGCACGGGTTTCCTTGGGTGTATTAGCTTCTTTACTCAATTTACCTATCATTACTATCATAGTAAAATGAGACAAGACCTACTCTCGCATATTCGCCCCGTCAATGCTTACGTGAGGCGCA
Source organism: Hyposmocoma kahamanoa (assembly GCF_003589595.1). Lineage (NCBI taxonomy): Eukaryota > Metazoa > Arthropoda > Insecta > Lepidoptera > Cosmopterigidae > Hyposmocoma > Hyposmocoma kahamanoa. Next base: position 7,260,415 of record NW_020653900.1, on the reverse strand, counting down.
CTATAAGTTTCCGGAATGAATAGGACAAAAATACTACAAAACGGCCAGAAATGAATTTATTGTGTCTCAAAATATTCTCCGTAAGCGTAAATGCACTTTTTCATACGAATGAACCAATTTTGAAAACATTTATGCCACTCCTCCGTGACAATCTCTGAAACATATTTTTCATACTCTTCGACAGCCTCTTCAGGTTGACCGCGTAACTGTGATTTTCCTTGACCGCATAACTGGTTCTTAATTTTTGAAAGTAAATAAAAGTCACAAGGTGCCAGATCGGGACTGTACGTGTGATGGCTAAGAAGGTCAACGTTGTTCTGGCCGTGTGAGAACTGGCATTTTCGTGGTGCAAGATGATACGGCATTTAGGGTTGTTTTTATGGAGTTTGTCAATAGCTTCTGGTAAACAAATGGTCGTGCACCATGTGTATTCACGGTACAATGATTCTCCAAAGCAACAGTAGCTACGTGTCCAGTTTTATTAAAAAAAGAAGCAATCATCCGCTTAGAGGCACTTTCCACAAACGCCACTTTGGTTGGTTTCGGCTCATCTCGAAAGACCCATACGCTCGATTGCTGCTTTGTTTTGGTTCGATTTTTTGGATCGTAACTATAAATTCATGTTTCGTCGCCTGTTACTATGTCCCGCACCAAATTTGACGCCCCTTCGTTGAATCCAGTAACCATGGCATTGCACCAAGTGACTCGATCCATTTTTTTAAGCCTCAGTCAAATTGTGTGGGATCCACAGAGAGCACAGCTTTTTCACACCCAAATGTTTGTGTAGTATTGATTGTATTTAACTTATGCGTATGCCTAAAGATCATGGTATGTCACATGCCATGATTAATTCAAACTAGTTGTAATTAGTAGAGGGGGCCTGTATACACATAAGATGATAAACTGATCCAATTCCACACATGAAATCTCAATAGTCCGTCCAATAGAGAGATCTGTGGTATCCTTACGCTCTTTAAATTTTAAATTACGCTTAATAATAATCATTGATCCGCCTGTACTTAAGTTCTTTCTTACGAACGAGTTAAGTATTACATAACATTTTCCACGTTGTTAATTGCTTCGTAGTCTTTCAACCAGTGTTCTGTTACACAAAACTCATCAATGGAAATATCGTTTAAAAAAAGACTTAATTCTAATGTTTTGCCAGAAAAGCCTTGAATGTTTTGATGAACTACACGAAAAAGATTAGACTTTTCTGTTAGATAAGATTCAAAATGCCAAGTAGGTACTACTTTCTACCCTTACACTACTTGTCTTATTACATTATCTGCCGTCCACTAACTATAACGCGGCTAAGTGGCGACCATTTGTCATATCTCCGTTATATCAAATATCAGTTTAAAATAGAAAAAAATAGAATACAACAGTCTGTTTTAAAAACAGACACAAACAAAACAAACAGTTTTAGTTAGCGGACGGCAGTTATGTGAATATGATATAGTTCTCTTTTATGACTGCAAAGTTGTTGATTGACGCGAGTGCTTTTATTGAAACTTGAGAGAAGGAGCCTAAGATTTTAAGGCATGAGACGAAAAACAACTTTACAGCCTAGCGAAACACACAACATTTCACCTCACTATTGCGTGGAAAATGGTAGATGAAAGAAAACGGTAGAACTATAACAAATCAGTTTTATTCATTCATACATCAAAAAGGGTACATTAATAAGTAAGTACTATACTAAAAATTGAAAGTAATATTACTGCATTTGGTAATATTGATAGTAACATTTTTTTTTATCGAAACAAAAAGTTAGATGCTCCACAGTCCTTCGTCAAATTCCACGCTAACGTGGAAAAAGCGCTTTTACCAGATTTCTAATGAGAAACAAAGCCTTTCCGAGCCAGGAAGGTGAAAAATATATTACCATTTTGTGGACTATTATGTTTTGTAACAGATTCCACATGGCTTGTGCAAGGCACTACGATGGAGAATATAAAACATTTAACAGCTACTGCGATATGGAATACGAAAATTGTAACGGATGGAGACGTAAGTAGCAATAAGTTGTACCACATATCTTCACATATTTTATAATTTACTATATCATACTGTACCGTACTTCATAGTTATGAATAGCTCAGGCCTTTTATCTGTGGCAGGAATCATTGAGACGACGCGAAAAAATTTCGATGTGCGATACATTTCCAGACATTGTGTATGATATACTATGACACTATAATAATAATAATAACACAGGAAATGAATTATTGTTTCAGATCTACATAGCATATATTTATTTTTGCAACCAGTTACGTCAAATATTAATGCAAATATTAATGACTTTGCTATCTCAGTCAGCCGTGACCGTGGGACCTGTAAAGGGCCCGAATCGTTGGTTTTTTTATTTAGATCTGAAAGCAAAAGTTTCATTTCCTATGTGTAACAATCCCGAAAACCCAAGAACTCGATAATAATGTTTCATCATTACAATCAATAATTTCAATGCTCAACTAAAGAACATGGAACATACTCTCCAAATAGATGAGGCCATCACACTCTACACAAGTGTAAATATACACCGACACATTAAGCGGAATAAAAAGTAAGAACTTACATTAACATCTTTTAACATTTAATATCGACTTAGTGCAGCCTTAATCAACCTTTATTGAAAAAAAATTAAACAAATCCAAATTAAACAAAGTGCATTTTTTAGATTCGTTGTAAAAGCAGAAACGAAAATTTTAAAAATATAACTGTTTAACACGGACTAAATCAAAGTTTAATACACAAAAACAATTCAACTAAAGCTTACGAAATTTACAAGAATGCAAAATCAACCTCGAACCAATCTGTATTAATAGAAAATTAAAAGTAATTAATAAAAACTAGGAAATTGAAACAAATGAATGAAAACAATGACTTTCGACATTTTTCATTTTCAAATTAGATCCAAGATAAATAACCGGCAAGACTTTAGAAAAAACACTTTTTTATACTATACATTGTAATATTATGCGCGGTAAGGAATAACGAACGATACCTTATTATAAGTCCAAAGTCGAAGACGGGGCTTTCGGAGTCGAGGATCGTAATTCCCGTAACGCCCGTGTTATATACAACGCTTTTCATCACATTTGCGAGGAAATTTTTTATGAACCCATTTGTAATACCTGGTCTGTATAGTAATAATATCAATAACCCTTTCAGAATGGAGTCTTATAAAAAACGGCAGATGTTAATTGCTACTAAAAATGGAACAGGCGTTTTCATGAGTTTTACGAGGAGCACAACCTTTCATTGAAATAATTCTCTACTTGGTTATTACGCACCTCTAGTAATCACTACTATAAATGTGTAGAGAGAGAAGTATAAAGGAATTAACATTCTTACACTAGTGTCACATGTTTATAGTTCATTATTAATTTTATTATTCAAGAAGTGTTTTATGTTCAAGCATGTAATTCGTAACTCTTGTTTTAAATTAATCAGTAGAGGTTTTGATTATTTATTTATAAAGTAGAAGAAGAAGACGCACTTAAGGTTTGAGACGGTGTAGAATGAAAACAAAAAGTGTTAGAAAATCAACAATAACATTGTTTTGTTTAGTAGTTTACTAATCTGACTCTTACCATAGTGACACGCAAAACAATTGTAGGTAATGAATAATGTAGTTATATAAATAGTGAAAAATGGGATTTGCGTAGGTACTCTTAGAGTGGTTACACATGGCGAATTTTTGCAGCGATGCAAACGCGATGCAGCAAATATACAGTTTGATCCAAATGAGTCTCAATTAAAGAAAAGGCTATGAACTGAACAAATAAATATGACAGGGAGTCGGAGGGGTCAAAAAGGGAAAACTAATATACACACAACAACGCTCCGAGAGTCCTCACTCTGTATCGGAGCAGTTACACACGCCGACTTTTAGCAGCGATGCAAATGCAATGCAAACGCGATGCAGTGGCGATGCAGTCGGTAATCTATCTAAATATTTATATTTATATTAATATAAATATAAAGTCTATCTTTACACACACGCACGATTTTAAGCAGCGATGCAAGCGCGCGACAGCATCGATACAAACGCGCACCGTTTGCACCGATTCAATTGCTTATAAATCCCAAGAGTAGCGATCCAATCGCGCGTTTCACGAACACTCGTTTGCATCGTTGCTAAAAGTCGCCACATGTAACCACTCTTACACTGTACTGTGGGTAAGTGTACGTGTATTATGCATCGGTAAGAATACGCAATCCCTTTTTTGATAGGATTTCGTTTATCGGTTGCACACACGAATGCTCCCGATCTCTCGTATCCAGTACAAGCTTCATCACACCACAGATGGTATGATGGTAGGCTCTTTGTAAATCACTTGGCACCCTAGGCACCTCCATATGTTTTTGGTAATGATAGTTTTTTGTATTTTTTATTTCGTTTTTGGTCTTACATTCGAGACACAAAATATAAAATGGTTATACATTATTTGAAAAGAATAGTGAAAACGTAGGCGTGGACCCTTGCAAATACATCTAGTTGCGTTCTATTACACACTTCACCCATTTCAATACAATAAATAATGATTAACGCACATACTCATAGTCCCGCACTAAGAAACCCTGTGATCGCGGGTGCCATGGACACACACAACCACAAATTACAACCAAACTCCCGAGAGAAATAAATTTTGGCCATACAAATATTTCTCTCGACCCGGAAACCGAACCCTCCGCAGATCAGCATGGTAATTAAAGTAAAAAAGCTGTAATTACACTGTGCTACTAGTCTGCAAAAGTGGCATGAATGTGGCGCTGCAGCTGCGCTACTAAATATTATATGAGAGAAAATTGCAGCGCTTCTACAAGCGTGCAATTTGATGCCCTAATGTGATAGTAAGTGTAGGAGTAGTAGGGGAGAAAGCAGAATTAAGGAGATTTTAGAGGGAAAGTTACTTCATTTGATCAGTTAGTCGTTGAGTAGAGATCACGGAGAGTGTGCGATGAAATTAGACGATTTAATTCTGCCTTTCCCTTTCCATCATCGGGGGACTAGGCGTAGGTTTGGCTTCCACCTCTATGTTGTGGATATTCCAAAGATTCGCACGAAGCGTTACGCTTCCGCATTTATATGGCGAACGGCTATAGAGTGGACTTCCCTGCCTGCAGACTTGTTCCCTGAACGTTATAATTAGGACTTTTTCAAGGCGAGAGTGAATAGGCATTATCTAGGTGTGCATGCTCCATCGTCGACCTCATCGCCACTTTCCATCAAATGAGATGGAGGTCAAATGCACGCTTACATTAGAATAAAAAAGAAATTTAAAAAAATTTTGACATATTACTTTTGTTAATTAACTTTGTACACCTAGCTAAAGTAATTGTTTTGTATAAAGTCAATGTGTAGTTGTTTTCAAATATAAGATAAAAAAGAAACAATTGTATGTTTTAAATTCTTGTTATACTGAAGAGAATTGCTTCGAGTTTACATAAGGTACCAGTTATTTACAGTACCTACATAATGTAATTTATTCCAAGAAGAAGAGTTATTTTTACAAGTATATAGTGATAGACATAACATAAATGCGCGTAAATAAAATAAACTGGCTGTTCTTAACAATCGTTTTCACAGTCACAAATTCATTTATAGTCCAATGTGTACACTACTACATAAGATTTCGGCTGATATTCAAATCAAAGTTTGTCTTTTACGGGGCTTAAAACTGAAGTGAAACAAAAACTTTGAACTAAAGGTTATAGCATATTTGAAATAAATATTGTATATGATAAATACGTACGAATGTTTTATTTACAAAGAGTAATCCCTAGAATTTCTTATTATTTTTTCTCAGGCGAATCTGCCTTACGAACGAGTAGCAGAGTTTTATCAATGTGAAATTTTTAAGTGTAATTTCACACACACGCAAGCACACACTCATCCTTTACAAAGGTAACCAATATGTATTGTATTAAAAATTTAATGAAATATAATCTAATATAATATAATAACATAATATACAGATTGACCATAACATGTAAAATTTTCCAAAAACTGTAAAATAAAATTCTCTTTGGTTGGGCGTTATTCTTTTATCAGTAACAATGTTTTTATCGATTACCTGCGAGACAGGCTTTGCCTAGTGCAGGAATCGTAGGAAATTCTCTGTACGCGATGTATGCCACAACTCAGTTGTGTTATCTGGTTGTTGGTTATAATTTAAATTGTAATGTACCTACGTAATTTCATTGTGAATTAATTTTGTAATTTACTTGCCTATGAAATAAAAACATAATTATATAGAAGGAACACACACACACACATACTCCCGTAGCAGAAAGTCATAAAAAAAAGGTTAGCAAAGAAAGGTCTCGAAAGGATTCAGGTTTGAAGTTATTCTACGTTGAATGGTTTCGGATTCTCCCACGGGAAACGATCTCGCCTGAAGTGACCGTATGTACTCTGCTTGCTCAGTGGTACAAATGGCAGCCCGATTTTTCAAGTCGTATATTTTTTAATGCAATGAATTCTTGAATGTGTTTTAGGTATAGTTTATTTATTAAGGTCCCAACTGGGTAACGGTCCCAAAGGGTAGTGAATTCTGAAGAAAAAGCATGAAAAAAGAGCTAAAGTTGTAGAAATGAACGCGTTGTGTAGGTATGTATGTGTGATGTAGGTGACTCTAGACCAATGCAAACGTACGTTCGTAATACACACGATTGCATTGATGCAATTGCTTATAAATCACTGTAGGACAAATGTAAGATGCGCACCCATTGGGACTTGTCGCGGACTCGGCACCGCGCTTGAATCCAACGGGACGAATCCCTTTTACTGGACACATTTGTATTGTAAGCATCTGTACAATAAATCAATTCTTCACCGAATTTCGTCGTTTGATTTCTGGGGCCTTACCACGAACTCTTATTACAGTTCAGTATAGGTTGTAACGATAAAAAAGCGGGATAGTGATATATATATACACTTCGTCTCACAACGAATCATTTTAGGTCCTAAACTGAATCGTAATAAGAGTTCATGGTAAGGCCCCAGGACATGGTAACGGGGACCAGCTAGCCAAACAAACCTCGACTATCCTCTACACCCCTCTGTTACAAGTGTGTATTTGTATTAATGAAATTATGACTACAATATATATTTTCTGCAAATATGTTTGTTGTGGTAGGCTAAAAAATTATTTGTTAAGGTAAATTTGTTTATATTTTCATATTTCTTTTTGTTTCCTATTTAAATATGTACCTTGTCGAGAAACAGTGCATATACCTATGTAAATAAAATAAGCCGACTAATCTCTCGATATCAACGACCTTCGTGGTCGAGTGGCTTACACATCGATCTTCATGGCGTCGTTCTTATCTGAGGTCCTGGGTTCGATTCCCGGCCGGGTCAATGTAGAAATCTAACTTTTGCATGGGTCTGGGTATTTGTAGTGCCGTCGTTGTTTCTGATTTCCATATTTTTTTTAATATTTGTCTAATATTAAAACTAATTATATCTAATCGACGACCTCAGTGGCACAATGGTTTACGTTTGGGCGCTGGATGCAGAGGTCCCGGGAGTGATTCCCGGTAGGACCAATTTGGGAAATAAAATTTTATAAAGTGGTCTGGTCTGGGTGTTCAGTGTAATGCCCCGGAGTGAATTCCCTTGCTCTGGTGCTTATAGTAAAGGGAATTCCCTAGTTTGAGACCAGGTTTTAATTGGTGTTGTCGGGCATAATAAAAAAAATTTGAACGACAATGAATGCTAGGGACGAAATATATAATACTCTATCCCACCAAAGTATAGCCTTCTGTTTGAAACAGTACACGCTTCGTTTTTTATTTGATTTATGCTATTGGATCAGTGAACGTTCTAATATAAAATAGATTCGGGATAAGTACCTAATGTATTTATAATATGGGATTAAATACAAAGAAACAGCAAAATGGCTGTAACTAAAATTGGACACTGGATTCCTACGTACATGCACTAAGAGGTGCATAAACACACACACACACACACACACACACACACACACACACACACACACACACACACACACACACACACACACACACACACAATTTAAATAAATTTTCAAATATTAAAATTTAGACATCTTTATCGAAGCTGGTATACGTAATAATAGTAATTAATTAAGTTCGACTCCAGGAACCAGAAACCTAAGATACATAATATTATCTTGATCGAGTCTAGATTCCTATAAATTTTGTCGCTTTAGGAAAAAAGTTATCGTTGTGTGCTGGCAATCCTAAAGCAGTTTTTTTCGTCTACAGATGTCCAGGCCGAATCTGAAAAGTAAATAAGTTTTATTAGTAACATTACGCGTTCCGTTCTGAAGTGTTAAGAGTGTTGAAATTACAGGTGCATTGGACTTGTCAGCTTTTGTCTCAGGGTGGAGGGCGGAGTAGCAAGTGGAGGTCCGTAGTCTCTGCCTACCACGGTGGGAGACAGGCGTGATGATATGTATGTATGAAAATGTATTTAGTGTCAGTTTTAATGTTAAGTAAAATCAGTGTTTAATTAACATTTTTCAAATAAAAAAAAAATCCGGTACCAATATCTCGAAAGTTGCTAAATTGTTAGCGTTAGCTATGACAAGAAAGGGAAAAATTGTATCCTTGCAATTTTCAGTTATAAAGAATAAGCGGTTTAAATTACTAATGGATTTCTTTTCACCGTTGAGAAATCACCAGTATTATTGGACCTTTTTGTAACACCCGCTGTGGCAAAACGAGTTAAGTCACTCGTGTGATTTGTTGGGCAAGTACATGAAAGAGACCTCCACAAATCTTACCTGACCCAGACCTGCAGTTTTCGTAGAACATTTGACATAAGTTTGAAAAAACTCTTTTTTGGCCATTTTTTATGTTGACTCCACATAATGGCTGTTTTCTAAAAGCAACCACAAATCAATAGAAAGAAAGTATATTACATAAATTCGTACCCTTGGTATAAATAAAGGCGTATGTGATCTTGTGTCAAAAGTGCTATTATTACATGAAAATTTTAAAAATAACACGAACTATATTAAACAAATTACGTATGTTTGTTTTCTAGCAGTAGAGCTCCTAGAGAAAGAGTTCGTCCAGGGAAGTACTGCCCAGTACTAACCTATTTCTGCCGCCAAGCATTAATGTCAGCAAAACTGTGTTCCGGTTTTGAAGGGTAAGGGTGCTGGTGAAATTACAGATACTTGTCAACTCATGTCTCAAGGTGACGGGCGCAGTGGCAGTGCCCTTACGAGCTTTGTGATTTAAAGCTTTGAATGGCACTGCAACAGTTACGGATGGGCGTGTCGTTCGTTTCGTTCGTCCCGCCACTTCGTATCATAAGAAATATGTCAAATTATTTATGACTCTCCTATTTAAGCATAAATAAGTTATCGAATAATTCCCTTCGAAGAATCTTTAAACCTCTCCTGGGAAGTTGTCATTTTGCGGATGTCATCTATTACACTAAGGGTGGGAATTAGTTACAATGCAATTATTATTGACGTCTATTTGCCAAATTGAACTTAAAAGACAGCTGTGACAAGGGCATTATTCATTTTACATCTCGCAAGTTTCACGAATTGCTGTGTGAATTTTAACAATAATGTAAAGTGCCTCTATCACGGGTTGACTGTGACAGTTGTCACTAGCGACCGCGTCAATTACTTCACAATTTTGTAAAAATTTAAAATTATATAATGCCCCGTAAATTGGAATGTTCTTTGTAAAACTAAAAATAAGGTATTTCATTAATGGCTTTTGTAACTATAGTGAAAAAATAGAGTGGTTTGCATTAATATTACACATAACTGGTTGATGACTTTACCACCTCAGTCAACCGTGACCATGGGACCTGTAAAGGGCCCGAAACGTTGGTTTGTTTGAAAAAACAAATATATGCGATGTAAATCCGGAAAAATAGTTTCGTTTCCTAGTTTATACTTTTATCTAAGGTTTTTTTAACTTTTATTTAAGGTTTTTTTAGCCCTGTACCTACTCGATTACTACACTTATTTTGTTTTTTAAATACATGTCCTCCAATTAACTGCCTCCGTGGCCGAACGGTTATCATGCCGAACTATCCGGTCCATGCCGAGGTCCCGAGTTCGATTTCCGGGCCGGAAGAAATATTTGTACGGCCTACATATTTCTAAGAAATAAACGTGTGACAACCTATATTTTGGAATTATTAGAAAATAAACAGTGAAAAAGAAATAGAAATTTTATACACATTGATGACGAAATGGGTATGTCCATGTTAAGAAAACGGTCAGAGAAGGTATAATTACCATCGCCATAGGTTTTCAAAGCGCACATCCATAAACCACGAAAAATTTGGAATTCACTATTGCATGAATCGCGAGCTATAAGCCCGTGTCGCGGCACTCGAATTGTGTGTATGTAGGAGTGTCGGCGTATTCGCTAGCAATTTACATAAATGTCTAAGTACCGTAATTTTGGTTTTAAAATTTTAAAATCCCCGTTTCCCTATTTGTAAATTACATTTTTCTACAAAATTTGTTGTCGCTTATTGAAATAAAAGAGCCTTCATGTATTACAATATTCGAGTATTTTCCATCACTTCTAGTTTTTGATATTTTTATTAAGAAAATGGTGTTATTACCGTAGGTTGTCTAATTATTGTATTATGAAAATATTAAGAGTTTTAAATATTACACTCGATTTCGCGTCAATATAAAGTATATACAAATATATTATGATACAAACTAGACTTCTAAATAATTAGATCTTATAATCAAACCAATTATCAACGTTTTTTAATGCAATGGGAAAGCAGAATGTAGGAAATTTTAGACAGAAAGATATTTGTGGCACATCTCACAAACACTTAAAAATAATCCGGATTATGATTAATCACCGTTATTACAAAAAAAGTGTAATAATTTATATTTTAATTATTTCTGCCGATAAAATCTTTCAGCTTAAATATTAAAAAATGTTTTGTTTCGGTATAATTAATTACGAATAGAGTAGAAAATATTTGAATTATCTTACTACCGCAGCCATGGAAAAATAACAATTTCTAATTACCGTTTCCATAAAATATTTGTGTCTTAATAACACTAAAACGACTTTATCTATTTTAATGCCATTTAGCTTAAAGTTTTGTTAACAATTTAGCTTAAAGTTGTTCACATTTCTATGTTATTAGTCATAATAACAGAGAAAAAAAATGGCTACGGTAATTAGGCTGAGTACACCGAATGTGAGAATGACCGATATAAAGCTAAGAAAAAATTGTACTTAGCATAGTAATTAAAAATTGTAATATAGATTACGTGTAATATAGAGTAAGCCTCTGCAGCCAGCATTTGGGTTTAACTTGTATGTAAGCATACAGCACCTTATCCCGTGGATAACCTTTAGCCTATGAAACTGGATCAATGTGTACAAGTAGTTAAAAAATGTGTAAGATTTGCAGAGTAAAAATAATATTAAAAACAAAATAATTAACGAAAAAAAATTAGGTCTTTGGGTTTATGTGTACGCGTGTGTGCGTCGCTCTCTTTGTGTGGACGTACTTACGCTTTCACATACATACAGCTACTAAATTCTTCCATGCATTCTTTTAGATGATAATTGACATCGTCATCGCCATTCGGGTCGTAAGAATCTAATGTCGTGAACAACGACTGTAACTCAGGGGGCATGGGGCGTCCATTATATACAGGGGACACCTGGTCATCGTAAGCATCGTAACTGTTGTGTTTGTTCGGATTTCGAAATCCATTGTCACCAATAACACGTCGAAAATTGCCTTGTGCTGCCATTATTAGAACTGTTTGAGCAGGCATAAAATTTATTATAACTTTTTCTATGAAAAAAAAGGCATGTAAAGTTTATAGAATTACAAGTATATGCTTAATTGAAATCATTTCACGGATAGTGGGTGAAATCCAATAAACCAGATTCATCCCTTTAATATGGCACCCTTATTGGTAGAATGTTTTCTTCAAATTTAAAGGGAACCACAAATGAGGTATCCTCTTTCCAACAAAAAAAAAGAATCAACGAAATCGGTTCACAAAATATGTCAGAGTAATCGTGTAACTAAAAATTCGAAAACACTTACTGTTTAATTTAAAAAAAACGGTACAAAACAGGGTGGGCTGATTTTTTTGATGACCCGTGTACATACAAAAAAATACAGTCAAGTTGAGAACATCCGCCTTTTTTAAAGTCAGTTGAAAACAAAACCCGTTCCTTTTTAAATTAGAAAGGAATAACTACAAGTGTGTAATTACCGAAAAATAATAAGAAAATTACGTTATAAGCTAAATTACAAAAAGTGGCAACGATTACAATTCAATATACATTTACGTGTACAAATAATGATCAAATAGATTCGTTTTGGGTATCAGTACTTATAAATACCGGCACGAATAAACAATTGCGTACAGCGGTACCGACGACGTTGTAAACATTTCACGGCTTCATCTCCACAAAGTCTTCAGATGTTGCGAAGTACATACGGGTGAAAGCCAATGATACCCTGAGGGGCGAGCGGTTGGGGTTCCATCACCATGTGAATTTTAATTCGATTGTGGTGAGAGTGCCAACGCAACATCTGTCGACCTTCATGAAGGAGAAGTTTTGGTTGAAGGATGTCATCACGTTGCGTCACACATCGTAGTCCATACGTGTAAATAGTTTATAAGGTATGTATTTATTGGTCAATGTAACCTGACTTTAAATAAATAAATAAAAATAAAGTAAATATACATAAAAACAATCAATCAATGTACTTACACGTAATACATAAACTCTGCAATTGTACTAAAAATTTTACAATCATGGCTATAAAATATTTCAGATATCACACCATGTTTTTCACTATAAAGAAGAATCTTTATTTAGATTCTTTTATGTCTTACAAATTCTTTAAATTCTCAGTGAAGTGTTGCAAAGAAAGTTCAATTTTCAAGAAAAGATTTATACTTTTTATTTAGCAGTTATTTATCAAGCGTTCGCAATTTTTCACATCATAAAATTATAATTAGATTTTCATATCGTTGCTCTCACATATTGCTGATTTTGCGATAATATCTTCTTGTGATTAAGAGCCTATGCACACGGCGTATTTTATAACCGCCGACCACACGCGTACACCCCGCAGACCCGCTGTAGTCGCGCGTATGTATCGAGCTTATGATAAAAGATTAATGTTACTTTTGTTTTTAATTTCAGTTAGTTTTTTTAAATGAAGCAACTATATGAAATTCTAAGTGTAAACTCCAGTGGAGTTTGCGTAGGCTCTTAGTGTTGATAGAAAATTTACAAAATGAGACGACAGAGTTTTAGTTTGTTAATATTTTTATTCTTTTCCCTTACTCCTCATTTTTAGTCTTTAACGGGAGTACTCAGAGAAACTTTTTGAAGGTCATCCACGCCTCGAACCAGCAACATGTGGAATAAGTAATAGATTCATGCGTGACATAGAAATGGAAGTAATTTTTTTAATTTGCCATTTTGCGAACCCAGTGAAGGTTAAATTGTGCAAAATAGCTGATGGAGGGTACGAAAAGTAATTGCATGAAAAAGAAATTTTACACACGCGCTGCGCAGCTATTTTCCATGATATAGTCTTCACTGTAATGTACGTCCATTTTAATTAGTTATGGAACAGTTTCTCTCTTGAAGTATTTCCATTGCGTTATGTTACAACATAGGGTTCTTCATAAGGCGAGTCAAGGCTATCAAAGGCCAGCAACGCATAAGCAGCCTGATATTGCAGATGTATACGACGATGACCAGCGCTCGTCAAGTGGCTCGTCGGCTAGTATGCCTCCTACTTTGCAATTACATTTTTATTGAATTGAATATCAATTCAATCAAAACAAATTAAAAATACAGCGAATAGCGACATCTCTCGTCAGGACTGGTAACTGTAAATGTACTAACTGGGTGATAAATCTTTCATAGATTTCTCATAGCTGGCGCTGCGACTACAAAGTCGTTGAAAAAAACCAAATACAAAGACACGACGCAAGCACACAGATAAATTCGTGAGGTCCGCTGGTTCGCTCCGTAGCTTAGTTGGTATAGCGTCTGCCACGGTAAGCTAGAAGACGTCGGTTCGAATCCGGCCGGATCGAAGGAATTTTTTCTGAGTGTTCGATCTTTGTATTAATAATTATAAGAAAAATATTCTGTTCAATATTCTGGCTGATTGTATCTAGTAAAGTTTTGCAAAATTGTCTCAACTCGTGTGCACCACGCAAGGGCAGTAACCTCGCCACCCGCTTCATTGAGCGATACGTAATCTTTCTCGATCGCTTATTTACCTATTTTTTTAATTATGAATGTGTACTAGTATTGTTATAATTTACTATTTATTTGCATTAATTCGAAAAGTTGACAGAAAAAAGTTTTTTGTATTTGGTACTTACCAACTTTAGGTTACATGAAAGTATTGCTAGAAGCACCTAGCTCAGAGATTCGCACGTGAGTTTCGTTTCAACATTAGACTCCACAACTTTGAAAGCAGAAACTTCGACACTCGTATCCTCCGCGTAAACTAAACGTTTCACATCATGCCATAAGGATAGACAAGCATTGTATTGCCATGCAGGTTCTGGTGAACCTGACAGCGGTTCTTTTTTGCTCTACTAACTCTTGTTTACATACCAAACCACGTGGCATTTCGTGACAGACTAGAGTAGAGTACGGGAAGTAAGGTCGACTGATCTACCAATCGCGCGGTCGATATGACGGTTCCCCGCTCTCCCTAGCTGCACCCTACCACCAAATAGATCTAAAATACGTTTCTTTCTGCGCATTTAAGGTCATTGTTCAAAATGTTTGCAAGTGCCGTGCAAGTCAATGACCTTTAGATCAAATTTGTTTACCGCAATTAAATAAAAAATAGAAATTTACGAATTGTTTTTTTCGATTTCTTTTTTTAGTGTTTTGAGATCAGTTTCGGATATACCTCTGTAAGCATGGCGAGAACGCAAATCAACACATTGTATTATAGTACATACTAAACTTGTTAGATTTAAGTAAATAAATTATTATTGTTGTTTTCATTGATGAAACAGATTTATAAGGCAAGTGTGAGCGGGCAAGTTGGTATGGGCTGACCGAACTTACCATGACCAAATTGAGGACATCCTAAAGAAGGGCCAGGTCGAGAGTACCCTTAACCGACGAGCATGTACGCAAGCACTGATGCGTGTTGATGAGGCCAAAGATGTGTGTCAGGACCGTAGCAAGTGGACGACTGTTGTCTCTGTCTACCCCGATGGATAAAAGGCGTGAGGTATAAAAAGGTATATATCTTATTTTTATCACACATGTCCATACACAATGGTTTGTAGGTTCCTACACTGACGTTTGGTAGTGAGAGTTGGGTATGGTAGAAGAAGCATGGAAGTAGGTTTAATGTAATGGAGAAGAAGATCTTTGAGGAAAATTTGTAGAATAAAGTTGAGTAATAGAATGAAGAATACAATGATACGCGAAAGATGCGGCTTGAAAGAGAATGTGGTGACTAGAAAAGAGAAAGGAATGTTGAGGTGGTTTGGGCATGTAGAGTGGATGGATGTAAGAAGAATTACCAAACAGATTTATGATCAAATCAAATCAAATCAAATCAAATCAAATCATTTATTTCTTTGTGATACACAGGTTATAAAGTTGTTACAAGAATGAATTTTGAATCACTGTGATCCGCCTTATGGCATACAAAGTTTTTTTAGTTTTAGTAATTCTCATGCAATAATTTGTAATAATATTATAATCATGCAATCCAATTAATGCAACCTAATACTAATGAAACATAATAACAATAGTAAAATAATCAATAACAAATTTAATAATATGAAATGTAAATTTTATAAGAAATCTTCAATATTATAGAATGTCCTATCACTTAGGAAATTAATAATAATTTCTTAAATTCTGCACAATCGTTGCAATTCCTAATTTCAAGTGGAAGTTTGTTATATACCTTCGTAGCCATTACTATTACACTCTTTTGAAGTAGAGCAGTTTTACATGATCTACTTTTCAGTTGATGAGAACCGCAGGCTCGTGTGACGAATTCAAATAAATGAAGATGACGATTTACGAAAAGTGAAATTTCAAATATATATAAGCATGGTAGAGTCAGTATTTTCAAATTTTTAAAATGTGGTTGACAGCTATCTGTTTTTTTCAAGCCGCATATAGCCCGAATACATTTCTTTTGGGCTTTGAATATGTGTTCAATGTGGGGTGCATTTCCCCAAAAAATGATTCCATATCTAAGGTTGGTTGCTACATAACCATGGTAGGCGGCCACTAGAGCGTTTAAATTTACTATTTTTGATATCCTAAACAATGCATAAAACACTTTAGTATCTTACCACGTACATATTCTAGGTGTGTTTGCCATTTTAGATTATTACCTATATATAAACCTAAGAACTTTACTGTCATTGTTTCACCGACCTCTTTGCTTTCATAGACCACTCTAGTTTGCATAGGTTTATTGTATCTTTGTTTAAAGTTCATAACTTTAGTTTTGTCAAGATTTATAACTAGATCATTATATTTAAGCCATTCAATAATAGAGTTCAAACTTGTATTTATATTTGTTTCATTGTCATAAATTACCGTACAATCATCCGCAAACAATATCATAGGGTCGTTAATTGATTTAGGAATGTCATTTATGTATATTAAGAATAGCAATGGTCCCAATACGCTACCTTGAGGTACTCCTTGACTTACTATTCTATGATGCGTATATGGTTGGAAGGGTTTTAAGAGAACATCTCAGAAGGACATCTTACATTGACCAGATGATCAGTGATGTTCTCAAAAAGGCTGGGATCCGAAGTGACAAGAATAAAAGAAATTGTATGAAAAGGGTAGTTGATGTATGTGAGGTTCGAGAGTTGTGTCAGGATTAAAGTAAAGTGGCGTTCCGTGGTCTCTGCCTACCCCTCCTATAGGGCAATGGTGTGAGCTTATGTATGTATGTACGTGTTATTTTCATGTAGGCAATAATTATTAAATAATTTTGATCAGATTTCGCGATTTAAGACCCCATCTAATTAACTTTGTGTAGTCTCCGCTCTTACAAAATAGCGTATTGGTGTTTGGGTCGCCTACGCAACACCACGTGCCTTCGGGTTAATTCAACTGCCTCCGTGGTCGAACGGTTACTAAACCGGACTGCTACGCAGAGGTCCCCGGGTACGATTCCCGAGCCGAGAGAAATATTTGTCTGGCCTACATTTATTTCTCTCGTTACTTTGGGTGTAATTTGTGTTGTCTATGTGTGTATCCATGGCACCCGCGACACAGCGTTTCCCTAGTGCGGGGCTATGTTGAGTGTGTGCGTCATTATTTATTTATTTATTTCATTATTTAATAAATGGTCGAACACTGACAGATCCCTTCCACACCCGCACATGTGATGTATGCGCTCGAGACAAATCAAAGACAATCCACATACACTACAATTAGCATACACAATAAATTAAGTTTATAATGCGTGTTAAGTTTATAATGAATACCTACTTCAAAAATGTGATTTTGCAAATCGTTACAGTTTAATTTATAATTGAAAATATTGAAAGTATATTCGGTATCATTGAACTTAGCAAATGTCTACGTACTCACAAACTTTTAAAGTTACCAATTTTAGCATGCCAATTTTGCTGTTGCAACGAAGTTAGCCGTAAGACTTTCTCCCAGCTACGAGTTGCAATGGTCAGTATAGAAATCCTTGAACCGTCTCAGGAGACAAGATGGTCAATATATGGCCGGTTTTCCTTACAAATTCTTACCTGTTGTGTAAGATACCAGCAACAATAAAAATAGTTCACTAACCTTTCGTTGGAAATAATCAGCAACGATATTCAGTTATCTACGATAACAATAACAACTTCCTATGTACGGAATGAAACGGTAGCATCAATTAGTGCGAGAATACTCGCGACAGTGCCTTGAGGCACTCGCAGGTGTTCAGTCGCTTAGTTTAAATCTTACATAACAAGTGTACCTAATTGATAAATTACAAGGATGACTTGGATGTTGTTTTTAATTCGCTTATTTGTAAAGCAGATGAAAAAAAAGAAGAACAGAAAAGGAAAAGAGATATTTGTTTTCATTATTTATGGAAGAAAGGATACTTTTTGCCATAGAGTATCACTTATTTGACAGCAATTCTTTCGGACGGATGTCAGACGAAGAACGGGAGTAGCCCCTATTTTTGTAGATGCTTTACGCTGCGCATCCCTTAGTGAAGACGCGTGACCTGTGTTATAGGCTCGTTTCTAGTTTGTATACTTACTTATTTAGGCACTTCGCTGCCTTAGCGACCCGAAGTGGGTCTTGGCCTCCGACACCAAAGTACGCCATTTCTGTCGGTGTTATGCCAATTCCGACTATTCGGACACCTTCAGTTCCTTTAGGTCTTAGGTGACTTCATCCTTCTAGCGACATCTTAGACGGCCCACTGTATATACCCATAGGTTGTCTCAAATACGCTCTTTTGGCAGCTCGATCCTCTTCCATTCTTTCCACATGTCCTAGCCAGCGAAGTCGAGCAGATTTTATTTCCCCGATTACTAGTTCTTCTATCTCTCTATTGAATCTGGCCCTCCAGTTTCCAAATTCTCCTTTGATTGGTCCCAGAATATTTCGAAGTATCTTCCGTTCCGCCACTATTAATACATGAAGGTTGGATTAATTACAATAAAACAGTAATTAGGCCAGTTTTTTATTATAAAGTTCATTATGTTACCTATAATTTTGTTATAAAATTCGCTTAAGATTTAATACTTTGAGCAAATAAGTAAATGAGCCAGCCAATTTATTTAAAGTTTTTATTTTAGACAATTTCTTTAATTACAAAAATTACATCTAATTCATTACATTAAAATTTTCTATATTAGCACTTTACGTTTCGGGCTCTGAAACGTATAGTACAATATATGTATATAATTAATTAGGTACTATCTACGTAAGTAAGCTTTACATAAATTAATATTTACAAGTAATAATTACAATCAAAAATATAATTTACAAAACAAAAAAACTTTACATTTCATTATTTTACAATTATTTTATATTTACGACAATTCTTTGGTTCAATATCTTAATACCTATCATAATTTTGTTCTATATATAAATAACAAATACAACATTTCAATCGATATCAGATTTCTATAATGTTACTTATAAATAAATAAATACAAGGTATCTGATAGTCTAAATAAATTAGTTTAGAAACCTTACACACTTACGGTAAATATGATTACACAATAAACTACCAGTTAACACTGCATTTAAAACACAGAAAAGTCACCCAATGAAGAAATTCAAAGGCTTTGCAACTCCAAATTCACTTCATGCTATTTGAAACAAGACTTTAGTCAGAAAATCTGAGAACATTGCGACGTTTTTATGTTAGCTGTTACTGTGTGTTCCAGTTGCGCCAAAGCAGTCACTTCTGTATCCATCTTTCTGCCTTTAGCTCTTGCACTCTTCCTTAACTGGGAATTTTTGCGACAACACAAAATTTCTTCAAACTCTTTACGGAAATTATCATTTAACCAACCGTAAAGAAGCGGATTAGATACAGCACTTGACATTCCAAACATATGGCATATAGCATATGTTACTGTCACGGAATCTTCATCGAATAAAGGTTCCGTACTCATGTCTGCTACTAAGTTGAACACATTTAGCGGCAGCCAACTTACAACGTATGTAACAGCAATGGCTATGAGGATAGCTGGTGTTTTTCTTGTAGCCCTCCGCCTTCCTCTTAATCTTCTGTGTATTTGTATATGGGCTACAACTACTACTAACACTGGTAGTAAGTATTGAAAGATAAGACTGAATATCGAATAAATAGCTCGACCATTCGCAATAGGCCAGTCTTCTATACAGAAGCTCAAGGATTCCATGCCTTCTAAACCAAGTTGGTGCGTTTTGAGACTTCTAAAGATGTAGAGAGGTGATGCTAAGGCGAATGCTGTGATCCATATTATTAACATTGTAGTTAAGGCTCCCATTGTCTGAAGACTAGGTCGAGTAGGGTACACGATGAGCTGTGAACAAAATAAAATATGTCAATTGCATACTACCACTTCTTGGAAATCTAAAGATACTGAGAGAGAATAAGTACTGCCAATAAATGAAATTGGACGACTCCGATAGGAAATCGGTAATGCCAATAACAAGGAAGAAAGAAAAAGGAAAGGAAGCCCTTGCCCAATGGAAGGACGGTACAGCCTAACAAAAAATAGAATGTAATTTGCCTTTGAAATGAAGATTTAAAATAGGTTAACGTCAATTAAAATGGAGGAGTCTTGCGGCTCTTAGATGTATTCCTGTAATAAGGGTTAATTACTGATTAATTAATAAAGAAAAAGCGAAGTAATATTTCTTTGTGTTTGTCAACATATGAATATCATGGTAGTAAAAACTTCGTGATATACAATAAATATAAATATATCGATATCTCTGTTAGTCTTCTGGTAGCTTTAAAAGTACTTGGCAGAGTGAAAAAGCTTTCATAAGTTCTCACTGTTGGCGACACGGCTGAAAAGCCGTTTAAGCCCAATACAAAGATCCAAAAAGGGCTCATGGATAATTTCGAAAGATCTGCAGGCTCGATACGTAGGTCAGTTGGCGAGAGCGGTGGCCACGTTGAGGCTACAAAATTTGGTTTGAGTCCAGTCGGATCGAAGAAATTTGTATTGTTTTTTATTTTTGTATCAATAATAATAATGGAAAATAGATAAATATGATGATAGACAAAACATCACGATATTCAATAAAAATAAATAGAGAAAAAGCTCTCTATAATTCAACGATGTACTCTTTTAAAACATTACTCTAAAGCCTAACCTAACTCGTATTATAAACCACCATATTATCGTATTTATTAAGTGGCTATATCTCCATAGTGCTTAGATATACGGTTCATTATATACCTCTCCACTGATAAAACAGATAATGGAGTTATTGCAATCAATATAGCTAACGGTATTTAATCCATGCACTTTTGATAGCAGTTTTCGTGTAACCTAACGTAAGTGATATTGATTACAGTATGATAAATTTCTGTGAACTACGTGTTAAAAATTAAGATAGTGTTTGAACGAAATACAATGGTAGAGAGAAATGTTTTTTCTCGAACTTTCCTCACTCAAAGTTGGTTACCCCTCTCAACTAAATTAGCAAGCATCAAGCCCATATTTCAACACCGGCAAACACCTATTTATCTATTTAGACATCTCTCTGCCACTTAGTCAAAATAATGAAATATTAGTATTATGTTTGCCAAAACACATCTATTCTCAGTTTCGCTTTGGTAAATTATGGTCTTACGATACCATTTCAAGAGAAAAGTCTTATACTTTGTCACTAGAGTATCTTACTCCGGAGTAAGCACCGGTGCCGCTTCCTAAGTTTAGGAATAAGTAGGAATAAGTAGGAATGAGATATCATGAGATATCATCACAACTGTTTTTTTCATGATCCTAATCCAAACTTTTGGTGTGCATTATTATCAAAACCGCTAGCCAAGTAATATAAAAACGTCCACGTTGAGGGTTTCCTTATTCAAGTAAAAAATCAGTCGAAGGAGGCCAACTGTTCTTTCATTATAATTATAAAGCTTAAAATTAAAAAAAAAAACCGATACAAAATAGCGTATACTTCAAAAAGTCAATAAAATCACCATCTGTAATCCTTGGTCAGCCCAAATACGATAGTTCTACTGTTAGTAGTTCAGGGGTTGGGTATCAAAGTTTACAGTACTGTAATGTCATTGGATTAATATAGTATGCCAAAATTTCAAGTCGGTGGGACAAATGGAAGTAAAATAAATATTAATTTTATGACTTAGGTACTTTTTTTATAATATCTAGTGACAGGACGAACAAGTCGTGCGCCTGAAGGTATGCTACACACTGTCCATAACAGTTGCAGTGCTATTCTGAGCTTTAAATAGCAAAGATTTGATGGGTACTGCCACTGTGCCCGTCCCCTGAGTTATAAAGGTCAAGTTAAATGTGCCTGTAATTTCACCAACTCCCTTACCCTTCAAAACCGGCACACAGTAATGCTGACATTACTGCTTGGCGGCAGAAATAGGTAAAATGGCGGTACTACTCTGGACGAACTCTTTCACAAGGAGCTCTACTGCTACTGAGAAAAGAGTTGATGATCTTTAAACTGCTGAACATGTTATATGCTCATCAAACAAAGAACCATCCCGATTAAAGGCTGATTCATGGTACACCGCGCCGGGGGCGAGTCGTGCTCCGGTCGTGCGCCGGTCGCGACACGGTCAAATATCTACATAGCTTTTGTATGAATTTCAAGTTAGACCGGGTCAAGTCCCGGTCTAACATGGAATTTTTCCCTGGTTCCATCCTTGCCTGATCGCGACACGTCGTAACATGAATGCATTCGCGGGGCACCGGGAGGGTAGTCAACGTTGGACTATTGTGTAATGGACTCATCATCTATTAAATCTTTGTAGAGCGTGGCAAATTCTCCTTTGGTTCCTCTTTTTCTGCAGGCAGGATGTACACACCATCTTCTTTTTCTAATTTGAATTTGTGTTTCCAATACTTTGTCTTCAAGAGCTATTGCAATAGCTGCCAACTCAAGTTGTGAAATTTGCATTAATAACACAACTTTTATCACATGGAAAAAACAAATAAAAACCACTACACCAACTACACTATAGTCCAACGTTGACTACTCTCTGGGTGCCCGGCGAATGACATATTAGGACGTGTATGTAAATATAAATTCACATTATGACATGTCGCAGCAATCTGGGTTAGAACCGGGAAAAATACTCAATGCCGCCGTGCCCCAACCCGAACACAACCTTAACCACAGGTCTTAAGCCCAGAAGTATATAAACATTTTACCTTGTTTCTTACTGTGAATAAATCTTGACATTAAAGTTCTTTTCTTTTGAATCCTATTATAATCAAAACCTTTGGAGTAAGAGTCGATTTTTTACGAGCATAATAATGCAAGCGGAAATTAACGAAATGATAAAGAATGAGAATGTTCTAATGAGAATTGTAGAGGATCATTTGGAAAATACGTTTTAGAATTAAAGAACAAAACGATTTCCTAAATTCAGAGGTTATATTCATAATATTTTGAGATAGCTAAAGGTCTACGGTCTTGACAATAGAGGTGGGTGATAAATAACGTCACGATGAAAAAATCACAGTGATCAGCCGTCAAATAGTATCACCGTAAGTTTTTACGAAGGAACGACGTTTCGAAATCACACAGGCAGTTTCTCCGTTCCACTGTCTCTGTCGCTCACATCACAACATACGACGTATTTTGTTGTAAATACATACAAAATTATGTGCGAGCTCCTTTCTCTAGAGACTGGCGACTGCGCTACTCAATGTAGTTTGCTTTCATTTTTTAATATTCTAATTATGAACCAAGAAATAATTACATCAGTGTAAATACCGTGTAAATGTTGTAAATTTAAATAAGGTAATTGTACAAAATTGGTCCGAAATAATAAACATACCGTATGTCTTATTAATGAATAATGCGACAAACCTGCAAAACTGTGAAGGTTATTGCAGATCAATTTTCCAAATGAAATTAAACGTTACACCAATGTGATTATCCGCTCACGCGATACATGCAGCCGTAGACGCATTCCACACCTTGAGGTGCCGGTGATGATTTTATACCGACTTATCGGATATCGAAGTTATAACAGGTAAAAGAACTAATATTAATTTCTATTTCGGTAACTACTCTAGCAAACCATAAACTTTTTAATGCCTGGGTCTGTCATTAAAAAAAAATAAACAACTTCAAAAATACGTCACGACAATCGTGTGTGTTATTGTTTAGGCTGGTGATTTCGGTGTTTATTTATTGAAAACATACCGTAAGTAGCGTTTTTTAAGTTTACCCTGAATATAAATGTTTATAAACTATACTTTAAGGAGTAATTTCATGGTAAATGTTAGAACCACTCAAACGGAATATTATCATATTTATCCAAGTACACCAAAAATTTCATTAGTGCTTTTTAAGTGCAGGATTTGCGGTGTATTACTGCATTTTATTTGAGATGTTTTTGCTGGTAGTACGGAGGGTATTTATTTAGCAATGCAGTATAATAATTTTTATTTATAAAAACTTGTATTTAAACTGAATGCTTTTCTAATTTGCGAAACCAAATAGCCGCCATTTTGCGGTAGGAAGAGCGCATCGCGTGAGCGGTTATTAATAACGATTAATAAAAAGTAACCATATATCGTGATGTAAGTGACAGGCGTGACAAAATCACGGTGATTTGTCACTGTGATTTTTTTGTAACTGGAACGATAGTCACGACGTTAGAAATGTAACACTTTTTCCATAGTCAACTTTACACCTGTACAGTATACTAAAGAGTTTAAAAGCGAGTCATTCCGCAACATCTAATATATTCAGTCTCCGCCTGTGTTCTCTGTCGAACATTGTCGAAACATGGATGACTTCGTAACTATTAAGTAATCTGTGACATGAGTACTAATAACTGATACCAGACGACTACGGATCACTATATTCCACTACCAACCAGCAACAAGACGACTTCTTTAGCAAGAAAGGTCGATCCTAGAATGTTCTTTCCGTTGCCATTAAGGACCGTTTACACGTGACCAATCGACGAGCCATTCGATTATGGAGTGACTCCAGGCCAGTGATAAAGACAATATACTAAATAAGAACGATGTCTAATTTTTCGACCGAATACCTTCCCACACCACATGTGCATTGAACTGGTTCATGTAATGACCTTGTGTGAACGTGCTTCATGAGCCAGTCCATTACTATGCTTTTGCCATTTAGTAAAGAACCTTGAAGAAACTTACACAACAACTTACAGTCGTAATACAGGGTTACGTGTAGTTGGACTTTGTGATATACGCACTTTTCACTAGACTGGCTTAATGGCTTGCTTTGTGGAATGGCTCGTCGATTGGCGCCGTGTAAGTGGCCATTATATTATAAGTACATCAAATAACTTTTATTTCACAGGTAAGCAAATCACACTTAAAATTGTCATATTGGTTAAACTCTACTGCTCGTTCGTAAGGCCTAGGCCTAGGTCGTAGACCTAGGTCCTCTGATAATGAGCTGAGAAACTCTGCTTATAATATAAATAATGTTAATTTGCAAAGAGGCTAGCTCTTTGCAAATGAAAATTTTCTAACATCATACTATTGTTCAGTAAACGAGCTACCTCATTGCTAATATGGTACAAACAAATTGTCTTTCTTTTAACAAGGTTCACGAGAGAGATCCTCATCATCTTCACCTAGGTCCGGTGGCAACAGAATGTGTCATGCATAATCAACCCATTTATACGTTTCACTGCTGGACACGAGTCACCTCTCAGGTGAGGGTTTAGTCCGCTACGCTCGGCCAACGCGGGTTGTGAACCTTCTCCAACGTGTAGGTTTCATCACGCTATTTTCTTTCACCGGAAAGCTCATGGTAAAATTTCAATTAATTTCAAATTTCATGCATAAAGCTCGAAAATAGATCATCGAAAAACTTCAATAACAATGAAAATTGTATTTGTTGCTTTACTAGAGCTGAAAACAACTTATTGCAACCAAGTTGGTTTTTCGCTGGTAACAAACTATTGTTTGACGTTTAACCTTTGACGTAATTATATTATTATTCACTGTGAATTTATAACTTATGTCAAACACGAAGGAATTCTTTGTAGAAATAAAAACAAAAAACACTTTTTAAGGCGGATAAGTACCTTTATCCGCACCATTCATTGCCATAAATAAGTTGTAAAGAGACTTTTTGAGCACCTGCTCTTTAATTGTATTCAATAGATTCATCTGTTATAATAGCTTCTTCGTATAACAGTGAAATCCAATAAATAAAAGTATCAATACAAAACATCAAATGTAAGAAACAAGTAATAAAACCTTCAGACAAACGTCTGCGCAGGAACGAACGCCATCAATAATATTAAATTTCACAGACGTGACGCCTTAGACGTAATACAATGTTATTAATAATTCATGACTGAATACTTTTTGTGTGATATCCAAAAGATTTTCTTTGGAGCTAGTATTCGATGGGGAATTATTGAAATTTGTGTCAAGTTATTAATATGTTCCGGTTTTTAGCAAAACAAATAACATAGTCATTATTTATTATTGAATAATAATGTAATACGCAAAATAGGTACACAAACATCGAATTGCGGACACCAGTTTCACCATACCATTATAATGTTTCAGTAGCAGAGAGCTCCTTGTGAAAAAGTTCGCCCAGGGAAGTACTGCCACCATACCTATTTCTTCCGCCAAGCAGTAATGTGAGCATTATTACGTTCCAGTTTTGATGGGTAAGGGTGCTGAGATTACAGGCATATTGGACTTGTCAACTTGTGTCTCAGGGTGACAGCGTGGTGGCAGTGCCCCGCCGATCTTTGCAATTTAAAGCTCTGAGTGGCACTGCAACTGCTATGGACAAGCGAACACGAATCGTTCCTCAGTCACTTGGTATCATAAGAAATATGTCAGAGAATTATTAACTTGAATATGCACGCGTGAACAACTGACGGTGAATGTAAACTTCATGGCGTAAATAATTAAACTGAAATTTAAAAACCCCCGATACAAAACATCGTACTCCAAACAGTCGCCTTCTGTAAGCCATTGTTATTATTACTATCAACGGATTTCCATATATCATATTTAAAGTTGATCTACAGGTGCCAACAAAATAAATTTTCATTTTATGATTGGGATCCCTACAGTAAATGGAAAGGAGCTGGTGATATTCAACTGCCGAACAAATGTTGATTAAACATAGTGTTAGGTTGCCATCATGATCAGGTCGTATTTTGCACGTTACAATGGACATTGTATCACACTCGAACAAATGGTAATTGAAATGTATCACTTTGTTAACTGTTACGTAGAATTTATTACACTTTTTGACTATAAATTCATTCAATTAGTTATTGTTTCCTTTTTATAATAATAATTCTTTATTTAAACAAGGCCCTGACTTCCGAGCTAGGTTCAATGACCTGTGTTACGGAAATCAGTGTCTTCTCTCATAATTAGTAACACTTATTTATTTCTGGCAGTTTATATATCTGCTGTTAATGTAATATCTATTAATATATG
>NW_020653900.1:7177384-7233241 GCF_003589595.1 Hyposmocoma kahamanoa | reverse complement strand
CGTGTGCGTGTGCGTGTGCGTGTGCGTGTGAATTTTTGCTCCCTTTGACGGTCATCCATAATTGTAGCGAGCAAGACTATGTCAATGCAACCCGCAAGTCTTCTTTTTATTCTTTATCTTTTCGGATCTTTTCGGAAAGGACCTGTGGAATTGAACTGGAAATTTTGAGAGGGTCCATGACTAGAAAAATGTTAAGAAATTCTGTATTATATTATCAATTTGTAAAATAAAGACACAGGCCAATAAATGTTTCCCTCGCCTGCCTTCCTTCCTGTCTCCACCTGTACAAGCTCTTCATATAGTCAAACGATCAAAGTTCGGTTGTAATTACATGCGTGAGTCAACAGACAACTCATTTTGCGTCGTCGTATGGCACAAACAGCACTTTTTTACAGTCAATATTTGTAATTTACTAACATTAGTAGGTAAGTTTTTGTTTGTATTACTAACTAATATGGATGTATAACGTTCGAAATAAATAATTTGAATTTAAATTTGAATTTATACGAAACCGAATGCAGAGAAAACTAAGCAACTCAAAAACCACGACTCAAACCCACACGATTACGCTTGTCTGGCTTCACCCTAAGATATAACACGACTAAAATAAAAAGTAGACTAATTTACGTATACAAAGATACAATAATATTTATCCAAAGCGAAGACTTTCAAAGTCTTTTAGGCTTATTATTAGACTATAACCCAATTTACATGGGACTATCCTATAGTTCTTTTTGAATAAAACAGTAGGTATCCTTTATTTCGGATCACAATGGCCGAAATACGACACTAAAATACATTGAAAAGACATAGTAGCCTTAAGAATCTCCTATTTTGACGATGGCTATAAAGTCGGCGTCTTCCACGAAATTCTTTAAATAAAAATGTTCTTTATTTTCTATCGTGGTACGAAGCGACGACGTCGGCGGCTTGGTAACAAACAGGAAATCAGCGATTTCCAACTTTAGACGTCTGACTTATCGCCGTTCAATCAATTCTTGATTTTTGTTCAACTTTATGGGCCTACTTTTTTAGTATTTTTGTCATTAAAACGTGAACCTTGAAAAATCAGAAAGTAATTTATTCAGGTGGACTTGGATTTTATTAAGATTTAATGTCGCTGTACATTTTTTTCTTTTCACTTATAAGCTTCCTTTCATATTTTCAAATGTAGTTATATTTTGACAACATTAAAGAATTATTTTTCGATTGTACTAGATTTCTTTTGAATTCACATTTAATAAGTTTATTCAGAAATATACGACACCGCATTTACTAAATTTTATCTGGATTGCTTTATTTGTGATCCGTGTTTGATTGTTAAAAATGTGTTTGGGCATATTCTAATGTACTTACTATGTGATGTATTGATTCTTACAAACTTATCCAAAAAAAAAAAACAATATATAATGTTAAAGGTACCTTATGCTGTGATTGTAAGGGGGATATTACTCCACCAAATAGGTACTGATTAATTTTATATCAAAATAGTTCATAAATGCATTTAACAAACGTACCTGATATCTATCCAGAGCTATAGCTGTAATAGAAATCGTAGAAACGAATATAGAAATGGCCTGTATTGCTCCACAGGCCTTACACAGACTGGGCCAATCAGGCAAAGGCCAATGCTTGGTTAACAGCTCCATCAAAGTTAGGGGAGTACCAACGCAGCATACCAGGGCATCAGAAACTGCAAGATTCGCGATGAACATGTTACGCGCTGTCCTCATTATTGGTTTTCTTACTACCTGAAAAGAGAAACATGTGTTTGGTTTATAATTAATACTTCCTGTTCTAAATAAAAGTTGAAGTTACAGGTGCCCAGAATAGAGTAGCAGGTGTATGTATATTGCAAATAGAGGCAATAATTAATAGTTGTACAAAGAAAAACTTTTCAATTGATGACGTTAGTGGGAGGCGTAGTCGCTCCAATTTTAGATTTCAATTCTCTTTATACCTCGTTTTTAAAACGCTTAATGTATAATATAAGTGCGCATTTTTAGTAGTAGTAGAGCTCCTTGTGAAATGTTCGTACAGGAATGTACTTCCACCTTCCTTATTTTGGTGGCAGAAATAGGTATACAGTAATGTGAGCATTATTGCTTGGCGTACACTCACATCTGGTTTTGAATGGTAATAATGATGTTGGTGAAATTACAGGCACATGGGACTTGTCAACTAAGGTGATAGGTATAATGGTAGTGCCCCTCAGATCTTTGCAACTGCTGTGGACAGGCGTATCGTTGACCACCAGGCGCACAACTTCGTTCGATCACTTGGTATTAAAAAAATACCTCCATCTTACTTGATGGAGAGTGATGATTAGGGCCCGGATTAATATGTAATTACATATTTTTGATTTCAATAATTGATGTTCTTTAATTTGTTGTCTACATAATTATTTAGAATGGAAAAAAGACCTTTATTGTCCTTATTTTTCTATATATCCAGATTTAGACCACATTTCCACACGAAACTTGTAATTATCACGTAATTTCAATATTACGTGATTATTTTATATAATTGAACAATATACTTGAAAAAAGAAAATATTATATACTTATATGCACTTGAAAAGTTTTAATACACTAACAAAAATTAACAGTGTACTATAGGGAAGATTGGAAGACCTATTCACTTACGGACTTGTGCAAATTTAAGTTTGCTCCAGTTACAACCTGTGACGCCGAAAGGTCATTCAGCCAAAGTAATGTCACGGCCAAACAGTCAGAATTTTAATTTTGAAAATTTAAAAAACATGTAATTTTGTATTGTATCAATACCAGTAACGAAAATTAGATTTTATATGTACATATTTTGTAGTTTATACTGCATATTTATGCGAGCCCTAGTGATGATGAAGTCAGCGATGAAGCATGCAAAGCATGCGCCTTGAATATTTCCAAATTAGAGAGATCAGGGAACAAATTTGCAGGCAGGGTATTCTACTATAACGCCGTACGCCAAATAAATGTAGCAGCGTAACGCTTCGTGCGAATTTTGGGTATATCTATAACAAAGGGTTTCACGCAATTTCGTGTGTTTACTATATTCGTCCACCTAGGATAAACACTGGGCAATCAAGCTGTGATACTGTGCCAAATTTCAACTTGGTAGCAATGTTGTTTCTAAGAAAACAACTTAGGTCACAGTTAGTCAAACATAGGTATTACCCAAACTCATGTGATTTTCTTTCTATTCGTAATTTAAAAACCTAATGTGTTTTTCATATACTTGTATTTTTTTTGTTTAGACTATTATTATTTTATTTAGAGAAATGTAACCTTATCTTTTTTTTAATACCAAGAGGCGGGACAAATAAATCATGGGCCTGCTTGTAAGCGACACATCTGTCCATAACAGTCGCAAAGCAGCTCAAATGGCACTACCACCGCGCCCTTCATCCTGAAACATAAGTTGACAAGTCCTATATGCCTGTAATTTCATAGGCACATAGGACATAATGAACGCAATAATGCTCACATTACTGCTTGGCGGCAGAAATAGGTAAGTTGGCAGTACTTCTCTGGACGAACTCTTTCACAAGGAGCTTTCTACTACTAATCGTGTAGGATATAAAGTTTATGTTGCATTGCTCGTTTTAATGCATCGCAACGTCGCGTCGCTACACTAAGTGCATTGTCGGAAGTGCGTCTGTATCGCTGTGATTTATTATTACATCAGTGTTGGATATGTACTATACATAGGGCGCACTATAAGTTTCCGGAACTGGCCATTAACATAAACAACATTTAAAAAGTAATTACAACATTTGAAAATGGAACTCTTTGCCTGTAGAATACAGTTTGTTTCATCTGACTATCACTTGTTTTTACATTGTGGCGTCATTTTAGATTTTGGTTGTCTACATCACCATGGATTCAACTAGTGAAAATTTTCGTAGTACGATTTTCTGCGACTTTAAGTGTAATTTAACAGCTCAGCGGAACTTCGCTTAGCTTCAAACTGCTTTAAACGATGAAGCACCATGCAAGACGACTATTTATAGCTGGTTTGCAGAATTCAAACGCGGTCGTGTGAATCTCAGTGACGAATTTCGTGAACAACAAAAACATCGATGCTGTATGCCGTATGATCAAAACAGACAGGCATGTTACATACATCTTTAGGCATAGGCATGAGTCAAATACAATCAATATACAAACATTTTGGTGTGAAAAAGCTGTGCTCTCGGTGGATCCCACACAATTTGAATGAGGCTCAAAAAACGGATCGCGTCACTTGGTGCAATGCTATGCTTACCAGATTCAACGAAGGGGCGTCAAATTTGGTCTGGAAACTGGTAACAGGTGACGAAATATGGATTTATAGCTATCCCATCCCAAACAAAGATCCCAAAACAAAGCAACAACCGAGCGTATGGATCTTTCGAGATGAGCCGAAACCAACCAAAGTGGCGCACGTGCAAAGTGCCTCTAAGCGGACGATTGCTTCTTTTTTTAATAAAACTGGACACGTGGCTACTTTGGCTTTGGAGAATCGTTGTACCGTGAATAGTGATTGGTACACGACCATTTGTTTGCCGGAACTTATTGACAAACTCCGTAAAAATAACCGTAAATCATCTTGCACCACGATAATGTTCTCTCAGTTCTCATACGGCCAGACAGACAAATGAATTTTTGAAGGTGAACAACGTTGACCTTATGAGCCATCCCGCGTACAGTCCCGACCTGGCACCTTGTCACTTTTATTTATTTCCAAAAATTAAGAACCAGTTACGTGGTCAACGTTTTTATCACCTGTCGAAGAGTATGAAAAATGTGTTTCAGAAATTGTCACGGAGGAGTGGCATAAATATTTTCAAAATTGGGTCACTCGTATGAAAAAGTGCATTAACGGTAACTTAGAATATTTTGAGAAACAATAAATTCATTTCTGACCATTTATAGTATTTTTTTCTTATTAATTCCGGAAACTTATAGTGCGCCTCACGTATATACATACTAAGTGCTATTGTGTCAAACCAAAACACTGCAAGGCTCAATACAGTGTTTTGTAATTTCATAAGAACAAGGATCTTTCGGTTCTTATCCAAGGAGAAGAGATTTATTCGTGGCTAGATAGATTCTTCAATATCTAATGAACAAGGTACGACAAACGTACGTTAATTTTATTTTTTTATGTTACAAATCCAAAAAATGAAAAAAGCCGAAAAATGATTTACGCAGCTTTTCTCAAAATGTTGCTTTTGATATTATAGTGTTTAACACGGTTGAGTACGGTATAATGACAATGAAAGCCGTGAATAATTTAATACAATGTACCAATAAGTTGTTACATACTTTCGTTGTTCTATTATTCTATACCAACATTGTTCAGATTATACGTGGTATCCATTAATCAAAATCAAACCTATTAAAATGTAGCAGAAAAAAGCAATTATATATTTTGTGTACTACGACTAATCGGCATGACTATAATGTATCATTAAAGTCTTCGACTTTTGGCTCTCGTGGTTAGTGGATTAAGGGCCTTAGACACGTGAATTTCTTGGCAAAAACAAGTTGAACTGTAAAGTTACAGTCAGTTGTATCGTAAGTTAAACAGCAATCTACCTGCCAAATGGCGTTGTTCCAGATATGAAATTTTTGGCCAAAGCGAACCAACTACGTAATGCACTTTTAGACCATTGTAATAAAAATTAGACCGTACGAAAAAACTGTATTAATATTGTAACGCTTTTCAAGTAATTACAACTTTATGATGATGAATACTGAGCCTATAATCATTATCGACTTAAATGATAGTAGCCTTGTTGACTATTGCATAATGCCTAAAGATAGTACACTGCCAGCCCAGTGGCAGTTTCTTTTTCTGCTGGCGAATACGCAGATTATTTCATATTTGGAGCCGTTCTACATCCCAGTAAAATTAGTGGACACAGCCTTATATGTATGAGATTTAAGCCGACCCCGATGAGATTTCTGTACCCATTAGCTGGCATAGAACCGCCAGACATCCGGAGAAATGTAGCGGCAACTTGCGAAAGAGCAAAAAATATGGCCATCGACACTCGGCACCTTATGCACGATCACTCTACAGTGCAATAGAGACTGAGGAGCCGGCAAAGTTTTGTCAAATGTATCGATCCTCTGAGCGTTGAGCCGGCTCAGGCGAGGTGAATCTTTGGCGCGGAAGAGTACCATCTACGTTTGTTCTGCCTTCTTGAGAGTCTTCCTCCTGGACACGAATTGCCATGGCTGATCTGGACGTCTTTAAATAGACTTCGAACTCAGGTTCGTCGGAGCAAGAATAAATTGTTCAGGTGGGGATTTTCGGATGATTCTACCCTGGACTGTTTGTGCGGTGCAACTGAAACGATGGCCCACCTTATATCTTGCCGTGTGTGCCCTACCACCTGCACGCTTGAAGATTTAATGGCGGCTACTAGTGATGCGGTCGGCGTGGCTAAGTTCTGGGTCACAATAGTATAATGTATGTCAGCGATGCGCTAAGAAGAAAAAGAAGAAAGTAGTATATTTCAGTCATCGAAATATAACAGAGGTCTCTTACTTATTACAATTTATTGTGGGAGAAAATAAACAAACATTATTATACTATTATTGTTATACCTATATTTATCCCTTATGTTTGTAACCTTACCTACTACAGGTATTGCTTACAGCAAATCCAACTATTACAACAAATAGATATACCCCATAAAATTTAGCTAAATTAGATTCATGAGTCGACAAAATTAAGACGACGTAAATTTGTGGACACATGGGACTTAATTGATTATTATATTATTAGAATAACAGAAATCTGAACGAAATTATTAATGTAAATTTAAAATATATATATTAAGTAAGTAAGTAAGTAAATTGTTTATTCGAAAAAAAATAGACGCGGCAAAAATGGCTTGTCACCTGAAATGGCGATGGGCTGGACATCTAGCAAGGTCTACTGACAGCAGGTGGAGCGAGAGGATGCTCCACTGGTACCCACGATGGAACCGTATGTTGGAGGGACGACATCACTGACGTGTCAGGAGTAATGTGGACGTGACTGACTGCGGACTGAGACGAGTGGCACAGGATGAAGATGGCCTACACTCAGACACGGGCTCTCCAATAAATTTAAAATGTTATATTTAAATTCGAAATTTTAATTATGTAATTTTATTTTCATGGCTCCATCATTATATGAAATGATGATTTTGCCAATGTCATGGTCGAAAGAAAAAAAAAACCGGTGTTGATGGGTTGGTCCGCGGAAATACTCAGGTGAGAATGGTGTAAATTTGTAGCAGCGTCATACAAATTAGATATATTTTAAACGTAACAATTGTGCCAGACCATTGCATTTCTCTGATTTTAAACTATAAGCACCAAAGCAACAATAACCGTGGGGGTACTACACTACAATGGCGAGGAGCGGTTGAACAAAGGCAAGCTGCAATGTAAAAAAATTCCGTTGAATACTAAACCCGAGCATAAAGGTTCATTATTACCTACTTTATATGTGTATAAAATAATAATAAGCGCTTCACTATGCCAACGACCGCCACACATGGCACAGCGTCGTCATGCAGAAACTGGAGGTGTACCACGAAACTACGTGTCTGCGTCCGCAACGAAGCTCATACACTACACAAATGTCAGTTTTACGATGAAAGTAATTTCAAATTTCGATACGATACGAAGCTGTCTTTTGACGTTTCGTAGTAAGATATCTACAAATACTTATGTTAAAAATTACTTCTCGCACACGTTTGTCCCTTGTGATGACACTTTCATGAATATAATAATAACACATGATCATACGTCAAAAGTGCTTTTATCACATAGAAGTCATAAATATAACACGAACTACAGGAAACAAATTATGTGTATGTGAAATTTTACAACTATCTTATTTAAACAAAAAAAAATTGTCGATTAATTTTGTTCGCGAAATCTTTGAACTTCCTCTGAAAAATTATCATTGACCGAGGATGCGAGTAGTTGAGCCCATTCCCGTTTAAGTTTCTAAATTATTAGATATGGGCCACTGTGAGTCACAGGTATGGGCCGAAGGATAGATTTAAGGCCATCTTTTGCAGAACTAAAAGATAATCCGATTTTTCTAGCTAGTAATTCTTTATAGCTATTAATTCATAAAAATAGATCTGATTCAAAAAATAACCTTTCAAAAAACTCGTACCTGAACGAAACTAGACATCCAAATAAAAAAGTTTCCACATCTCTTGTACTCGCATAGACCACAAAATAAGCGTAACGAGCAAACCATCAATAAAAATAATCCTAGTAGATAGCTGTAAAGGTACTTCGGTGAGTGATGGCGATACGGCAAAAAATCGTTAAAAATCAAAACAGAAAGATCTGCAAAAAGCACATTGAAAAATTTCTGAGGTCCGTTGGTTCGTTCCGTGGCTTAGTTTGCGTAGCGTCTGGCACAGTTTGCTAGGAGACATTGGTTCGAATCCAGCCGGATCGAAATGATTTTTTTCTAAGTGTTCGATCTTTGTTTAATAATTATAACAAACTAGTGAAGTAATTTCATAAAAAAATAATTGAATATTATGGCGATGAAACATCCTGACATTCAATAAAACTTAATTATTAATAAAAATAATTCTCATAATTGAACTCGAATTTCGACCGAGACTCACCTGTTAACCATTAACTCGTCTCGTTGACACCCATGTGTTGCTACTTAATGTCTCGTAACTAACTCTATACCTAATGATTTTATACCATAAAGCTTGTGAAGGTTATATTCTGAGTGCGTGACGGGTCGGATTCAGAGGTCGGTCATTGGCTTTTTTCATTGAAGTGAAAAGGATAGTTATCTAAATGAAATATTGTTTAAAAATATTATTGATTAGAATAATACATATTAGCCATTTTACGCGTTGACTGGCCCTTTTGTAGAGGAATCAAATCGTATGAATTCTTAGGTATTGCTACCTAGACCTAAAGCAATTTTGAAAGTTCATTTTCTAATTTGGCCCTCTCTTCTTAGCAAGCTACTATTCACTTGATTTTCGGACTCCACACTAACTACCCGTAACTAATACGCAATGCATAAAAACAGCGTGTTCTAAACTTATAGTGTAGTTTTAGGCATCTTTTTAATTAAACCAAGCAAAAAGAACTACAAAAAATAAATTACTCTGCATTGCAAATTGCAGCTAATTACGAACAAAAAGCAATCAAATCTTTTATGAAGATGGTGTAATTTGCACACACCCATTGTGGGTCCTGTAATTACGACACTACTGTAGCTGTAAAGTAATAATTAGTATATGAAAGTCCTGAAATCAACAAAGACCTACAATCGCCAAGTATATGTACGACAGAAAATATTTTGTCTCCTTGTTTAGACATAATAAAAGACGAGGGGATGTGTGTATAATGCATAACAGAAACATCGAGATAAGAAGCTTAATTCCAATGCAAGATCTTCAAGGAATGTTATGGAACATTCCTTGAAGATCTTGCATTGGAATTAAGCTTTGAATGCTGTGAAATAAAAATTATGCAACATAAATTGTTAGTAATCTGCATATATAGAATCCCCAACTCAAATATTAATAGATTTTTTAAAATTAGATTTATTGCTAGATAGACTAAAAATAAAATGATTAAAAAAATTATATTGACAGGTGACTGGAATGTGGATACCTTAAGCGACAATAAATTCACGTGACCTAAAAACTTTGTCAGAAAGCTACAATATGAACTTACGTATATACACATCGACTCGCTTAAACACTTTCATAGATCATATCGCTAGTAGTATTGCTAATGCTGTTGGAGAAACATTACCAGTCTGCTTATCAGACCACAACACGGCTCAACTATTAACTTTTCCTTTAACTTCGCGTCAAAAACCAATTAAGCACTGGTTTGAAATGAAGAGAAATATTTCTGTGGACAATGTTACTAAATTTAAATTCTACTTAGAATCTTATGCCTGGTCCGAACTTTTTAGTTATGTTAATGACCTTGAACATGTTTTTAGGTTTTTCTATGATAATTTTGTTATATTGTTTAACCTATGTTTTCCAAAGATTAAAGTCAAAATGTTTAATGATAATACGAATTTAAAATGGCTGTCAAAGGGAATAAGAAAGTCATGTATCACTAAAAGAAAATTACGTATGAACTATTACAAAAAAAAGACACGAAATAGAAAGACTTTGTATAAAACCTACACAAAAATTTTGAAAAGGATTTTCATTACCGATCAAATGAAGTGTAATAATATATACATGGTCAACGCTAAAAACAAAAATAGAGCTACTTGGAACATAATAAACAACAAGGACAAATATTTACGTGACAAACATTTTATTGAAAACTACCGTAAATAAAATTAAGATTGAAGATCCTCGAGAATGAGTGCTAAACTCAGATGCTATCATCAGTTTAACACTAATTTTTTAAACTTATCGACTGCGGACCTGGGACAAGATAGTAACGATATATTTTTACCAAAGGTGCATGAGTCAAGTTTATTTTTATATCCCACTGACGAAGCGAAAATAAAAACTTTAATAAAATCCCTCAACAACACAAACTCTACCGTTTACGTTGACGTGTGCACTAAGGTTTTTAAGTCGTGTGCTGATGAACTATCACCATTACTGGCATATTTGGTAAACCTATCCTTCACGGAGGGTACATTTCCGTCGCCTCTTAGGATTTTTATAATAAAGCCTCTGTTTATGAGGGGCGAAAAAGACAATTTGGGAAACTACAGACCTATAACACTTATATCTGTAATATCAAAGCTTTTTGAAAAGGTTTACGGCTTTCCTGTCAAAGTACAACATCATTAAAGTAGAGCAATTTGGATTTCAAAAGGGAAAATCTACCACACAGGCATGTTTCCGGTAATCAAAGACATCTCAACTTTTGCAGATAAGAAAGTACCTGTTTTTTCTCTTTTATTTAACATGAGGAGCTTCTGATTGCGTTTGACATAAAACTCTACTATCCAAATTAGAAAGATACGGTTTTCGTGGCCAGGCGCATAACTGGATAGCAAGTTACCTTAGCAATAGAACTCAGTGTGTGGAGGTAGTGAAGTTAAATAATAATAATGAGATTGCGACCCACAGATCAGAGTTTAAAGTTCATAAATACGGTGTGCGTCAAGGAAGTGTTTTAGATCCATTGCTGTTTTTATTGTATGTTAATGATCTCTCTGAGATGACAAAATATCCATGCACTCTTTTTGCAGATGACATATTAATTATTATTTATAAGAAATGTGACATAGATTATGAAAAAGAAATAAATGACACTATATGTAATATTATTGACAAGCTTAAGAGAAATAATCTGGAAGTAAATGTTTCAAAAACAAAGCGCATACAATTTTATAATAATAATGGAAAGCCCCAGACACACTCTGTAAGTTGTCATGGAGATGAAATTATGGAATGCTCATCCAGCAATTTTCTCGACATAGTATTGTACTCTCAACTGACATGGATACCACAGGTTGATTCAGTATGTGTAAAGCTGAATCGACTTGTATTTGGTAAACACCGTCTAACGCACATATATTATCAGAGGTCTGCCTTAATGGCCTACCATGCATTTGGCTGCTCAAGCTTGCGGTATGGCCTCATCATCTGGGGGAAATGCGTAGAGCTAAACCGTGTATTTGCTATCCAGAAAAAATGTGTCAGAGCTATATGTAGAGTAGGCCCGCTTAAATCTAGTTGACAGCTTTTTAGAAAGCTAAATCTTCTAACGCTTCCCGCCATGTACGTATATCAGGTATGCATGTTTGTAAAAGAAACTTGGTCTTATTTACAATGAAACGTGAAGTATGTAATTTTTTAACTAGATATCCAAACCTCTTAGCTGGCCCCTCCCATCACACTACTTGCTTTTATAGGAATTGCTATAACATGTCCATACAAATATATAATGCTTTGCCTGCAGCTATCGCAGACTTACCTATAAAAAAATATAAAAAAAGTTATTTGATTTGCTATATGATCAGTGTTAATATGATATCTAAGATTTGTTAATAATAAACAGAAATTGATATTTTATTTGTATTTGACCTTGCTCATTTCACCAATTATGCATACTTATAATTTTAATTTATGACATTATTTAACTTCAATTTAATTTTAATATTTGCTTGCTAGTTTCTGGTGCAACACGTGTTCTTGATACC
Source organism: Hyposmocoma kahamanoa (assembly GCF_003589595.1). Taxonomy (NCBI): domain Eukaryota; kingdom Metazoa; phylum Arthropoda; class Insecta; order Lepidoptera; family Cosmopterigidae; genus Hyposmocoma; species Hyposmocoma kahamanoa. The sequence goes on along the minus strand of NW_020653900.1, from coordinate 7,221,067 downwards.
TTGTATAATAATATTTTTTGCTACCGTGTTTGCTTGCGAATAAATATTTCATTTAATTTCAATTTATTTTAAAGTGCACTATTACTTGTTTACAGCCGTCTATAAAACGTGTATCTGATATAAATTAATGTATTTAAATTTTTTTATTGGTATACAAATATTTTGGTAGGTTAAGGATTGTTCAGGTCATTGTGACGGTGTGACCTTCTTACACCGTCATGTCACCTTTTTGTATCGCCTCTCTCCGTTTGTATCCTATCATTTTTTTAATTTTACATGTATTTAAATTTGAATTGTTCCATCTTCCTTCATTTTCTCATTTTGTTTTCGTACCACGGTCACTCCCTGCTCGACCGCTACAACAGTCGGAGCTGTTTCAAATTCCATCGCGAATAATCGGTAATTTTGGTTCTTTACTACGTTTATAATCATGGAATAAGCTAAATCATGTGTAATAATTTATAACTCTACAGCCTTCATGTACCTATATCTGTAATTCAGTTTTTTTTTTTACATTTAACTTTATATTGTTTCAGCCCTTTCTTTTAACTTTACTTTTTTTAATAAATTTTGTGGGCCGGAAGTTTCCCATTTCATTGCCGTGAACCTGTTCACGGCTAGTTAGGGTTACAACCCTTTCATCATTTTGATACTTGGGCCTATTTCTAAGCGAATTAGAGGAGAGCTGATCTTTATCAATCAATACAACGACTTACTTTGTGCTAATACTAACACTATTGGTAGCAGATACACAGCGCATTGCCGCTCTTATTATCAATATACTACCTATGTGGTAGTCATAGTGTTATTGTGACACGCTTTTTTGATAGATCTCTCCAAATCAAAACAAAAACGGAATTACTCTTCTCTCCTTGATATTTTTAACATTTTATGTACAAAATGTCACTTTGACGTTACAGTGTCATGTCCGTGTCACACAAGTACTTTCAAAAACTCTTAATGCAGTGTATTAGCTCTAAGGCTTGATTCATATCGCCGAGACGCAACGCAACGCGACGTGACGCGGCGCGGAGCTGCATTATAGCGTACAGTGCAATATTAACTTTATCCTCTACAAAATAAGGCAATATTTCATTTACCAAAAAAATGAAAATGGGCTGCAGCAAGCGGCGACGGGCTGCAGCGAGCTGCGACAGGCGCACTTTAGAAAATGCAATATACTATAGAACATATTCCCTATTAAATAAAGTACCCATTTCTGATCTCAATGGCTCAACGGTTTGTATTGTCGGCACTGCATGAGAAGGTTCCGGGTTGAATTCCCGGTAGAACCAATTTGGGAAATAAACTTTTCTTAGGTGTTTCTGGCCTAGGTGTTCTGGCTAGCGACGCAGAGCAAACATTGTAGCTCTTGGTTCTGAGTTCGATACCCAGTAGAACCAATTTAGGAAATGAACATTTCTGAAGTGTTTTAGGCCTAGGTATTCTGGTAATGGGGCATTACCCATTACCATGTGCAGCATTATCCATGTTCGGATTTCGTTGTTCTGGTATTCATAAGGCGTACAGAGAGTTCCCTTGTTTGAGACCATGATGCGTAGCATGACAGTATATCCCATACGACATGTGATAATCCTCCCTCTAAGTTGATAAAGCGGTTTATTTCCAGTAGATTCATGTACTCAGTTCCACATGGAACAGTTGTAACCCAAAAGTTCCAAAAGCTATGTTGTCATTACTAAAATTTTATTTTGTTATTGTGAGTGGGTATGATACCACACCAACGCCATTTGTTCTTTAGTTTACTTGATAATGAACGCTTGTTATACACTTTGCAGAACTAGAATAGCGATATGAAATGACATATAGAGCTAACTTTGTCATTTAATCATCGAAAATTATAATCCTTTTAATTGCATCCTTGTAAAACAAAGAAACAAAAAATCGTTCGTTATCAAATAAACAAAAGCATAAATGATACTAGTGCGTATCTTGCCGATTCTGTATTCGCAACAGAAAATAAAATTTTAATAATGGCAACATTGCTTTATCGAGTGCAATAAATATGTCACGGGGTTTATCACATATTGCATGCGATATGTTGCCATACTACGCATGCTGTTTCTTTTTATTTCGTTTGTCGCGCTCAGTTTTTATGTTTATAAAATTACCGTATACTACTGTCAAAATGTTTTAAAATCAGCTGTAAACATGTTTGACACTGCGTTATTCTTTCGCAGCCATTGATCGAGACCCGCTCGGTGCGTCAAAAATCGTCGTCGTCGACGTCACGGTGCTCGCTATATTCGCTATACTCAATAATAAAAATGGCAGTCTTATCAATTTAATTAGGTTAATTGCGGCGTTATGCTACGGAGACTGGCGGTTGTCTGACAACAGAATAGGTATAAGTTCATCTCCTTTGTTTCATTATTTAGTTCATCAAGTTTATCCAGAACACCTAGGACAAAACCACTTTAGAAAAGTTCATTTCCCAAATTGGTTCTACCAAGAATCGAACCCGGGACCAAAGGCTACGGAATTCACTCCGCGGCACTGCTCAGAACACCTAAGCCAAAACCACGTTACAAAAGTACATTTCCAAAATTGGTTCTACTGGTAATGAAACCCGGGACCTTCTCATCCACGCAATATTATTTCCGTGTATAATCTACATATTCCTTAAACACGACCACTCATCCATAAAGTAGATGCAGCAAGAAGTCAAGCTTCGCCTGGCGCACTTTATAAAATGCATTATAATATAGAACATACCGTCTACGAAATAAAGTATATATTGCTTCTATCAAAACAGATTTTGCTTGGTTTTCAAAGAAATGTCGACTATGTTTAGTATATTATATATATAATATTATATACTACACTGCATGTACTACGCAATCTGCCTTTCAAAAAAATACACCTTCTTGTTGAGAAGCTATGTATTGTCAGAGGCGAGACAAGTGGGCGGAGTCGTGAAGCGCGACGCCGCGTGGCTTTCCTTTTTGTTTTTTGCTGTTTGAAGAAATGTGTACTTTATTAAATAAAGAATATGTTCTATAGTATATCGCATTTTATAAAGTGCGCCCGCCACACCTCTCTGCAACCTGCCATCCCTTGAAGCAAATTCGTCGTATGCAAAACTGTATACGATTTGTGTTTTCCGATAGAAACATGTAAAGTGACCTTCAGAAAGAAACTACATTGGAAAACAAAAAGTATTAAAATGCATATATACCCGTTAGTAATGTATGGTGTAATTTTTTGGGGAAACTCTGTCAATGCGGTTAAAATATTCAGAATACAAAAACGATGCTTACGCATAATCTATAGTAAACCCAGTGATTTTCTCTAAGAAATTTGTACAAAGAAAAGGGTTTCCTGAATTTAACAGGAATATATATTTTGGAAATATGTCGTTTTGTACGTAATCACAATAACTTCTTTACCAAAATATGTAATGTTCACTCCGTCAGCGACAGAAACAAGGACCGGCTTGCCCTCCTTAAAATAAACAGCACGATCTTTGACCGCAGCACCTACGTAACAGCGATCAGAATTTAAAACAGACTTCGAATGGAAATGAAATGTTTAAATGGTGATAAATTTAAAGCTTGTTAAAAAAAATGGTTAATTGACAAAGTTTTTCGGATTTTATTATAAAGACTTCAAACATTTGACAATTGTATAAGTAACTTAATTATAATTTTAATTTTTGACATTTAAGTTGTAATAAATTTCAATTGAATTGTCACTTTAAGACATTGTACGCCTGATTTGGGTAAGAATTGTGGATCTAATCACTTGTAAGTAACACCTGTATTTTACCAATTCATACAATAAATGTTTCTGATTTCCGATTTCGTTTTCATGTGTTTGTTTAATGAAATGTTGCCTTATTTTGTTGAGGATAAAGATTATGTTGCATTGCTCGCATGAATGCGGCGCCGCATCGCGTAGCGTCTCCGCAATGTGAATCAACGCTAAGTGTACTGAAGGTTAACCTTTTATATGTGTAACGAGTACTAAAACTAAAAGTATAACTTGTAAACTCGAAATGTGACCTCGGGAAAGTAAAATCTTAGTACTTCGTAATGTAACATTATGTTAATCTTGACGTACAGGATCAAGAGCACTTCAAGCTTGACACTTAAGACTTAAATCCAACTTTATGCCGCTTACGATAAGAACGGACCAAAGTACAAAGTGTCAAGCTTGTTGTGGTCTTGACTGTACATACATTTTATAGCATCAAACTTAAATATAGTATTTGGTTGTTTCTACCTGAAATTTGTTTTAATTGTGTGTAACTAAGCTTCTTTCTCCTTGCTTTTATAAGCAAATTTTGCACGCAGCCGATCCGACTGGGGCTGACCTATGCACTATGTAGTCACCACATTAATATTCTATTGAATTACGACATATTTGATTCCATATGAAAAATAGGTACAGGAAATGTACATGTATATTTGTATAAACTAACAACCTTGCAGATTGTATTGCTAACGTCATTAAAAACAATTATAATCACCGTAAAACAACTATACCCATACAGTCTATATCATGCAAATCAGTCTTTATTCATCACGATATATAATTAACTCCCACAGCGGTCTGGTGCAAAAAATATACAAGTTAAGAAATAAAAAACACGCTGTCTAAATCCATAATGCATTGCAACCATTATTCTCGTTGGAGATGTTAATTTTTCAACGCTGTTCAAACAATATTTTCGACCTTTAAATAACATTAGCCAATTTATTTCAAACAAACTGAAAATAACTGATCGAACTTATAAAATCTAGAAGCACCTCTTAAAGCGATATCACAAGGGCGTTGTCGCAACGTTATGATTTCAATGTTTAAGTTGCTTCCAGTGATGCACCGTCAACGCACCGTGTGGCATGTCCTTCTGATTTATGACATTGTATATAGAACAACGCAGCGTCAAAACGCAACGTCATCGAAACGCCGCCTTAACGCATCGTGTGGTGCTCTTAGTACGAAATGTTTTTAGGTTACAGGAAAAGTTGTAAGTATGAAAATAAATAACTTCCAAGACGAGGGTTCCGTCCTCTTACTAAATGCCGTAACTGACATTTTTATCGGAACTAAGTAAGACTTACGTTATTCTCAATTTTCTGAAGCGAAGGTTATTCAGTAATCGTTGAATGTTTAACGGACTTTAAAAAAATGAGGTTCTCAATTCGTTTTAGTGGTATGTTACGCGATTACTCCGACATTTCGTCGGTGTTTTGTAGAAAGGGCGAAAGCACCATTTGGAAAAAAAATCAGGGGAGCACGTTTTAGGTTCCAACGACTGTTTTAAAATATTTACATCCTGTTTTAAAATTTAATTTAAAACAGGACCTGAATATTTTGAAACAGTTGTGAAAAACCAAAATATGCTCCCCTAAATTTTTTTTCGAAATTGCGTTTTTGCCCTTTCTACAAAACACCCACCATTTGTGAACCGATTTTGATTATTCTATTTTTGTTGGAAAAGAGAGTGTGGTCTCAATCAAATTTGAAGAAAATATTGTACCTATCAGGGTGGCAAATTAGGGGATCAATCCGGTTTATTGGATTTCACACATTTTTCGTGAGCCGATGCCATTAAAACTTGACAAATAGATGTAACGAACACAGCGAAAGCGGACAAATAAATTTTTGAGGTCAGTTTTTTATAATTATGTTATTTGTATACATGTTATTCTTACCACTGCCTAGCCCAGGAGCAAAGATAAGGTGTGCGATGAAACAAGCTCACTCAGAAGACGCTATTCAGTCGCATCTTAAAGATACTTGTGCTGTATGCCATCGGAAACAAAAGCATGGAATACCATTTCTAGGCTATACGTTTAATAAAATATTAAAAAGCACTTAGACCGCCTGAAAGAAATATCGACCAACGGAGCGGACGGAATGAGCTGATGGAGTTCATGGGCCCGCTCACCGAAGTATATTCTGTAGAAACAGACAGACATAGCTCTACGCCGGTAGAATAAACTAATGATGTTTAGATTCGAGTTTATCCTTTCTTATAATATGACGACTCCAGCCAGCCAGTGCAAAAATTGATCTGAGCAATCGCGAAGTGTCTGTAACTGAGCATTTGACAAAAAATACATTATCTCTATGTGGCTAAGGTTCACAATACATCGAGTCGAGCTGCAGGTCAAGAATTTATATCGAAAGATTTAAATCGTTAATGCGTAGCCCTGACAAATGTTTAACCATTTACTCCGCAACAAAGCCTCTTATATACCGGATTGAATGATAACGATGACCAGCGTAATCACAGGAACAACAAGTGAAGGGACGAACAATGCCTCATGTGCCTGGTGGTAAGGTGAGGCCTGTCTATAGCAGTTCTAGTGCCACATAGAGCTTTAAATCGCAGGGCACTGCCACTACGCCCGTCATTCTGAGACATAAGTTGACAAGTCTCATGTGCCTGTAATTTCACCTTCAAAACCGGAACACAGTAATGCTGACATTACTGCTTGGTGGCAGAAATAGGCAAAGTGGCAATACTTTCCTGGACGAACTCTTTCACAAGGAACTCTACTGCTACGAAAACGTACTTGAGATATTAAAGATACTCAACAAGTGCATTGCAAATTTCTACCGATGTCGGCAACCACTTTCGATCAGATATAATATAAAATATTTTTTTTGTATGTAAGACGTTGGGTGCTTAATTCACGATAAAATTTCGCTTGCTCAGCTTGTCCCTGTAGTACTTACTTCAAAATCTTATTATTTTGCAATACTGCGTTATTGTATAAAGGCAGCGATATTTTTGAATATCTATGCACTATGTTATCGTCGAAATTGATCGACACTTAATTAGTTGCTTATTTGTGTATTAACCCGACAAATAAACAAATTAACAACAAATTCAATTACTTTTGGTTGACGTACAATTTGCAAATTTAGAATAAATGTATAATATGTACGTAAGCATTTTATTTACAAAACTTATGCGATCCAACAACTGAAAATGATAAATAAGTAAGGTTTTTTATAATTTCGCCTATTCGCGTAACAAATACGGTAAGTCAATTTCGAAACAACACGACAACCCCTAAACTGTTACGCAATCTTCTCGGTAATTAGAAGTTAAATGTTTTTGTACCTTCGCATTTGTTGGTAACATAATTAATTTTGCACTCCTATAAGGGTTATTAAGCATGAACCGCGTGGTGATAGCTCTCGAAACTTTTGGTATAAAGTCGTATATTCAGAAATATCCAGTTTCTAAGTGCGTTTCTATTTTAGAGCCGTGTATGTGTTCAGATCCTTCTTTGTTCAATGTTTGGGATGCCTTGAGAAACAACGGAAGTTTTTTTAGGAATGTAAATAGTATTAGGGTGAAATCACTTCACCTGAGGGCATTTTAGGCGAGTGTTTATGAACAGTGTCAAAGGAACATCTTATTTATTCTGCTTTTCGAGAAATGTTCACATAAAAAATGTTGATATATACATTTATTCAAGAAGCATATATCAACAACATTTTTTTGACTAGATTGCTAGTAGAAAATCTTTTGAAAACAGGCAAATGTAGATACAAGGCATGAATAGCCGAATATATAGCATTATTTAAATTTAAGACTTTTGGTATTGAGATGAATACTTTCAAGTGCGATAGGCAATTATTGAAAATAGATGCAATAAATTTTCTTTTTCCATTAATTTCAAGTATAATCAATTCAAGAAATATTTATTGATTATGGTAAAACATTTGCCACTTTGGAACATGACAAGCTAAATGAATGCGGTATGCAAAGCCGAATAAATAATTCATGTCAAGATTATAGTAGCCAATCGCAGCAGTTACTACAAATATTTTTGCTTATTGTCGTCTTTTTAGCTGTTTAAGTTTAGACAGAAATTTTATTTTTTTGACGACTTTTTCTTTTTGTTATTGTCATTGTTTTCTCTGCATTTCATTCGTATCTTAACTTTATTAGTTCTAATAAATTGTAAGTACATTTTCTTTGGTCTTGCTCACTCTTCATTAGCACCCGAACTCCATAGTGACTGGTTTAATGAATTTAATGAACTTAGTTGAGAAACTGTCTATCAAAGGAAATGAAACTATTTTTCCGGATTTAAATCGCGTAAGTAATCACGCACAGTGAACCGTGACCATGGGACCTGTAAAGAGCCCGAATCGTTGATTTGTTTGAAAAAACAAATACACGCGATTTAAATCCGGAAAAAATAGTTTCATTTCCTGTGTGTAACAATCGCGAAAACCTAAGAACTCGAACTGTCCACCAGTTTGCTGACGGTACATGCACAGTATAATAAGACATGTATGGTAATTCCAAACTAGTGTCGCAATGCGGCTTGTGTGTGTGCACGCCTGCCGTGCACTGTATACAGACGCACACATTCGCATACTCTCACGGTGCACTCGTGTTGCATAGTATGGTTTATCACAAGCGTCATTAATTAATGACACTTACACATAAGGCATAAGTATTTACGAAGTATTTTATTTCATTTCGAGATGCACATGTCCGTCACTCATTCGCTAGGGTCCATTGAAAACCAACGTCACAGCCCATTCTCGGCTGTGGCTTTAGCTGAATGAGATCCTTTTGAATACGCCACAGCCGCATACATGTTAGTGTAGTATTAATTTATACAGTAAAATTTGTAGTTTTGTTTCAATGCCTGCTATGCTGTTTTCTGTGTAATTTATTTTATTCTTTTGTTTTATTTATAATTATAGTTTTTGTGTATAATGCGGCATTGCAATAAATGATTTCTATCTATATTTCTATAATTAAGGAATTTAATTACTCAAACGGCCGCTCCGTGTTTAAAAAATTACATCAAATAGTAGACGTATTTATAGGTAGTTTGAACAAGAGTGCTCAGAATTATTTAGCATTTCATAATCGTACTCAATAATCATGATATTAATCCGTAATCCTGATATAAAAATGGCAATATTATACGTGTATAAGAACCTATTGCATTAACAAAGGTTATTTCAATACAGCATGTAACTACTGTAATGAAAACCTTTTTTTTTTTTCAAATTATGTTTACAACCAATAGGTACAACTAAAATAATAATGTAGCAACCCTACGCTCTGAACGAAGCTACTTGCTCTTATTATACTATGATACATGCCTTTTAGCAGCTATAATAAAGACCTAGCCGAAGCTTGAAAACATCTACAATTGGACTTTACTATCGAAATGGTACCATGATGTTAGAGTATTGTGCTTCATACTCATAAGACTATATTAATGTACATTAGTTTCAGCTAGAACAGAAAACCCCATAATGTGATTCCTCACAATCATACATGTCTCCATGCTAATTTGCGCAACTGCTCATGCACACCTGTTCAAGTATTCGATAAATTCAAGTACTTAAGGTTGATAATTGATAACAAATTTAAGTGGAATGAGCATATTAATTATGTGAGCGATAAGCTACGCGCGATACTGGCCAAATTAGCTTTTGTTAAAAATAAAATTCCTTTAGGCGAAACAACAATATTTATTATGGATTTAGTACCTATAGTAGAACCTATAAGTCACATCTCGATCCTATGTATAGACTGCAGGTGAGAATTTTTAAAAACTATTACACCTACCTACCAGTGGAGCCCTAACTCCTAAAAGCGAATAATATAAAAAGCAATTTTGTTGCCTAGATGTTGAATACCGGTGGACCGACTAAACCAAACCAACACCGAACCAAAACTGTGCATAATTATTGTTACACCATTAGCAGCCTACATTAAAGTTTTTCTTTTTGAGCATATTTTTTAATCCAGAATAATATTATAAATGCGAAAGTATTTAACTCTCTCTGTTACGTTTTCGCGCCTAAATCGATGAATCAAATTTGATGAATAGAAATAGATGGAACTAGGAGAAGGACATAGGCTACTTTATATCACAAAAACAAATCTTAATAGGGGTAAAATAGGAGATGAAAGTTTGTATGAAGAACCAATCATTTCTCAAGAAAAAGAACATAAAATTCATAATAAGCGTTTAAACTATGTTTCAGCGTTTTTGATCAAGGTAAAAAAGGGGATGAGTAGGCTACTCGAAGTATTTATTCTACGTAGACGAAATCGCGGGTACCAGCTAGTAATAAATAAACTAAGAGTGAATGTACACTGAAAAAAAAGGAATATTTTGAGAAAGGGACATTTTGCAAAAAAGACATTCTGAGAAATGAAAGCTTCGCGATCTGAAGACATTTTGCGAAGTGGACATTCTACCACTGAGCTGTCTCTACACCACTAAGGTCTAACGGAATGAAAGAAGCAATAGGTATAAAGGTCAGTGATTGGAAATCCGTTGTTTTCGCCTACACTACTGGGAGACTGATGTTATATTATTAACGTATGTAACGAACACGCACACACTCAACAGTTGTACTCGTACAGTGGACGCCCTAAGATTTTATTTTATTATAAACTAAGTGCACATTTGACTTCCATCCCACCTGATGGAAAGTGGCGATGAAGTCGACGATGGAGCATGCACATCTAAATAATGCCTATTTACTCTCGCCATGAAAAGGTCCGAGTTGTAACGTTCAGGGAACAAATCTGCAGGCAGGGAATTCCACTCCGTAGTCGTTCGCCATATAAATGTGGAAACGAAGCGCTTTTTGCGAATTCTTGGAATATCCACAAAACAGGGGTGGAACCTCAGCCAACGCCTGGTCCCCCGATGATGGAAAGGGGAAGGTGGAATTAATTCGTGCAATTCGCTCGCACACTCTCCGTGTTATAATCCTGTAGAATACCAATAAGCAGGCAACTTTACGGCGTTCAAGGCTTTGCAGCTTCGCCTCTACCAATTCTGAGTCACTTAAAAGCCTCTTGATACGCTTGTCAATTTAATCCAAGGTGGCCAGTTGATATGCAGCAGAGCCATCCGATAGGTGGTAGCTACAGTACTCCATACACGACCGGACTTACCCCTAAGCCGACCCTTTGGTTCTGAGAGCCTTCCTATGCATTTATGATTGAAATTTGTATTCTGTTTTTAAGTAACTATACGTTAAAGATCCAATTAATTTTAGAAGTTTCTTAAAATATTATTCATTAATGAGTAATGATGCAAAAAGGAAATCACACCAAAATTAATTTTACGGCGAGAACGTTAAGGTTAAGTTTTGTTACTTTTCTTTACACCTGTCTATCCAGAACCAAATGGTCGGTTAGATAGTCAGGTATCATAGCGCATCAACTGTATAGTAACATAAAAATTGTACAGTAATATAAAAATAACCTTATCAATATATTCACAGAACTGGTACTTACAGAAATAACAACGAGAGCGTTGCCCACAGCACCGATGACTACCAGGATACCATAGAACGTCATGAGTATAGCTCTTATTGGGTCGTCCACTTTTCTGTTTTGGGAGAATTTGTCCAGAAGTACATTTGGGTTCTGTATGCCTTTTGATGCTTCGATTAGCCATTTTGCTGAATCATTTAATGTCAGGTTCATGCTTGCTTCTGCCCTCTGAAACAAGGAAAAGATACAACGTGAATATATAAAAAACAAACAAAAGTATAATTATTGCATTTTTGGTCGAGTAGAACGAGGAAAGGACGATCGTAGCGACGTTCTTATTTCGACTGATATAAAGTTATTACAGTGTTAAGTTTGGAGATGGAGAATTGAGAATTTAATTTTCACAAAATATGGTTTTTATTTTCTTCTGTTATTTTTTGATGAAGGCGTCATTGGTAACAGTGAATGATATTAGATACCTGTATCTGAAAATAAGACTTTGTTTTGGATATTTGTAAAAATACTTTCTTTTAGCAGTTAGCAGTAAAGGTCCTTTTTGAAAGTACTTTCTTATTTCTGCCCTGAAGCAGTAATGTGAGCATTGCTGCTTTCCAGTTTTGAGGGGTCAGAGACTGATGAAATTACAGGCACATAGGCCTTGTCAAGTGACGAATGCAGTGGCAGTGCCCCTCACATCTTTGCGATCTAAAATTCTGATTAGCATTAGAACAGTCTGACGTGTTCTTGTTCATTCCGTCGGTTGATATAATAAATAAAAACTATGAAGAAAATAAATAGTTTCTTTTTTATGCACCACAAAATTACACCAATTAACTTGTCTTAATACAGAGAATTTCCAGTTACTACGAACACCAGAGAGCAATGAAATTAACCACTCAGACCGGATGCAATTTAGAAAAGTTCGTTTCACAAATTGGTCCCACCGCTAACCCAAAGGCTGCCAAATATGTTCAAATTAAATTAAGTTAAACTAATATAGTTAAAAAAAGTAATATTACACATAACTGTATATATATATATATAATAATGTAGGATGGATTCTCCACATAAAAAATGTGAGGGTACAGCGAGATACAAGGGTAAATGAAAAATATATAACAATACAACATCATAAAGCTTTCGTGTAAAAATTCTATTACGTAAACCATGTTATCATGATTGTTTTCTTCACGTAGAAACAATTTCGTTCTTCGAGCCAATGAGTACATTTATTGCGTGATCAAATTTGAAAAAGATGTTGCGTGACTGTACAGACGAGATTTCTTCGAGCAACTGTTTAAAGATATTGCGTGACTGTTTCTTTGATCTGTAAAATATATTTTGTGACTATTTATTAAGTAGGTAGATTGATAAAAAGCCAGCCGCATGGTTACTTTTTTAACCGACTTTAAAAAAAGGAGGAGGTTCTCAATTCGACTTTTTTGTACGTATGTTACGCGATAACTCCGGCGGCATTTGTGAACCGATTTTGATGATTGTTTTTTTGTTGGTAAGAGGGTACCTGAGAAGTGGTCTCATTTCAATTTAAAAAAATATTCTGCTTCTAAGGGTAGCAAACTAATGAATGAATGAATTAATGACTTTTGAGGTCGGATTTTTTAATACTCTGTACTGATATTATTATAATACCAAGTGACGGGACAAACAAGTCGTGGGCCTGGTGGTAAGCGACGCGCCTGTCCATACTGGTTGAAGAGCCACTCAGAGCTTTAAAACGCGAACATCGGACGGATACTGTCCTACTGTCATAAGTTGACATGTCCTATATGCCAGTCATTTCACAAGCACCCTTCAAAACCAGAAAGGCAGGAATAGGTAAGTTGTCAGTACTTCATCGTAAAAACTCTTTCACAAGGAGCCCTACAGCTCCTGTGTTTCGATTATTATATGTAATAATATAGATACAATGAATGTTGATGTGAATAGCCTAGCATTAGAATAGAATAGCATTAATGCACTCAAAAATGAATTGACAGAAAGAGATGGTGTACTCTCGTGAAGAACTCCAAAAGGATCCCATAATAACAACACCTGGCTACCACACCTTTAAAGTAAAACACGAAACAGAATTGAAGGAAACAGAAATTTGGAGAAAATTAAACGTGACGACCCAAAAGCACTTTCAGTTAAATAGATGTAATAATATACGTAGACAGTCGAAATTAGTTAACTCTTAAACTCTGACACTTTAATTGTCAATTCAAAGTTAACTGCCTCCGTGGCCGAACGGTTACCATGCCGGACTGCCACGCAGAGGTCCCAGGTTCGGTTCCCGGGCCGGGCGAAATATTTGTATGACCTACATTTATTTCTCTCGTGAGTTTGGGTGTAATTTGTGGTTGTCTATGTGTGTGTCCATGGCACCCGCGACACAGGGTTTCCCTAGTGCGGGGCTATGTTGAGTGTGTGTGCGTGTGTGCGTTATGGTAATGAATACAAAAGCAGTAATTCTACATATCGTCTGTATCAAACTCGTATCTTAAGGCACAAAGTTACTGAACCGCAAAAAATGGATTGTATATACAAATTTTGCAGGCAGACTTCACATCACATTTGCTTCATATTCACACACAGGCTTTTACCTATTCTTAAAGTAATGCATCTAAATTAACACCCTCGATAAGAAATTTAAAATAAATAGAAAGTTTTGCCATCTCCTGAATAATCACCCCTTATAAGGTACGAGTTTGAGAAAGCTGGAACGACAGTTGAGTGACCTGGAAACGACTATACTTAATACTTAACACCAAACGTAGCAGAAAACCTATCTTACAAATTGTTCCTTCTAAACAACACAAACAACCATTGAGATTTTATCATCATTCTACTGAAGTACACAGTGGGATATTACCAGTATACGCTTTAAGATGCTACTAACAACTATTTGCTCATTCCCTTTTTAGGATTACCTCCGTACTGCGCAGATATTACTGTCTCAGTGGCCGAACGGTTAGAGGTCCCAGGTTCGATTCCCGGGCCGGGAGAAATATTTGTATGGCCTACATTTGTTTCTCTCGTGAGTTTGGGTGTAATATATGGTTGTCTACGTGTGTGTCCATGACACCCGCGACACAGGGCTTCCCTAGGGCGGGGCTATGTTAAGTGTGTGCGTTACTGCAATATATTAAGGCAAGCTATTTGAAAGCCTAGATTTGAGGTGGTGAGGTTTTGGGTGCTGCCGGCACGTCCCATAATCCGCGCGGTGTAAATTGATATGATTCAATAACAACAGGCGGAGAATTGGACACAGATCCGACATTAACAAGCCCCTGGTGGCGACTGATGGGGCCACAGGCGGCGTGGTGTGTCGTTACACCGCTAGGCAACTTTTAAGTCTTGAGATAAATGTGAATTTAATAACTATTGGGCTTCAGTTGAAAATCTAAATTTAGCAGGCTCTCCATCTTCATTTAAAAATTATGCGCAAAGTTAGCCATTTTATTTTTGAATTCTTCATTTTAGTGATCTAAAATGATTCTTAGAGCATTGCCTGTTTGCGGGATTTTATATAATCGAGTAATGTATAGGGTTTTTCAACAAGAACTTTGTTTTGTAAATCAAAATAAAACAATAAATTTAGATGACAATGATTTAAATTTTTATTGTATTAAAAAAGTAAGGTTTGGCAATTATGAATGAAAAATGATATCTTATAAATGTCCACCACGACCACAGTTACAGATATCGATTCTTTCATCAAAGTTTTTAGTCATTTTTTGACAAATTGGTCTATAGGAAATAAAAGGTCCCATGGTCATGGTTGACCGATCGTCAACCGTGACTATGGGACCTGTAAAGGACCCGAAAAGTCGGTTTGTTTGAAAAAACAAATATACGCGATTTAAATCCGGAAAAATAGTTTCATTTCCTATGTGTAACAATCGCGAAAACCTAAGAACTCGATAAATTGGTCTATTTTAATTGCTCTATTAGAGTTTTAAGGTTGCAATTGATTCAAATTTTTAATACATCTAAATTTTTTGTTTTATTTTAAATTACAAAACAAAGTTCTTGTTGAAAAACCCTTTACATCCTATCGTGTAATAATTAGCATATTCTATGAATAATATTCTTAGGTGTATCGTATATTATATATCGTAAGACCGTTATTTGATAGTAAATACTTCAATCATTTAGCATTAGCATTTATATAGTCTCGCAAAACAGCTTTCTCCGCTTCTCCTCCTGTGACTCGCCTTAAGAGATCTGTGGTAACATCTACCATCTGGCAAATAGACTATTATGATCGACCAAACCAGCGGAAAAGTATAACAAAAGAAGGAAAGATATTTTCTCTTGTAACATTACCAAAAAAAAGAAAATAACTGTATTTTATACAAGGTGTAATTTAAATGTGCGGTAATAATTTGCACTTATTATGCTCATGAATACAAACAAAGTTCAACATATTTAGAAAATTTACTTAGAATTTTCTTGATTACCCGTACTACCTTTGAACAATAGTTCTTGTAAATTTACGAAACATTAAAAATAAATTAAATTTTCTTATTTACATTGACATAATCATTTAGCATTAATACATACATTAAGTAGATAAAAAGGCAAGACTTCCTGTTTGAGTTGTTTTTCAGACCTTATACCCTTTTGGTGAATTTCGCAACATTTCATAGCAGAGGTTATGTGACATGTCGCAACTTGCTTCAATAAAACAAAACACAAAACAGTAATTATAACTTAAAATATAATAATATTGTCACAATTATACTTACGTTACTTAAAAATTCAAATACAAAGTATTCAATTTGAAAGTTTAAAGAAGAGATGAACAGTACTTACTTGGTACTTGGTGCAACGGGCTGGCAATCCGCAACTTGACGACAAAGCGCCTATTTTGCTTGTTTTGTGCGTGAGATGAACAGTAAACATAAAAACGTAGTACAGTTCCTTGTGAAAATGTTCAACCAGCGAAGTACGTACCACCTTAACTGCGTTTGTGGCCGTCACAGGTTCGATTCCCGGGCCGGGAGAAATATTTGTATGGCCTACATTTATTTCTCTCGTGAGTTTGGGTGTAATTTATGGTTGTCTATGTGTGTGTCCATGGCACCCGCAACATAGGGTTTCCCTAGTGCGAGGCTTTAAAAAAATTCTTATATATTTCTGCCACCAAACTGTAATGTGAGCATTACTACGTTCTGGTTTTGAAGGGTAAAGGTGCTGGTGAAACCACAGGCACATGAGACTTGTCAATTTTGTCTCAGCATGGTAAGTACAGTGGAAGTGTCCCTCAGATCTTTGCGATTTAAACCTCTGAGTGGCGCTGCAACATTTGTTGGCCCAGTCACTTGATGTCATAAACAAAATGTAGAGAAAAAATAATTTGTAATATTTTCTACAACCTGTATAACGCATTGCAGAGGTTGGTTAATACGACGTTATTTTCCTGCCCCGGTCCCTAATTTTGAGGTCGGTGTAGTACGTATTCTTCCATTCACGTCTATCACCTGTCACCTCGATGTTCACTTCCGTCATATACATATCATCTTACGCACATATACATCTTTTCTTGGACCTTCCTCAGCCTTTCAATGTATCTTTTAAATTTAACGTCTTCCGCGTAACTTTGAGTCTATAGTAGGATGTGTGTATAAATGAATGAGTCGTTGGTTGTTAAATAAGTGACTTTCGATATTTTTGTACAGCTATTTTGTGCTACTAAATTACATGTTTA
This sequence comes from Hyposmocoma kahamanoa, assembly GCF_003589595.1. Lineage (NCBI taxonomy): Eukaryota > Metazoa > Arthropoda > Insecta > Lepidoptera > Cosmopterigidae > Hyposmocoma > Hyposmocoma kahamanoa. The sequence goes on along the minus strand of NW_020653900.1, from coordinate 7,204,094 downwards.
TTAAATGCTATCTTATCGTAACTATATGCTATAAACCTGGGCGTGTCAGTGCTACAATATTGTTAGATAACATTCATGATTATTTTTTTTTACGATACCAAGTGTCAGGGCAAACAAGTCTTGTGCCTGGTGGTGAGCGGTACGCCTATCCATATCAGAGCTTTAAATCGCATAGACGTGAGGGGCATTGCCACTTCGGCGCCCGTCATGTTCAGACATAAATTCACAAGTACCATGTACCTGTACCTTGACCAGCACCGTTACCCTTCGAAACGCACCTCCTGGCAGCAGAAATAGATAAGGTGGCAGTCATTCCTTGGATTATTTTTTTTACAAGGAGCTCTACTACTAATTTTTTATATTCATAAAAACTATTACAGTTTAATAATTAATGAACTTGGGCTCATTGCGGAATGCTAAAATGTATTAACGTACGCTTTTTCATTCATAAATAATAAATAACTTTTTTTTCTAAGAACCTGAGTTCTTGTATACTTGAGTTGGAAAAACTTTTTTTAGTAAAGTTTTTCAAGAGCTTATACTTTTCGCAATGGTAAATTGAGCGGAAAATTATACACAATTTTAATTGTTAAAGCCCAATAAAAGTCTAGTACCAAGGAGTTTCTTTATGTTCGGAATGAATTATGAATACTATGATTATGTACAAAGATGAATACATAATATAGAAAATTAATGTATGAATATGTTTTCTTTTCATAGAAAAATAAATGAGCATTTGATCTCCATCTTACTTGATGGAAAGTAACGATAAGGTTGACGATGGAGCACGCACATCTAAATAATGCCTATTCAGTCTTGCCTTGAAAAGCAGGCAGGGAATTTCACTCCATTAGCCAATAAATGTGAAAGCGTAACGCTTCCTTCTCCTTTGCGAATCCTTCCTTGGAATATCCACAACATAAGAGTGGAACCCCAACCTAAGTCACGTCGTCTGATGATAGAAAGGGAAAAGCGGAATCACATTTTGCAATTCCATCGCACACTCTTTGACTGATGAATTTGTTAAATCGAAAAGTTACTATAAATTCCTGCTGCGTCCGGCCATACCGACGACACTGCTGTACCTATCGCGACTGCATTACACCACAAAATATGAGAAGATAGTGGAGTACATACGACATAAAGCCAAATACACCCTGAAGGTCGAACGGTTGTAGCCCCGCCACAACGTGAATTTCAATTCGTTTGTGCTTCGATACTTTTATTCTGTCTCTGTGGTTTTTGTTTAGTTGCGGTTGTTTGGCTTTTATTTATATTTATATGCCATTTAGTTGTTTAGTGTTGTCAATGCAGTATTTTGCTTTTGTATTTTTATCGGTAGGGAATTGTTTTTGCTTACAATTACTTAATATTGTTTCTATTACACTGTGATATAAGCTTTTTGTGCCCTCAAAAAAAAAATGAGTTTGATTTTGTTTCATTATTTTGATTTTTCTCGCAGAAAAGGTTATTATGTGCAATTGTTATATAATTAGGTCTTAAAATCTCGTACCTAATACTTAGGCCACTCAGCAAAGCCTCGTGGCCTAAAGACGGTACTCGACTTTAATAACCTTAATTATGCAATGATTGCTTAAAGTAATATTAAAATTTACCATGAGCTTCTCGGTAAAGGAAAATATCGTGAGGAATCCTGCAACGTCAAAGAAGATTCACAACGGTCGGAAAACGTGTGATGTCCCCAACCCGGTTTGGGCCAGTTTGGTTGACTATGGCCTAAACCCTCGCCTGAAAGAAGACATGTACCCAGCAGTGAGACGTGTAAGTGGGTTGATGATGCATCTTTCGTTTACACAGCTCTTAACGTTTCCTTGTTGTAAAAGATATTTTATTCAAAATTCACGCAGTTCATTACCTTTTTGCTCTCTTAATAGCGTTTTGGTCGTTTTCTTAAATTTGAGACATTAAAGTATTGTCAGGTTGGTGTTAAACTCCGTAGATAACATTGTGAACAGGCAAGAAAAATGTGGAGAGACAAGTTGGATGAATTCAATAATACAGACAATAAAAAAGTTGCATGAATGAAAAAGTAAAAGAGGACACTAATAGTGGAAGAGGCGACGAGGGACCTGCCATCATCAAATAGAAGACAATTTAATTGTTTGTACAAGTATATAATCAAAAAATCGATTGAAAAGTCAAATAAAATATTGAAACCTAATAAATACAAATTACGAAAAACTAATATTATAAATTCGAAAGTATTCGTTTATGATAATAAGTGAAGGGACAAAAAATTCAAGTGCTCCTTCTTGAAAGCGACATACCTGTCCTTAACAGTTGCAGTGCCACTTACAGCTTTAAGGCTGCCTGTCCACCAGAGATGTGCGAGGTGGCAAGGCGGTGCGAGGATGTGTAACGGTGCTGTGAAACGGTGTGATGTTTTCCACCATAGCTGTGCGAGAAAGCATTACGAACTCTTTTCAGCTATGCGCGGGCCGGGTGCGGTATGGTGGGATGAGCGGTGGCGATATGTCAGTGTCAGTTAGAGTCATACTTTCAGTTGCTCTAGTTTTCTACACCATTTTGCACACATTCCTCGCCCGCATCCCTCGCACACATTCCTCGCACACATCTCTCGCACACATTTCTCGCTATTTTGTAAGTACAAATACTTAGCTAAGCTAACCCTTTTCCACCGGAGCTGTGCTAAGCGAGGCTAAGAAAATGAAGTAACCCTATTGGTGGATGTTTTCCTCGCACACCGCCTCTTTACGTCGCACATCTCTGGTGGGAAGGCAGCCTAATTCTCGAAGATCTGAAAGGCACCGCTTCTGCGTCCGTCACCATGATACATAATTGACAAGTCCCATGTGCCTGTAATTTCACCAGCGCCTTACTCTCCCAAATCAAAACACAGTAAGTAATACTCACAGTAAGTAATACTTACGGTAAGTAATACTCACAGTAAGTAATACTTACGGTAAGTAATACATTACTGCTTGGCAGCAGAAATACGTATGGTGGCAGTAAAGTAACTATGTCTGTTACGTTTTCACGCCTAAATCGTGGAACCAAATTTGATGAATTTTGGTATAGAGATAGATGGGACCTAGGAGAAGGACATAGGATTCATTTTAGATACAAAAATATAACTTAAAGTGGGTGAAATAGACGATGATAGTTTATGTGGAGAACCAATGATTTCTTATGTAAGAGTAGGCTATTCAAAGTAATTATTCTAAGCAGACGAAGTTGCGGGCACTAGTATGTTATAACACTGGAAACCTGAATAAGACAAGCATGGTAACTCAATATAAACGTAGTAGAGCGGCTTGTATGTGTATACAGCTGCCGTATGTCGTGTACGGACACATACATTCTCATAGTCTCGCGGTGGTACACTTGCGTTGCAAATCGCGGGTCATCCCAGGCACCATTAATTATAGAATTGAAGCGGTCGCTCGGTGTTTAAAAATTACTTACATCAAATAGTAGACGTTTTTATTGTTGTGATTGTGTTAGTTTGAACAAGAGTGACTCAAATTCAGAACTGTTCAGTATTTCATTACTATTTCAAAGCTCGCGATGCTGGTATAAAAATTGATACGTAAGTATAGTTGAAGAAATATTATTTGCACTGACGGAGAAGTGCCTTCATCTCGCCCTCTTATCCGTTGGCGCAGTCAAGGTCATCAGCGGTCAACTGCAAAATGTCCTTCACAAAAAAAATATTATCTTGGAACCGTTTATCCTTTCTTTTACAATAGGATAATAAAACCATTAAAAAAAAGTGGTCCGATCCGGGTGAAATTTGGCATCCGGCCGTGTATGTGGGCCAAACAAATAAAATCGTCGAAAAGGTCGAAATTTTGATTTAGCCACTTTCCAAGATGGCCGCCATACATGTGAATTTTCTGCCCTTTGGCTTCGGAAGGAGAAGGAGGTCGGAGGGTATAAATGATGTAGGGCAATGGTCGGATGGGTTTGGTACTTATTTTACACGGATTTAACGATCTTGATCAATTGTACCAGTCATGACTGCAATAAATGCCTTTTCTGAATTGTAGCTATCAATTATTTCTTTACTCAACTGGTCGTGTGTTTAAGTTACGGTTTTTCAGTAGGTAGGTACTTCATAAAATACTGACTGACTAATTCAAGTTATTTACGCATAAAGATTGTCAAGGTTACAAATAAGTGCCAATACGTAAAAGCATTTAAACTCAGATGGCACGTGTGCGTTGCAGATACGGTTCACTCTTTTGTCCTATTGTACTCTAAAGACGAAGTGATAAGACGAATCGGTGTAAATAATATTTCGCATACTATACCTACTCCATTTAACAAAGTTATTTCAATATAGCAATATAATACTGTGATGCACTATATTATAACTAATTTTTTTCAATTTATGTTTACAATTATAATACAATTAAGATAATATTGTAACAACCCTACCTATACTCCGAGCAAAGTGTAGGCATTCACACGTCGAGGAGGCGGGAGTTGCCCTACTTGCCTTTATTATTATACTATGTTATACAGCGCATAGTCGCGCCATCTGACGACAAAGAGAACAATTATTTCTTCAGCCGCCAATAGCAAGAGAGAAAAATATGGCGTGATCAATTATGTTGCCGGCACGATTTCGTTCGTGATTTTGTTTTTCTCCGTGGTATAGTGGTAAACAGTGATCATTGGTGTCCCAAAGGTAATAAATATCTTTGTAACGACACAGACGTGTTCATTTTCCTTTTCAATGCCACGGAAAGGAAAGTACAGTATTTCTAAACACCGATTACAATGTTTTTTTATGCTACAAAAGTGGCTTGAAATCGTGCGCCTCGCCTCGAGTGTTCATAACAGCTTCAGTGCCAATCACAAAGATCAGAGGGGTCACTGCCACTGTGCCCGTCACTCTGAGACACAAGTTAACAAGGCCCACGTACCTGTAATTTCACCAGCACCTTTACCCTTCAAAATCGGAAGCAGTAATGCTCACATTACTGGGCTGCTTGGCGGCAGAAATAAGTGAGGTGGCAGTACTGAACGAACTTTTTAACAAGAATACTCTGCTCTTGCTGATAAGCTATTATATCGTTAACATTAGTATCTTTTAAAGACCTTAACCATTTTTTATTTTTTTTATTTTGAATGTTCCTTTTTAGACAAGTGTTTCGAAATATTGAGTGCTCTAAATTAATTTTGTTATTTATGTTATTGTACAAAAATTCATTAAAATACATAAATATACTTTTAATCGATTTGCAGATGAAAACAAAGTCTGTTTTGGCTGTTAATTTTTTCTCATGTTGTTGTTTTCCAATGTGGAAGATGTGGAGAAAAAAAGGGAGGTAATAAAAGCTCTCAAAAGTAATTTAAAAATGGGTAACAATACTAGTTTATGCGTGAAAAAATACAGAAACATTCGAATTAAATTTTGAAAGGTTTCGAATAATCAATACACGTTTAAGCTAAGGACTAATCACAGCTGCCGCGCGTAAGAAACTCTCCGCCGCCCCCAGGACAACAAAGCGTTCTAGGCGGTGCTGGAGCTGTCCCGCTGCTGCAACGCCTCGGGCATATTCAGCGAGTGGCGCGTGGACGGCTTCCATGCCGTCATGTGCAAGTGCGTCGCCTCCATAGTGAGTAAGGTAGTGAAATCATCCGAATACGATTGTAAACAGACTGGACTGTGCCTACATAAATCATGCCAATGCACTACATGTAAATCAATTATTTAAAACTAACCCTAGTTTATAAGCTATTTACTAATACAAATATGAGTCAAGTAAAAGTTACTCGAAATAAATGGTGTAACAATAATACAATTTGTCGATGTAATGAGCTACTGTTATATAATTCTACAAGCTTAAATTACGTTTTATATTCCGAGAACTATTGTTATTAAGTTTCATCGTAAATCACCTATAATAAATTACAAATCGACGTTATCCATTCTAAACTTTGGTAGTGGTATTTGTTTTTATGTGTACAATTCTAAACTTTGGTGTTTTGTCGTTGTACACTATTGCGTCATACGAAAGTACTGTCTCAACGACACCGTAGGAGCTCCTCAAAAATATCGATTTGTTTGTAATCAATCATAATACTTAATAACTTTAGGATGTTAATAGTTTTTGAGATATCAATTTCTGAAAATTTGGAAGAATATTCTCAAAATCACATACTTTGACTCAAAGTAGGCGGACTGGAAGGTTGAAAATAAAGTGGTAGTAGAGAGAAAAAATAATTTAAAAAATGCCATTTGTAAAATTTTGAAACTTTCTTTTTTTTTAATATCAAGCGACGTGACAAGCCGTGTGCCTGATGGCAAGTTAAAATACAAAAGATACGAGGTGTGGCGTTCAGTTCCGGAGGGCCGAACGAACGGTCATTGATATACATATTTATTGAACTTGAGGGTTAAAGAATAATTCTGCAAATAATTGGAATCGGAAGTTTAATTCATTATTTTGTACTTTTGTAATTTGAACAAGCTCTTGTATGTTTTCTTTTTTTTTTATGTTACACTTGGTAACATAAAAAAAACATGCCTGTCCAAAACAGTTGCAATTCCACCAGAGCTTTGAATTCCAAAGATCTGAGAGGCACTGCTAATGTGCCCATCATCCTGAGACTTAAGTTGACAAGTCCCATGTGCCTGTAATTTCACCAACACAACCCAGAGGCGGCAGAAATAGGTAAGGTGGCAGTACTTCCCTGGACGAACTCTATCACGAGGAGTTCTACTGCTACTGAGTTCAGTGCAATTAAATTTTGTTTTGAAATCTTTATTTCCCGTGAAAATGTTATATTGTTAGGAGTATTTTGATGAACACGAAGAGAAATTTTGGTTGTAAGGATCGTGATGGCGTCACTAGGTGGTGGATGGCCGCGGCGCCCCGGAAGTTCGGGTTCGGGGTTACAAAATAGGCAGTCGAGGGATTACGTGAAATAGTTTCTAATTCGGTTTGATGTGGTTTTGAGTTTCAACAAGAATTAGGGTTAGATTACGCTAAATAATCGAAGTTAAGGTCAGTGGGTGTTATATTTACTATAAAGAAATGCAATGTGAGCATCTGGGTACGTATTTATGTCAAAAAATTTTCCGTACCAGGCGTGTATCTACGCATTTTTATACCTTTTTTTAGAATCCCTTTACAAAGCTCTTTATTTTCTTGCGCCGCCAGCCTTTCGTTTACAAATACCTTGCACTCAAGCAGATCATGCTACGGTGTGTCCTCTTCTCCACAGTAGGAACATTTTTCGCTTTTTCTACTGCCTTGCCTATTGCATAAGGATGTGTTAAATACTCCATGTCCGCTTGCGTAAGCAATCTATTTACTTCTCCGTGCTTTCTTTGCAACCATTCTCCAGAATCTTTAATTAGTTCCCGTGTCCACAATCCTTTTCCTCTTTCTGGCCACTTTGCTATTGTTTGAGTGTTCTTAGGCGCTCCAACTCCGGGGTTAGTTTATTCTGTTTTTTGCATTGTCTGGTACGTACGTACGTATTTTAATATTATAATACAAATAGCTTTGTATTTAAGCACCATATTTAAAATTGGAATGTTGATTAATTAAGAATAACTGAAGTTGTTGACGTTTGATTCTACATATTATTTTAATTTACTTAAATACATTTTGTTGGTTATTTGATTGTAATCAATATTACGATATTATACTACCATGATATTGCTTACTAAACACGTTTTGAGTTAATACCGCCAACCAGTTCGGTAAACGCTAAGCGTATTTTGCCTAAATCAGAAAAACGTTCAAGCTTAGCTGTTACTTTTAGTCATAAAAATGTTTATGACTAAATGGTAGAAAAGTTAAAAATTATTTACAAATGTTTTTTAGTTTGTAATCGATAAAACAGCATTACATGCATTTATGTTAGCACTGACTTTATTTCAGGTAGTATTTGCGCGTGTCTTTTCACCAATATTTATAAGTTCTCCAAATTAAAAATTCTCTTTTCCTAAAATTTTCAAGAGACTTTGATCATTCTTGGACTCTTCATTTATTTTTGTGAAATTATTCGACTAGTTTGTTATCATTATTAATACATAATATTATAATAAATAGTTCTATAATATTATTCTCTTTCTAACGTCTTCATTTTATCGGGACTTTTGTTACCTATCATTACAAATTTACAACGATTAATTATGTAATTTATTATTGAAAGGAGAAAACAGTTTTCCTCCATTGGGGTATTATTTATGTGTATTCTATTATAATGTTGTGGGTAAAGTAGTTATTCATCCCAACAGGGTGTAGTCAGATTGTCAGTTTACACTGTCCACCCACGGTCTGTGCGTGAATCCCGTCTCAATTTACGCTAATTTATGCTTTAAATTAATTATTACATTTGGAAATCTTCTTCACTAGGAGGGACTCGGTATTATTTGTCCTAACAATAGTTTCCGTCACATTTACCATTTACTTGTTATAATATTGTTTAATAATGAGAAATTAGTCTACATTAAATTCCTTGTTATTAAACAATTAACGCTTAACCAAGATATTTGCCCAAAGCCCAAGATATAGCCACTTACACAGGTTGTGTTTACCACTATTTTTCATAAAAAAATTACTGCTCTTCAAATGAATTAAAGTTTCATAAATGAGCTTGAACGCAAGCGATAGGGACAATAAACCAGATCTTCCAAAAATTATAATATTTTTAAACGAGGCGTTCCGGTGTTATTATGACCGGTTTGTACTATGACGTAATAAAAGACACATTTCGATACTTTCCAATATTTGTACAATTACTTAAGATTAATTATTTTTTAATTGACTTTTTATTTTATTTTTTAATTTATTTTTTAATTTACTTCAATAAGTTTATTGTTTTCTTTATTTAGCAAGTTGCAGAAATGAAATATTACACTATGTATTAATAATGCTATAAAATGTACTGAAATAAAATTGATCATTTCAAAGTTTGAAAAACAACTGATGATGGAATAAGCTACTAAAGCTTAAGCTTAGCACACAAAATAAAAACAGTGACAATACAAAATATACTGAAAGGTACAATCGGTGGCCTTATTACTAGACAGCGATCTCTTCCAGGTAACCTTACATTTACGTTAATGGTGCACAAAGCAGGTAAACGGTGTACACCTAAATTGAACCGAATATACCTAAACATAAAACATACTATATAACATATATACACATTGCTATATATAAATATATATTATCCAATAAATAATAATAATAATTTACACACATATATGCGTTCTCCGGGCTATAACCCCATCTGTGCATGCTCCCTTGCTTCGGCCGACTTGGATCCGCAACCTATTTAGAGATTTCCAAGTTTGCCAAGGTAGATCATGGCAGAAAAGCAGATGCTCACCCGCGGAAAGAGTGATGCCGTGGGGTAACTCTCCTTCCAGAGACTTATTAGGACTTGGCTAGTTTATCCGTCTAGAGAATTTTCTCTAGACGGATAAACTACTAGCAAAGTATTTACTTTTTAATGATGCTATAGCGACTCTTTAACCGCTGGATTAATACCGGCACGTGATGGTATACGGGGTGCCGCGGGTCAGTCTCTTTTTTAAGCGTTTAAGGGGGCTAGTACGATGGGACGAGATTTGTGCGAGAATAGCGGTATCTCGCGCTTCATGTCGCTCTCGCTCAAGTCTCGTCCTGTCTTGCTAGTCCTACAGAGAGCAAGCAACGTCTCTGGGAACGTCCGGAGGGGTAACAACAGCCAACGGATACAGCATATCAACACGAGTGGGTTTCAGACAGCCCCTAGTTAGCCCGGCAATTCAATTCAATCTCCGATGCGAGTGTTGGAGAGATGTATATTCAAAGTAACAAAAAATATAAAAAACGTGATTTGATCATTACCCTAAATCAATTTCCAATAATTTATGAGGAAGTTTATTCACAAGGGCACATCAGTCTCAATTAAGGAGTCTTTGAAATCGTGGACAATGAAAACGCAAAGTCAGGCGACTGACTGGAGTCGTACTTGTCCGTTGTGACAATAGAAGAGAAATTCTTGTAATTTGGGACTTGTTGTTGAATGATACCAGAATTTCTTGACGTAAGTGTCCTTTGACCATTTTAAATCCAAATGAGAATTTCGAGATTTTTAGGTAAATAAGTTCCGGTCGTCCAAGTGTAGAAACGTATCGATCGCAACTCGCGTCTAACATAAACTCTAATTTTGTCAATCTGCCCTTAAGTTGTGTTGATATATTTTTGTATGTAAAAGCCGAATTTAATTAGATCATTTTCAAAAATCTTTTGCGTTCTATCTTTAACAACAAACACATCAGAAATAAAACCATTTTTTCAAACAATTTATATTTCTTTTTTTAAATCAGTGTTTCGAACCCTTTTTTAGACAGTCTTAGTGCCATGAAGTTTGGTCGGTTAGTTTGAAAAAAACAAACATATGCGGTTTAGATCCGAAAAATAGTTTCACATCCAATATGGAACAATCGCGAAAACCCCGCAATATAAAGGCACAGGTATTTTTTTAACTTATTTCGTGTAAAAACACAACGTTAAAAAAATACTTGTGCCTTTTATTCATACTGTTTAAGTTTTTTTTTATAATATCAAGTGACGAGACGAAGAAGTCGTGCGCCTGATGGTAAGCTACACGCCTGTCCATAACATTTACAGTGCCATCCAGACCTTTAAATCGCAAAAATCTGAGGGGCACTGCCACTGCAGCGCCACTCTGAGACATAAGTTGATAAATCCCATGTACTTGTAATTTCCCCAGCACCCTTACCTTTCAAAACCGGAACGTAGTAAAGCTAACATTACTGCGTGGCGGCAGAAATAGGTAAAGTGGCAGTACCTCTCTGGACGAACTCTTTTACAAGGAGCTCTACGGTTGCTAATGATAAAGAATGTATGGTCTCATCAAACATAGGTAGGATTACACAATGTAAATCAATAAAAAAATCTTAGGAAATGAAACTATTTTTCCGGATTTAAATCACGTATATTTGTTTATTCAAACAAACCAACGTTTCGGGCCCTTTACAGGTCCCATGGTCACGGTTGACTGAAGTGGTACAGTCATCAACCAGTTATGTCTAATATTAATGCAAACCACCCTATTTTTTCACTATAGTTACAAAAGTTATTAATTAAATACCTTATTTTTAATTTTACAAAGAAACATTCCAATTTACGCTAAATTATTTTAGTAATTATTTTATTGTAACAATATGAATTTTTATTAAGTTCAATTTATTATCAATTAATAATGGAAATTAAAATAAATAAAAACATATTAATGGTACTGCAGTCTTATGTCTGTTTGGGATTTTTCATCAGAGGAAATACTGCGTCCCAAACTGTTGGTACGGAGATACCATCTTGGCACAATGGCTTCTCGCAGCATCCTGGGTAGGTAATGGACTTATTTTGCAAGGACCTGGGGTTTGTCAAACTTCATTCAATGTGTAGATTTATCCATGACATGCTCGCAGACTGCATACTTGTTTACGCGATGGTCTTTGACATCAGCTATATGTTCTTTGTACAAATACTTCGCTTCGTTTGTCCAATATAAGAGAGACCGCACTCATTTCATGGATCTCAGGAACTGAGAAATCTTCCTCAGGGGCTTGAAATAGATTTTGATAGATGCACGCCTGAGGACTCTTCCGCTTGTCTGTAACACCTCTCACATATACAAAATGGCAGGTCTTCACTCGACTGTTGGTATATATATGATGACAAGTGAAAAACGACATCAAATTTAACAAGCAGATTCAATTTTAACAAAAAACATTACGTTAGAATTATTCCGAAAAGCAATCATAGCCCAGGTGGCTGTAAATGTTTAGCGGATTTTAGATTTATACCCTAGCAACAGCTGCAAATTTAATCATACAAGTTCAAGCCAAAGTACAAGGTTTCAAGCATAGAACTATAAATATAGTAGAAGTGGTTAGTTAGCGTAGCATGCATTTCAACAGTAGGCATAGTGCCGCCTACTTTTCTTTATATAAAAAACAATTGCGCATTTGACCTCCATCTCACCTGATAAAAAGCGACGATGAGGTCGAGGATGGAGCATGCACACCTAAATAATATCTTCTTGAAAAGGTCCAAGTTATAGCATTCGGGGAACAAGTCTGGAGCAATTCCACTCAAATTCAAACGACTAACCATGGACTCTCGACGAGACTGGATTTCTTCTCCACTGACCCTTGCATTGGTCAAGTACCTGTCCACAACTGTGCTGTCATCAGCATACCCAAAGGTACCTGGAATCAACATATCATTTATATGCAGCAGAAAAAGGGTTGCGGACAGTACATAACTCCGAGGAACTCGGCATCTATCGCCTGGTTGTCGGAAGAGTAGTCTTCTAAGACCATTTGAATCGAACGTTCACTCAAGAAATCCGAAATCCAATTGCAAAGGTTAATGGGAAGCCCATAAAAGGGAAGCTTGCTTAAAAGGCTTGCGTGCAAGACCCTATCAAACGCCTTAGAAATGTCCAGAGACACTGTAATGGTTTCACCATGCTGGCAGTATTTTAATTGAAAATTCATTTTACAATATTGAAGAGTTTGTTTCTGATAAAGAAGTATGGAAAGACAACAAGAGTCTAGATTCCACACAATTATAATTAAAAGTGTATTCCATAGTATTTTACTTTACTTGAAAAGAGCAATCCCTAGAGTTTCTTGCTCGTTCTTCTCAGGGAGGTCAGCGTAGTGAACGAGCAGTAGCTTAAAAAGTAGTTTAAATAAAATGACGTTTTCAAGTGTAAAAATTTTACTTATGGAATAAATGAATATTTGATTTTGACTTTGCTAGCTGTCTGGCCTCAGCAGAGGTGGTAATGAGTGGCTACTAAAGTTTTTTTCGACCGCCTTGGCCAGGGACCAAAAGGACTTGATGCTTGCTGGGAAAGAAGCAAGCATGGCTTCTATGCGGCGCACATGGTCGAATTTGGCCCTGAGTAACACGTCTTTGCTCCTCTTGGCGGCTTTATTAAAGGCTTTCCTCAGATTCCGAGTATTTCGCGCTTTGCGTAGTCGAGCATCTGCCCAAGCTTGGTACGCAGACTGTTTTTGTGCTTCAGCATGACTACGTTTACCATGGACGAGCATGAGGTCCATTGGATACATTGAAGTATGGTATGTAATACTCCATGCCCAATCGCAAGACCTCAACTACATCATCAGCACAGCTCGACGAATCTCCTGGAGCAAAGCAAGCCAGGGATATGAAGCAAGAAAATGGCGAATTTCGTCCCAATCTGCTAACCTGTAACGCTGTACCCGTCTCGTACCACTTGAACTCAGTGTACCATTTTCGCTTTCTACATTATGGCTGTGTCAATTTTTTTGCGCAAGTTCTCTAAAATCTTAGCCTTGCCTTATTCTGCTGTTTTGGAGCGCAAAAATGATAGTCGCACCAAAAATATTACCCGTGGTGGTATTTTATACCATTGGTACAGTCTTATTTTTAATAAATTTTCAATTTTCTGTTTACTGAATTGATATTTTGTACTTTAAAAACAAACGAAAGTAAATATTATCCCAGAGAAATATGATCGAGTTTTATGTTTTGGAGAACTAAGTAAACATCTCGAATTTTCCACGCTATTAGAGAACAATAACTTGGCGATAAAATATTCATGAGTATTTTGTTAATTATAAACTTATCTGATCAAATGAAGTTCATTTTGCAATGTATACGTTAAAGATGTCTGTTGTCCGGAACATACTACTTTCCATTCGTTCACATGTTAGTCGTTCGACGTAGTCCAGTTACTGGCTGCAAGATGGCAGCACGTTGAATAATAAACTTTCAATATAATATCAAAACATCGTAACTTGCAATAAAGGTATTGAAATTTAAATTATACAGCGACTGGGTAAAATTTAAATTATATTATCAGACATTAACAAGATTTCATAGTGTTTAGCATTTGTTTGCTTACGTTTTGGTCTAGAGCGATTCTGATATTAATGGAGGCTTAAGGCACTTCCATTGTCTTTTTCTTCCGTGGTTTCATAGAATTCGCAGTATTTTATTATATTATGTATCTGGGTAAATCCTATATCGCGAGTGCCATGGACACACACATAAACAATCACAAATTACACCCAAACTCACGAGAGAAATGTAGGCCCTACAAATATTTGTCCCGGCCCGGGAATCAAACTCAGGACTTCTGCGTGGCAGTCTGGCAGTATGGTAACAGTTGCAAGTATGGTTCTGGCGCGGAGGCAGTTAATTACATTAGGTGATCATATGTGTATATCAGTAAAACAAAATTGGTTTATAATTTCGATGATTCAAATAAATCGACATGTAATACAAAAGCATCAGCTGTTCCGTCGATTTGTTGTATTTCTTAAGTTACACAACAAAAGAGTGTTAGTATTAACGAATTTATTACTTATCACTTTTTATTTACTAATGATATCTTGAACTCAGTGCTTACTCACTTATGTTTTGCTCGCGCATCAATCACGCTTCAACTCAGGAGAACATAGGATCAACACTCTGTACGAATAATCTCATTGAGACAAGTGATAATAAAAGATATGTCAATCATTTATATTTTGCTTCCGAAATGTTTTGATTACGCTTCTTAGCTTCTTTGCTGTACATTGATTTGGATTAACATGACATCAAATTGATAAAATCTGATGATACAAGGATGCTACATTAACAACTATGATACTTATTATACAGGTGGTTTATTTGTCGCTGCGATCAGAAATTACTTTTTATGATACATTGATAACTGCTACAGGTGATTCACAACGTCAATGGCTAAAATAATTAACGGTGACATTACGATGTTAAACTACTTATTCATTCCCCCCTGAGCTGCATAGATAGAGAAATTTAAAAAATTCACCATCTCACTCCAGTGACAGTATTTTTTTTTTTGGAAATGTTTTATCTGAATGTTTGAAAAACAAAACAACTAAACTCCCTTTCTAAGCAGATGTTTGCTCTGTGTTGTAATGGTAGTGGAGAGATTAGCCAGTTCTTTTAAAAGCAAGATGTCATACTCTTTGTCAATTTCATTTATAATTGAGCTGCTTGATATGTGGTAGATTCCGTAACCTAGTTCTCAAGTCCATCAATACTATCAATAACCAATGATCAAGTTGCTTTTGGTCATTGGTTTCACCGCTCTAGTATCATAACTCCGTCATGTGCAGTTTTAAGTTTTATTGGGTAGCTTCTTAGCTGCTGAAAGAATAACTAACTATATTTTGTCCTCTATTCTGCTCTTTCGGAAGTGGATTAATTGTTGTATTTCCTTTTCTTAAAGCTTTCTGACATTTACAAATGACGTGACTAAAATTAAGTGTTGTATTTATTACTTTTGTCACTTTATTACACACAAGTGTGAATTAATCCTTTTTAATCTTCTTAATATCATGGTCCTTTTTAATCTTCTAGATGAGAGTCATACCTTACATCGATTGGCAAATCCTTTTACCACGACGGCAATCATTATAGTGTATGCCATCGATACGATAGAAAGAAGGGGAGCTGGATGGCTTCATGCATTATGTTGAAATTACTTCAAGAAATACCGAGTAAATTCGTTTTATTTCGCTATAAGACATGATCTTGTCACAATTTATGATATATTTTGGTACCGAAGGGTCGGATGTCAATATGCGATCAAGACATGAGAATATCTCACAAAAAATTGCTTCGGATTTCGCGTCGTTCCTGTAAGTCAATGTATTTTAGGCTATATTTCAAAAATAAAATCGGGTATATTAAAAATGTGAAAGCTTTTATTTGAGTGTTGTAAATATGTATTGAAAGTTTAAATCTCGGATATTGACGAATGGCATGGGCTATACAAAGTTTACCTGAAATTTATTATACTTACACAACATAAAAAGTCTCTACTTATTGTCTGGAGACGTGTTTGAGTATAAACAGGGCCTATGTCAATATGTGCACATAAAATTTCATTCTGACCTTATATTCCCCAAGGAAATGGAGCTGCCATGATGTATGAGATAAGGAAAGCGAACAAACAGGAAAAAGTGAGAAAATGTCTTGTCTTGAAATCAACGTACAAGCTACAAGGTGAAATTAAATATTTCACAGAGTGGAATTAAATTTCAGAGGAGATTCAATCAACATATCTAACAACGAACGTTAGGTACTGTATAGATCGTAAGCCGGTATCAGTATCTTATGTTTACTGCTGCTGGCTATACGTGCAAAACTTTTTATCGATTTATCAATACAAACATCGAACACATAGAAAAAAAATCCTTCGATCCAGCCGGATTCAAGCCGACGTCTTCTAGCAAAGCCACTAGGTGAAACTAACGCAAGATCGTGATCGCTCACAAACAAAACATACCGTCAAAGGCTGGCAACGTATATTAAGTCAAGTGGCTTTTTTATAACACCAAGTGACGTGACAAACAAGTCGTGCGCCTGGTGGTAAGCGACATAACTGTCCATATCAGTTGCAGTGAAAATCTGAACTTTAAGTCTCAAAAATCTGAGGGGCACTGCCACTGCACGCGTCACCCGAGGCATAAGTTGACAAGTCCCATGTGCCTGTGATTTCGGAACGTAGCAATGTTAACATTACTGTTTGGTGGCAGAAATAGGTTAGGTGGCAATACTTCCCTAGGTGAACTCTTTTACAAGGAGCTCTACTTCCTTGTGAAGGAATTTGTCCAGGGAAGTACTGTCACTTTATCTATTTCTGCCGCCAAGCAGTAATGTCAGCATTACTTTGTTCCGGTTTTGAAGGGTAAGGGTGCTTGTGAAATTACAGGCACATGGGACTTGTTAACATATGTTTCAGGGTGACAGGCGCAGTGGCAGTGCCCCTCAGATCTCTGCGATTTAAAGCTCTGTGAGTGGCACTGTAACTGTTACAGTGATTTGATACTTCTATTGAGCAAATTTAATTACAGACATGATGTCAAGATTAATACTATCAATAACCTAACTGGACTTCGGGGAAAAATATTAAAGTTGTGGTAACATAAAACAGTCTTGAGCACGGGTCTTTACTAATAATATTCAGTGCGCGAGTCACGTGACAACACACGAGCGCCACCAACAGCGGAGCTGAAGCAGTTGTCGTGGCAGGAAACGGCCAGGAGAATGTGTATATTAAAAGTTTTTTTACTCCTGTACTTTGATCTGTCAATTGTTATTTCATAAACCATATCACAAAGTCACTCTTTTTCTTTCTTTACTCGCTACGGAACTGTTCTTATCTTGCTGTCTTTTTAACGTTATTGTGCTTTTATTCGGATTTTAATTAGAGATGTCACTGAAATGTCACTTTCTCAAACAAAGTGAGATGTCACTTTGAAACATAATGTTGCCATGTTTATTACATAGTGATCTGTATTTAAGTTGTGTGTGTGGTTAAATAATAGAGTTTCAATTAAAATGGTTAGGTGTATCTTAGATAAAAGCACATTACCAGGAACAACAGTTTAGTCACGGCAGCCATTACAGATTATAGAACAAAGTGTCATTGACAAGTTGCTACAACAAAGACATCCACGCACGAGTGTCACGGTGTTATCAATACACGGTTATCAAGTCTATGATCATAAAAGTATGTTTGGATATAGGTGTCAATGAACTTACTGAAAAGATACTTTAAAGAAATACGTTAAATTAAAGATTTTTGGTAATAATCTAACCTAACAATAGCAACATTTCATTACGTATCATTAAAAAGATATTATTCACCTTGAGCTTCTGAGTGAATCAGTCAAGATGATCCTTTAATACAACGCTATTTTTATTTGATGAAAATTACCAACGCACTAAACGTCAGTTTATTATTTTCAATTAAAAACCTGACCGTAACATTGTAAATATCGCAAATCACTGTTGTGGGGTTACCTATCACAAGCTAGAAACGTGATTTACTGTATTTTGTTTCTCCGAAAACCTTTAGACTTTTATTGAAGACTTTGTTTTTTTTATTATCCGAAAAGACGTTACGGTTTTTTTCATTACAATATTGAATGTTTCACTATTTTGATATATTGATAAGTTATTCTTTTCCCGATTTTTATTTCCCCAACAAACAGTTAGACCAATGTATCTAATTGAATATCTTTGTTTTGTAAAAAAACGATATCCATGATACATTTATGTTATATTATTTCCTATCTTATCGATATTAAAAGTATTAGAACGTGTCGCACAATACAATTCGTCAAATTAAAACACCTCGCATCTTTAGAAAATATGGTATACGAGATGGAAGTTAATTTGATCGAGTAGTAGTCGCTCGCTTGGATCGTTCGGATCGTGCTGCTTTTTCATATACTAACCTAACCTACACCCACAGGAGGGGGTCGTACCGTTTAGGTAATGCAAACAAATTTGGCTCGTGCGACTTTTTCATATACTAACCTATCCTAAACCCACAGGAGGGGGTCGACCTAGCTAGGAAATGCAATAAAATTCGCTTCTGGTACTCTCCTCGATTCGGTTATAAGTTATTTATTGAATACTCAAGACATTATTTTTAAATTACATTTCAGATGACAGCAAAAATATAGCACAATGGTATAATGAAAATTACGTGAATGAACTTTCTGTGCACTAGCAAAGGACAGTCCAGAAATTTGAAGCTGTTTGGTAAAATTGTACGGTGGCACAATTTTATCTTGTATGGCGGTACAATTTTATCTAAGAATAATAATTTTGTCGAAACGAATTTTCAGCAATCCATATTATGTGGAAAACAGACAGTATAACAAACATGGTTAACAAAATCATCAATGTATAATTATTAACATAATTACATAGTTACTTTTAACTACTTATATAATATATTATCACGTTGTTGCTGCCTACCTCACTGATTATGTGAACATAATCAGGTGTTCTATACATAATATAATATTTAAGTTCACACGTGCTTATCGTAACGTAATTTATTAATTAGTAAATTCTTCGTCGTTCTAAGATATGTAATCCTTTAACTGTTGCAAGGTTGTTCGTGGATATCTACGAGACTAAATTTAAAAAAAAAGTTCAAAGTCAAAGGTAAACAGATGTAAAGATCACTTTTTTAAACGATTATTCTAAGGGGGAATATACTATATTCGGCTTCATTTAATTTTGACATTTTTTTGATGATATTTACTGACGACAACTTTACGATGATGATAGCGCAAAAATAATGCTAGATTACAATCATTGCAATACAGTACAATACCAAATACCAAAATTCTTTATTGTACACCAAAAAAGAAAACAAATCAATACAATTAAATTAAATATAAGTGGTAACACAGTGGGCGGTCTTATAGCTTTTAAGCGATTTCTGCCAGTGAACCTTTGGATGAAAGTAATTCTATAACTCACAGGATAAAAACGGTGGTGTATGAAGAATTACTAATCAATATATACAAAAACGATAAATAAACACAAATAAACATATATTTATAAATAATAACACCAATACATATATATGAATATCATAAACTACTCTATATTCCTACACCTATAAAAATAAAATTTCCAAAACATAATTTTAAAACATAAAAATACCTAAGCAATTCAAGTCACACTAAAGTTAGGTAGTGTTCTTTTACCATATTTTTGAGAATACTCCATGACTTTGCTTGTTGAATAGACAAAGGTAATGCGTTCCACAAACAAATAACCTGAACAGTAAAGGACTTGTCTTAGTACTCGGAGATATGCAAGGGGATATTAAGTTGAAGAATCTTTAAGTTGAAGATGAGCACAGAAGTCGGGGGTGGGACTGTCTATTTCGAAATTACCTACACAAAAGGCAGTAAATACGCTTTACGAAAAAAGCTTTAAGGTCGTATTTTTATTGACCGTGAAAATATACGAGGGAGTTGTAATTTAAAAAAAAATCCTTCTTTTGCGGTAAGGCTTAAAAAGGTATTCTTTTTTTATGATATTAAGTGACGGGATGAACAAGTTGTGCGCTGGTAAGCGACACGTCTGTGCAGAACAGTGGCAGTGCCACACAGAGCTTTAAATCGCAAAGATCTGAGGGGCACTGTCTCTGCGCCCGTCACCCTGAGACATAAGTTGCCAACTACTATGTGCCTGTAATTTCACCAGCACCCTTTGAAACCTTTGAAAACCGTAACACAGTAATGCTGACATTACTGCTTGGCGGCAGAAATAGGTAAGGTGGCAGTACTTCCCTGGACGAACTCTTTCACAAGGAGCTCTACTGCTATTTAAAATCGCTGGTGGTTGTGTAGTTGGAATGCTATTCGAATGACACTAATATCCACTTGCATTAAACTTTAGTATGTCTGAAACCAATGCTTAAATTGATAGGAAACTCTTAGAACAACGTATTAAGAGTATCTTAGACGATCTTAGGTTTAGTACATGTGGACATATATAATATTTAAAAAAGTAATATTGCGTAATGAAGAGTTTAATTTGCTTGAAGAAATAGAATTATTAAGAATAGAGGTTTATGGGTGACTCGGAATTAGTGGAGGCGAAGCTGCAGAGCCTTGAACACCGCCGTAAAGTTGCCTGCTTATCGGTATTTTACAGGATACAAGGCGGAGAGAGTGCGATGGATACACGATTTAATTCCGCCTTCCCCTTTCCTACACCTATGCGTAAGTTTGAGTTCCACCCCTATGTTGAGGATATTCCAAAGATTCGCACGAAGAGTTACGCTTCCACATTTATATGGCGAACGGCTATGGAGTGCAATTCCCTGCCGACTTGTGCCTGAATAACTTGGGTCTTTTCAAGGCGAGGGTGAAGAGGCATTATTTAGGTGTGCATACTTCATCGTCGACTTCATGGTCACTTTCCATCAGGTGAGATGGAGGTCAAATGCGTACTTATATTTTATAAAAAAAATCTTAATAAAGAATTAAAAAAACATTCGTTTGTTGTTAAATATAGAAGAAAAAATTGCAAATCACGATTATGAACAGAGTCGTCATTAGTTAACGGTGATTCACGGCGCTACATGATTGTTTATGTTCCCCCCAGTAACCCTCTGCGCATGTTACGTTACTTTTCACACATGAATTTCAAAAAAAATCCATGTTTTATTTGTGATAGCTACACTCTAGCAGGTGAACTAAGGTGCAATACCTTAGGTCAGGTTGGATCATCGTTTTGTCTATATATTCGATATTAGATAGCTAATTCCTTGTTCGGGTAACGTAATTGCGTAAGTATGAAGGTACGTATTACAATATCTCTAAGTGTAATAGCCAGCTTAATGATGACCGTTACCGTCTAAAGGGAACGTATTAATTGCAATGGCCGAACGTAAATCGATACCCAATAATGACGTGTTGTCGTAAAGCAGCCATATAAACTTTACTGCTTGTACCACATTCTACGTCACTGTTAGAGGTAATAATGATTATAAAGTTGTAGATAGGAGAAATCGTATCGCACTAATTATAAAAAAATTGCGCAGATAACACTGGAACACCTCTCTTTCGAGGAAAGTAGGTAATGGTATTTATGTATGATTTTAACTTTTACTCAGGGTTTATTACAACGGAAGAAAAAAACAATGGAAGTGCCTCGCTTACTATCGGAACCGCTGTCCCCAAAATGCACACAAACAAACGATAAACACTAAGAAATTTTGATAATGATTGGTCACTGTTTCTAATTTAAAACGATGTAACAAATTCATTTTTGCACTCCAAAACAGCACAGTAAGGCATTTTTTTGCGATTTTAGAGAATTTGCGCGAAAAAATGACACAACCATACCATACAAAGCAAAAATGACGGACTGAGCTCAGTAAGTCTTCCAAGACCTAATGTTGTCACGCGCCAGACGCTAAGTAACCACTTCTACTGTATTATGTTTTATGACTCTTAATAATTCTTCAGATTTTACTTTCATACAAAAATAAATAATATTTAAATAGATCGCTCATGTTTGTTTTGGTTCTTGTGACATCTTCTGTTATACCATGTTTTAAGCAAATAAACGAATTATTATTATTATAATAAAAGTATATTTTTCATTGTGAAGTGTAAGAAGAACAAGTTTATTAAAGATTACGAGCTATTTTAATTTATTATTTTTTAATGCATTATATTCGTAACAAAATTGCATGCACAAAGTATTTTTGTTATTGTTGTTAAGTACATTTTTTTTTAATTTTAAGCCGAATATTTAGCTACATGTCTTTAAACAATACACGTCAACTCACATCTATCAAAAATATGGTTTTTATACGAAAATGATTATTTTACATCGAAATTTAGCATTGACGCTTCATCGGCCGCCACCGTGACACGCTTCGCTCGTTCGGCACGCTTTGCTCGATCGGCAGGCTTCGTTCGATCGGCACGCTTCCCTCGATCGGCACGCTTCCCTCGATCGGCACGCTTCGCTCGATCGGCACGCTTCCCTCGATCGGCACGCTTCGCTCGATAGGCACGCTTCGCTCGATCGGCACGCTTCGCTTGCTCGGCTCGCTTACCGTTATAGTCGCCAACAGAGATGGGCATTGGGTTAAAACTTAACTAACCCGCCCGGGTTTTGACCGGGTTTTTATCTAAAATGGAAGTTAACCCATTTTAATTTGATATATTTCCATACTTATTACAAATAATTTCGATGTACAAAAACCTTTTTTAGACGAAACAGAGGCAACTTCACACAATACCCATTTTGCAATTCTGTGGGTTCTCGTTACTTAGAATATACGCTAATAACTTGATGTGCTGTTGACACATTAACATTCGATTTTTATAAAAATATATTTATTTCAATGTGATTTTTAAAAGAATCTCATTTAAAGAAATGGCTAATTGACAATGGTTTCTATAATCTAAGTGAATTTTATAAAATGACATCAAATATTTGACAAATGTACATCATGTTTAATTTTATTTTATGGACGTTTAAATTTTATTTTTATTTTTATTTTATTAGGTTTGACACAAAAACAGACAACAGATACAAAGAGATACAAAAAAGAAACACTTAAAATTATTACAATACGCATATCTGTGCCCAATTATAATTGTGCTCAGCATTCGATAACAATCTTACAGTATTCATTTAAAAATAAATAAGAAAAAACAAAATACAACATTTTTTTAAATACAACACTATTTAAACAAGACCAACTTAATAAAGAAACAAGGAAAAAAACAAACATTAGATTACAATTTACTTAATTTTTTATGACACCGCATTGCTAGAAGAGACTTCTTGAAGGCAGGGACGCTGCAGTTGAAAATATCACAATTTGTGCATATTTCATTATAACATCTACACATTCTATGGATAGGATTATTTTGTGAAACATTGTTTCGAGAAACTGGTATAGAAAACAATTTCTGTATTCGTACAGACCGAGTCGGCACGTTGAAGAGCAGCATCCCCAGCAAAGAGCCACCAGAGAGTCCATTTGTGATTTTATGAAGTGTTAGTAGGTCATTCATCCATCTACGTTCCTCCAAAGTAACCATATTGAAATAATTCAAACGATCTTCGTATTCGTGCACTCTTTTACGCACTCCACATCTGGCAGACAAAGCTCGTAAGAATCTGCGCTGAATAGCTTCAATCCTATCTACGTGAACTTTATATATAGGAAACCAAACTGATGAGCAATACTCCAGGATGCTCCTAACGAGGGTTCCATACAAAATAATCCACGATTTAATATTATTAAATGGTTTGGCATGTCGGAGCAGAAAGAACAGCATTTGATTTGCCTTATTGCAGACATGATCGTAATGTGGCCGAAATGTCAGGTGCGAATCGAAATATACTCCCAAGTCACGAATAGTTTGAACTCGCGCTAGAGTAGATCCATTTATGCTGTAGTTGAAGAGCAATGGGTTTCTATTTTTCGTAAATGATATCACCTGACATTTACCAACATTAAGTGACATATGATTATTATTACACCATCCAGTAATTATGTCCAGACTTTTCTGTAGAGCCGCACAATCATCAATTCTCACAACTCTAGAATAAATCTTAATATCGTCGGCGAAAGCTAGACACTCACACTGGATGGTATTGAGGAGGTCGTTAATAAAAATCAAGAACAGAAACGGACCCAAATTGGACCCCTGGGGGACTCCGGAGCCCAAGAAAAAAGGGGAAGACTCATAACCACTCAGAGCAACAAGTTGAGAACGATTTAGGAGGTATGAAGTAAGCCAACGCAGCAGATTTCCGTGAATACCCAAGTGATTTGCCTTTGCCAACAGTATCGAGTGATTCACACGGTCGAAGGCTTTGGCAAAGTCAGTGTATATAGCGTCAACTTGCCTCTTGCTGTCAAAAGAGTCACATAAGAAAGTGGAATAGGTTAGTAGATTAGAATTAGTCGATTTACCTTCAACAAAGCCATGCTGTTTGCGACTAAGAACAGGGCTGACATGATTGTACAGATGTTGATATAGAAGTGACTCAAGAAACTTTGAGAACCAGCTCAATATACTAATAGGACGGTAGTTGCAGACATTATTCTTGTCACCAGATTTGTGAATCGGCGTAATCTTAGCAGTTTTCCATAACGACGGAAACACTCCTTCCTCAAGTGATTTGTTGAAAATTATAGTAAGTGGATCGACCAATGCTGAAGCAGTCATTCTGATAAATATTGGTGGAATACCATCCGGTCCGGCACCCTTAGATAAGTCAATGTTCCTTAGTAAAGCCTTAGTAAATTTATAGTAGGTATATCTTAATTGAATTGTAATGACTGTAATTTTAAGACATTGTACGCCCGACTTGGGTAAGAACTGCGAAACAAATGTATACATACATATGTAACATCGTAATCTACCAGTTCATACAATAAATGTTTATGATTTCTGATTTCTGATTTATCGATTCAATAGAAAGATAAATTGAATCGCGATTATCAGAAAGCAAAAACCTTTTGCAATTAATATTAATAATTGAATGATATTTATTCAATTTGAACAAAACAAGCGAGTTTTGCGTATAACATATATTTATAGTTGTAAATGGTTTTTAACTTCGATTTTGGGCATTAATGGATTTTAGCCCGATTTAAATTGGCGAAAACAAAGCTCTGGGTTAAAACCCGCTTGCCCATATCCGGTCGCAGTTCTAACCTATCTTAGCGGAAACATCAGTATTATAAGTTTTGAATCTTTATGTGCATGTAATACGTTCCAAGGCGAGAGTGAATAGGCATTATATAGATGTGTATGCTCCATCGTCGACCTGAGGTGAGATGGAGGTCAAATTCGCACTAATAATCTATAAAAAAAATTTTTGGTGTGAAAACCATATTTTCTTTATTGAGTGGGTTCTATCTAGCACGTCACTGCCTGCGCCTCAGCGGCACGTCCGTAATAGAATCTAATACTTCCTCCTCGCTGCGTTCGTCGTATGACGGATATTTATAATTATTGAATAAATGTTATGTCTCCAATTTATATAAAATGCACATTATACCATTGGTATGCATTTTATGTGTACGCAAGTTATTATATCGATCGTTTATTATACCAAATTACGTAAGTAATAGATTTATGCGTTGCTTTGCGTAAGTCCATGTTAATAAAAACGGAAATAAATTAATTTGCTACTCCGCGCGGTTAAAATATGCAAAATAGCTACCCTAGTGTTGAGTATTCTTTCTCATGCAGTTAATTTTCCCATCCTCCCTCCACATCAAATTGATGAAATATATAATACAAGCGCCACTACAGTCTTATCTAATTTTAAAAAAGAAATGGGTGGAAGCAAATTAATTTACTTATATTTTTATTCCAAATTATACTTTTATCAAACAAATAACGTTATTTTGATTATTGATCATTGAACATTCAATTTGTTGTTATATAAAATGAACCTCATCCTATACCTGTATAAACAAACTAAATTGAGTTATTATTATTGTAATGAAACACCATGGAAACATTTCTATTCTAAGTTATGTAATTGGTGGATGTGGTAGGACCACGGTAGAACAATACAAAACGGCATATCGTTGTTTTGAATAAGCAATGAGAAGATGCCAAAATAAAGAAACACGACTTTTCAACAATACAGTTACACTCTCCGTTCTCTGGTTTATACATAATTGCCATATCAAAACATAAAATTACAATCAAAACAGAGCTTTATGTTTTGAATGGTAATTTGGAGTATTTGTTGTATATCAGATTTTATCGGTTTCAGCATTGAAATTTTATAGTGCAGTACGGCATTCAAGTTATTGTCTAAGTATGTAGTTATGCGGTTAAAAAGTTAAGTCTAGATACATTAGATATTAGCAAAGATTGAAGCTTTTTTAAATATGAATAATAACTTATAAGCAAAATTCCTCCTCCGCTACCGCAACTCTGACAGATCATTATAAATAACATGCGCATCTACAGACAGCTGGCTTTTTTCTATCGACGCGCGAAGTTTTGTGGTTATAAAATTGTGAGGTTTAAGCTTGAAACACACAGACAGCGGGTGCGCCAGACCTGCACCCATCCCATCCTCACGTGGTGAGTTCTCGTCCATGTAAATATACGGAATTACACCCGCCATGCTTCCGACGCGCGCCAGACTCACACACTAGTTAAGTTTGAGTGATTAGTGAGAGTTGATTACTCATTAGATTTGTCGATTCATCGGTTCGTCAGTTCATCGGTTCGTCAGTTCGTCGTATCGTCGGTTCACCAATTCGCCAATTCGCCAATTCGCCAATTCGCCAATTCGCCAATTCGCCAATTCGCCAATTCGCCAATTCG
>NW_020653900.1:7134479-7172384 GCF_003589595.1 Hyposmocoma kahamanoa | reverse complement strand
ATTGATAAATTGATAAATTGATAAATTGATAAATTGATAAATTGATAAATTGATAAATTTATAAATTGATAAATTGTTAAATTGTTAAATTGATAAATTGATAAATTGATAAATTGATAAATCGATAAATTGATAAACTTATTTACCGACTTATTTACGGTTTTCCGGTTTGTCGGACTGATTGATCGATTGGATCGATTGATCGATTGATCGATTGATCGATTGATCGATTGATCGATTTGTCGATTGATCGGTTTATCTATTTATCGATTTATCGATTGATCGATTTATCGATTGATCGATCGATTGATCGATGGATAAATTGATCGATTGATCGATTGATTGATTGATCGGTTGATCGATTGATTGATTGATCGATTGATCGATTGGTCTATCTTATAGATTGGTCGATTGATCGTTTGGTCGTTTGATCGATAGATTTATTGATCGATTAATCGATTGATAGATTGATCAATTGACCGATTGATAGAGTGATCGATTGATCCGTTGATCCATTGATCGATTGGTCGATTGATCCATTGATAGATTGATCGATTGATCGGTTGATCAATTTATCAAATGATCGATTGATCGATAGATTGGTTGATCGATTGGTCGATTGATTGATTGATCGATCGATCGATTGATAGGTTACTCGACCGATTGATTGACCGATTGATCGATTGATCGACTGACCTATTGATCGATTAATCGATTGGTAGATTGATCGATTGATCGACTGATCGATTGATCGATTGATCGATTTATCGATTTATCGATTGTTTGATTCATCGATTGTTCGATTTATCGATTGATCGTCTGATCGATTGATTGATTGATCGTTTAACCTATTGACCGATAGATTAATTGATCGATTGATCGATTGATCTCGTGATTGTTTGATCGATTGATCGATTGGATCGTTTGATCGGTTTATCTATTGATCCATCAATCGATTGATCGATTGGTCGATTGATGGATTTATCTATAAAAAGATAAAATCGATAAAACGATTTATCAATTTATCGGTCTGTCGATTTATCGATTATTATCGAATATTATTTATTTAATCCACATAAAATCCAGTGTTTTTTTTAAATTTAATTTAAAAAATTTAAAATTAAATTTTTCTGTGTCTCTGATTACAGCACTTTTGCGTTCCCTAATATTAAAATTGTACCAATTATAGCAAATGCTATAATTAATGTAAGTAAATACTTGGGTGTTGTTAAGTACGAACAATGTGATTAACAGCGTTTTAAAGGTTCGAGTTTTAACAGTGCAGTGTGTGTTACGATATTTAAAAACAAATATAAACAAGTACAGAACTTCTCCTTACGTCATTTTATCCTTCCCTCGCTTAATTACACCGCGACTTACATCAATCTTTAGAGACTACGAATGCAGCAGGGAGGGTACTTGTGTGTTGTCCGAGGTTTTTTTTATAGCAAAATCGAAAGTATTATTATTGAAAATATTATTTCTTTTCCTTATTGTATTTTATTACTTATTACATATCATTTATTTATTCAAACCTTAACAGTCAG
The DNA here is from genome assembly GCF_003589595.1 of Hyposmocoma kahamanoa. Lineage (NCBI taxonomy): Eukaryota > Metazoa > Arthropoda > Insecta > Lepidoptera > Cosmopterigidae > Hyposmocoma > Hyposmocoma kahamanoa. Next base: position 7,170,837 of record NW_020653900.1, on the reverse strand, counting down.
AAATTCATGGTATTATATATCTAATTATCTATCTATGATTAGGACTCGTAAATACGATGCATTTAAATTATAGTGAAATTTACTCAAATCACCATGATTAAAGTGATTTTATTCGACTGAGAAATCCTACAAAGTTCAAAGTTATTGTGATATGTGTAGGTGATTATTATTTACTAAGTCACTAAAACGGATTTAGGTACAATATTGCAAGACAAGCCATTTTCTGGATACATACATTAATATATCTCTCGCCGTTGTCCCATCGGGGCAGGCAGAGAAATATTTATACTTGTACTGCGTTTCCGTCTTTTTATGAAGTTTATATCACTTCACATAACAATAACAGCACAGATTATGTCACAATAGTTACTATCAATTGTCTTAATGACTGTAGGTTTGTAAAGTCATGTATACCACAAAGTTTAATTAATAATAAAATAGATACACGTAAAAAATATATTCTACACATGCTAACAAATATAAAAACACAAATGATGTCACAAAAAAGAAGAGAATGCCTAGGTGAGCTAAAAGAGAACAAAAAGACAATTTACGTTACAGCATTCTTTGGGGTTAAAATCTGAAAATCAAATTGTCGTAACCCACATAAACATCATTAGGAGTAGGAATATTTCAAATTCGAGTTTATTGTTAAGAAGTCCAATTTTTTATAGATTTATTTTCTAAATTTGGCTTAAAAAACTCGAACCATTTCATAGTTATGATATTTTTCGTTTTTGCAATTTTTGTTTTGGCTCCAGTAAAAAAAGTTTTTTATCACTTTCCAGCGACGATATTATAACGTATTTTTTTTACACTTGAAACCATGTCTATAAGTTTAAATTCTAGCGCTGATTAGTCTTTCAGTCAGTAATAACTAGGTCAAATGCTACCCACCGGGGGCTTGCACTGACTACTTAAATACTAAACGCAGTGACACACTGAGGCTGAATTTTAAAAACGAAAAATGACGAGCTAAGCACATGATTTATGTTTATACAACGGAGTAAACTTAAAGTTTAATTTAAAATTGACTTTTCAGGTATTTGCCATTACTACACATGCCGTGGTAGCTTAATGGATTGACTTTAGTAGCATTAGAGCTCCTTGTGAAAGAGTTCGTCCGGGAAGTACTGCCACCTTACCTATTTCTGCCGCCAAGCAGTAATGTTCGCATTACTGCGTTCCGGTTTTGAAGGGTAAGGGTGCTGGTGAAATTACAGGCACATGAGACTTGTCAACTTATGTCTCAGGGTGACGGGCGCAGTCTCAGTGTCCCTCACATTTTTGCGATTAAAAGCTCTGACTGGCAGTACAACTGTTACGGACAGGCGCGTAGCTTACCATCAGGCGCACGACTTGCTCGTCCCGTCACTTGATGATTGATTATAAAAAAAAACCTACCGACTCCCAAAAAGAGGTTCAAATCCGGGTTCGCATCTCTAAGTTTTACGGAACTCATGCAATTTTAAATTTTGTGTGAGTTTTTCGGTGAAGGAAAACATAGTGATAGAACCTGCTCGTTAAAGAAGGTTCACAATACTCGTAAAACGTGTGAAGTCCCCAATCCTGTAAAGAGCTGAATGCGCTGATTTTTTGAAAAATAAATGTACATTTGTAAAATATACTTTCATTTCCAAATTATTTTCAAATACCGGCCATTTTTACCACGTTGCGTAGATATATTGACGATAACTATACGTCGGTGTTAATAAGCTTGTTTACCTAAATGAAATTAGCGTAATTTATTACGGAAACGCGCCATCAATAGACAACAGTTAGTACTAAAAAAAATTATAAACGAGTCACGTGAATTTCAAACTGAATTAAGCCAAAAACTTGCAAATTGGGATAAATCGCCCAACTGCTAACTTCGCTTTTTACAGTAAAATGTGAGCAAAACTGAATTTTTCTTTATTTGATCTTTGTATCATGATTAGTGTTCACTATCTAATTTCCGTGGCAATATTTATCATTTAAGTATTCGATTTTTGTTATAGTGCAATATTGTTTAATATTCGAATATTGTATTGTGAAATGTCTATATTTAATAATTACGATAATATACTTCAATGTTTAAATAATAAAAATTGGTATGTAGTGAACACTAGTCCGAGAATGACCGAAACCATTATTAATGTATAATAATGAAATAGATCATCTTGAAATGTGAGACGTTAGACAACTATCGAAATAAGAAAGCAACAATACAATTATTAATGATTAGAATGTCATGTGAAAAATGGCAACCCTGCAGATGTTATTTTACTCCATCTTGGAAAAAATGTAGAATAGTGTATCTCAATACTGGCATGGTTGCAAACACTGAATTGGGACGGTCGCGCGTCTGTGGGGAAAAAAATGATTGTACGCCGTAAAATGACCTGCTCAGCAGATATTTTAATTGTGAACTTTCAGCAGAAACGTCGGCATGTGAATTAAAAATTTTGCCTTTACATTTGGCTTCCTTTTATTTATTTTTTATGGGAGAGTTTTTACATTTGCTTGGAAGTGCCGAATGAAAGATGGAGAAGAAGTAAAAAAAAAATGTAGGCTAGCTAGCTTCCATTAAAGACATGAACTGAATTCGAAGTGTTAGCCAGATTGAAAAGAGCTTCATTTGTAGTTTAACACAACATCAAAATAAATGGATGTTAAATTGGATGCAAACTTGCGTGCCAACTCGTTAAAACTAACAGTTAGCAGTTAATGCTCATATGTGTGTGTCGGCCAGTAGTCATGAGCGAATATAACTGAATTTCCACTTTTGTAGCTAACAGGCATTTTGAAATAAAACATGTAAAATAAAATATGTACAAGAGTTCAAAAGCAAATTTAACTTTCTTAACTTTTATGGTACGATTATACGGTAAGCATTACTTGATGCTCACGGTACTGCGGTCTGATTTTAAAGGTTTAAAGGTGCTGGTTAAATTGCAAGCATCAGGGAGTTATCAATTAATTATGTCTCAGGGCGACGAATATTTCATGGTCATGATTTAAAAGAAAGACAAAGTAAAACAAATTGTGTTCTTAAAATCTGTACTTAAAGGCTATTTTTAATGTTTCATTTACAGTAGAGAAATTACGAAGCAGAGCCGTATGTTTAAACTATCCATTTCTTAGCCTCGAACCGAGCCCAAGTAGGTGTATAGTATATATAGAACCGAGATTTAGAGTAGGCGTCGTGAAAAGCATACTAAGTTTACTAATTACTCAGTACTGTTTAGATTATTGCTTCCAATTTCCTTAACAAAGAAGAAAATCTTGTATGATCCGGGAACATTCACAAAATAAATTTAACATTGTTTATGATTAGATTGTATTAAAAATTATAACAAAACAGTGGAGTAATTTCACAAAAAATAATAGAATATCAGGATGGTGAAACACTCTGACATTTATTTAAAATGTAATTACAGTTAAACGATTCAGGCTGCCTCACCTCGAGCCAGTTTTTCACTTGCCATAGCCAGGAGCATCGATCACATCCAACCGTCTCCATTGAGCGCACGGCTCACATTGAGACACCTTTAGAGCACCCACACTTAGGGCGCGTTCCCATTATTTAGTTATTTATTCATGGAAAACCAACAGCTTCTTACGTTTAATAAAAACAGGAACATAAACATAAAGTCAATTATAGGTTTCCACCTATAGCTTAAAACGAATCATACACGAGCATCATAATGATCTGCCATTCTTTGTTAAGGACCATTGCGAAATAGTGTTGTTTGCTGATGACACATCCTTGATTTTTAAAACAGACAGACATGACATTAACTATGACCGTATTAATGATACCCTCTCTAAGGTAGTTTAATGGTTTAATGCTAACAATTTATTGCTTAATGCCAAGAAGACAAAATGTGTTAAATTTGAATTACCTAACGTAAAATCGACTAGTCCAAGCACAGAAATAAACGGAGAAAAGTTAGACCTTGTTAATAAAGCAGTCTTCTTGGGAGTGACCTTAGATAGTAAACTTCAGTGGTTTCCACATATATCGTCCCTGGCCAGCAGATTAAGCTCCGCTGCATACGCAGTCCGCAGAATACGTGAGCTTACCTATGTTAGTACTGCTAGACTAGTTTACTTTAGTTACTTCCATAGTATAATGTCCTACGGGATTCTCATGTGGGGTAAAGCGGCAGATATTCAAACCATATTTGTATTGCAAAAACGAGCGATTCGTTCTGTGTACCGTCTAGGCTCTCGGGTATCTCTCAGAGAAAAGTTTAAGGAGACTGGTATCATGACTGTGGCATCACAGTACATTTACTCAAATATTTTATATGACCGTAAAAATTTACATAATTTCAATAAGAAAGAAGATATCCATAATATTAACCTTAGAGCTAAGTCCAAACTCATGGTACCACGATTTCGTTTAACCAAGGTAAACAACTCTTTTATGGGGAACTGTATACGTTTTTACAATAAGATTCCGGAGCATATATTAAGTTTATCATTTCCTAAGTTTAAAAACTACATTAAAAATATTTTGATCGAAAAATCATATTACAAAATTGAAGACTACGTGTTAGATAAAGATGTATGGAAAGACGACATGGCTCCAGAATCCACACAAATTTGATTCAAAGTGTATTCCATAGCATTTAAGTTTTTTTGAAAAGAGCAATCCCTAGAGTTTCTTGCTCGTTCTTCTCAGGGAGGTCAGCGTAGTGAACGAGCAGTAGCTTAAATGTAGCTTAAATGTGACGTTTTCAAGTGTAAATTTATTTTACCTATGGAATAAATAATCTTTGACTTTGACTTTGACTTTGACATTAAACAAACAAACAATAAACAGTATTTCTTAACATCATGCACTTACATAAATATAATGACCCAATACCTGCGCTAATCACAATTTATTTAATAAACTTAGGTAAATAGAATGTCCGTGAGTTTACGCTTTAGCGCATCAACATTACAATTGAATATATCAACTTCAACATCATGATTGCTCAGCACACTATCCAGGCTCTTGCTATCTCTACATGGAAAACTATTTTTGTTTTTTATTGTCTTATATTTATTGTCTATAGTTAGACCTCGCTAAGGGAACTGCAATAGGGTGATAGTGTCTCATAGAACAAGATTATGTTCTACCGTTTTATTTATCGTTGGACGACTGTTGCTTCTAGCCTGTTCCCATATCACGACTATCTGTTGTGACTGTGTCGTGGACGTTTATCGTTGAACGACTGTCGTGTCTAGCCTACTACTAGATCATGACGACAATTTATCGGTTTACGGCAGCCGTCTTGTCGTTTGCACGACAGAATCGTTCGAAGCTGCCATTATCTGTCGTCACATTTTTATCGTGACGATTTATTTATCGCCGGACGACTATCGTTCAAGATCTTACCATTGTCACGATAGTCTGTCGTCGTAACGTTAAAAAAGTCGTGTTGTTCTATATGTGAACAACTTCATTTAAATATACTAGCCATGACACTTTAAACTGCACGACTGTCTCTCGTCACAACTTAATCGGAACGCGCTCTTGATGCCTCACGTCGCAGCACACCTCGACCTGCGCGCGGTAATGTCTTCACATGACTGTAATGCCTTGGTTCGAGGCAGCCGCTCGACTCGAGTCTGCCTCTAATTGAGTCCCGGCTTTACCAGTAAGCATATGGACTCCTACAGCTATTTATAAATAAAATTCGTGTAGTTGTAAACGAGTGTTTTGCTAACACTCGCTCGTTTAGCGCTTGTCATTTGAATTGGCCCTACCCTTGTAATGCGTCAATTACATAAAGGTAGACGGTAATTTGAATGACAAACATTATTTGCATAACGAGGTACATTCACCATTAAATATTATCATAAAAATTCTGTCGTATTCCTGTCACCGGGGTGATAAATTAGGACATATGTGTTTTTTAATTTGTTTGTTGTTCAGGGAATAACTTTATTTCTTTTTTTGTTTTCAGAAAGAATATGAAGTTACAAATATTTACCATGATGTTTTTACTACCATGATATTCATATATGTATATACTCCACTAGTTTGTTATGATTATAGATACAGATATCGAACAACATAAAGAAAAATTAATTCAATCTTACTGTTAAGTTTCTCACAGGCACGCTGACGGCAAAAAAAACCATTTAAACAAATTTACAAACATTGCAACAGTCACATAGAGAAACGAATAAGGGTGCTAACTCGATTTGTAACTCAGTTGGTAAAATTGCCCCTGTGTGGCAACAAGCGCTGGTTCGAGTACAGTCAGATCGAAGGATTTTTTCTTTATGTTGCTCGATGTTTGTATCAATAATAAATAATATCACGTTACACTATACTTTTCAGCCATGCCGTGAATTTTTTTGCATGGAAAATTAATTATCAAAACACTTCGATGTAATACTTAAGTAGTAGTTCTATTTACATGTTTACTATATTTTATTTTTATTTATTAAAAACTAAGTGCGCATTTCCATCTCACCTGATGGAAAGTGAAGATGAAGTCGACGATGGAACATGCACACCTAAATAATGCCAATTACGCCTTGACCAAGTTGTAACGTTCAGGGAACAAGTCTGCAGGCAGGGAATTCCACTCCATAGCCGTTCGCCATATAAATGTGGAAGCGAAGCGTTTCGTGCGAATTCTTGGAATATGCACAACAAAGGGATGGAACCCCAGCCTACGCCTGGTCCCCCTATGATGGGAAGGGGAAGGCGGTATTGATTCGTGCAATTCCCTCGCACACTCTCCGTGATATATTCTGGTAGAATACCGATAAGCAGACAACGTTACGGCGGTGTACAAGGCTTTGCAGCTTCACCCCTTCTACAAGTCACCTACAAACCTCTTGGCACACTTGTCAATGGTTTATTTCTTCTTCTTGAGGTGCCTTTTCAATCCTGAAGGTTGGCCGTTAGCTTCTTGTATTCGTCTCGGTTAGCAGCCAACCGGAACAGCTGTTCGACCGAGGTAATGCCGTTCCACTCCCGGATGTTTCGCAGCCACGATTTGTTCCTACGGCCTGCGCGTCTCTTTCCCTGCACTTTACCCATCATTATTAATTGCAGCAGCATATATCTATCGTGCCTGAGCAGGTGCCCGAGATATTCTATCTTGCGCCTTTTGATAGATGGGATCAGTTTCGGGGTCATATGTACTCGCTGAAGCACTGTTTCATTTCGGACCTTCTGTGTCCAGCTAATGCGCAACATGGTTTATTTAAACGAACATGAATGTGGTTCCATATTCTGGTGTGAAAATGTTATGTATTTCAAAACGCTCGTACTTAAAACGTTGAAACTGCACTCTCGTGTCATGGTCCACATAATAAACACCTTTTCCGTGTAAGTACCACGGACAGTTCTCTGTACAGAGCGAAGAGGAAGCTTGAGGGGCTAGATTGAATTAATTTAATCTATATATTTTTCAAAAATTTATACATTTTACAAAATTCTATCTCCCGCCAAACTGGAAACAGTTTGTTGGCGCTCACGCTCTTACACAATTATAGTTCTACTTAATGATTAACTAAGTACCTAGCAGTGAGAAGGTACATCTCATGTAGGTCAAACTTACTTATTTAACAAAAGAACAATAACAATTACAATAATATGTAATAAAGCAAGTTCCTCCATACGGCAACAAATATTTTTTTTACAAACTTTTTTTTAAATCATAATTTAATTCAATAGCGCCTTTTTTATTTTAACTTTTATAATTATAATAATATATTTTGCTCACTTAAAACCCAGAAAACAGACAAACTTCTTAAAGATTTAATTAATTTTAGTTTCTTAAAACGGCATGTGCAATTATAACTGCTGCAAAATTGAAAATGAACATTTAAACTTCCGAACTTATAGGCGAGATTAAACATCGTCAGCAAGTTTTAAAACGGTAAGCGTTTTCCAATAAATCGCTTTTCATCAATTTTTCAGACATTTTTCCTTATACGTAACTATACAGGGTGCAACTGTTAAATGTGCTCAGGCCATTATTCCGTAAATATAAGAGTTATCAAAAACTTTAAACTGTGCCTCTACCACGAGTTTACTGTAACAGTTGTCGTCGTGACCGCGTAAATTACTTCACAATTTTATATGGCAAATCATACAGCGCCCTTAGCAGTCACAAGAAGAAACAACATTTTTATGCAAACATTGTAGTTTTGCCACTGTAATCTCATAGAGCCACTGTCGATATCGAAAATACGTTATCTATTGAGTAAATCGACATCAGTAAGTTTTAAATAAAACTAGAAAATATACAAAATTTTAACGTTCAGCGCTCCCATACATTTATATTTAATAAGACATTCGTAGACGTTTTAGTTTCGAACGATTACAACCTGTATACCGGTTTGAGTAATTATTGGGGGGCTTGTTTATTATATGTATAATGTATTTGTTATTTATGTATGTATATATATAATACGACACACATATAACAAAATGAAAACAAGCAAATACAACCAACAGTTATATTGATAGAATACTATTATTTATTTTCTATTGTTTATCCTGTTCTCCCTAGGTTATCTGACCCAGATCGCTAACTAGCAAGAGGCCCACGCGCTTTGAACCCTGTCTTTTGATTACTTCAACAATCTATTTTTTGTCGCCATAATGAGTATTTTTATAAATTAACATTGCTCTGTAATTGTTTTCCTCTGAAACAAATGTATAAAAAGGAACATTAAAATAATAAAACCTTCTTTTCATATAAAGTTGGAAAAAAATAATAGGACTTAAAGAAGAACCTTAAATGATTACTAAACTATTATGACGATCTCTTATAATTTGCACTTTGGGCTCTAGATGAAGGGGATCCGAGTTCCATTGCCGGTTGGACCAATTTGGCAAATCCGCGTATGTAGTATTGGTAAAAGGCGCAAATGAAATTTTGCAGAACTGGGACTATTAAACTTTTTATTATTAGACTTTATTACGTTGTTATTCAAAATGGCTACGACTTTCATTTTTGCTCAGTAAGCATTAATTTATGTTGTCAATCGACTGATAACAATAGATTCCCTTAAATCACGTGAATTTGGTTGCCACGACATTTACGCGGGATTAATCTGGCCACTAAATTATCAAAATGGAAACTCATAATCAAATGCTAGTTACACGTATTTGCACTATCCCCGAAGTAATGTTTCGAGTAGTGGCCCAGAGAGAATTTCATTGCTCTGGTACTTCTAGTACAGATAATTTACTAATCTGAGACCAAGTCAATTGATGTGCTCATGTAATGTATTAATAGATATATCTTACCATTGATAAGGACAAAATTTTGCCAACAAAGATTGGATAATATAATTAAAGACGTCCATGAAATGTATACTATACTATCGTCTCTAACATGAAGGACACGAGAGAGAGAGAAAGACCTAAGACCACTATATATAGAATAGAAATTAAAACAAATCATAAACAAAAAAATCACTCTCCGACTCACTTTACTGGTATAGACCATGGACTGATGACCACGTGACGAATAAGTCGCGTGGCTGATGGTAAGAGAGAGATTTAAGTCGCAAATATACAAAGTTCGAACACATTGTATTTTTTTTTTAAGTCCAATGTGCCTGTAATTTAACGAGCACCTTTACCCTTTAAAACCGGAACGCAGTAATGCTCACATTACTGCTCGTGGAGCTTTACTGTTACTAAATGTATTGTAAAGACTGCATATTTTTTATGGCAAATTTAATTGTGTGAAATGAAATAATTGTCCTAACAACATTGATTGAATGTCGCAAATATCCGGTAGACGGAAATAGGAGCGGTAAGTTGACGGTAGTAAATATCCGTATTCCCTAAAAGTAATTTGATATAAGGGCGTATTTTCTACGACGCAATTCATATTTAAGGACACAACTGTTATGGCGTATATCGGATTTTCTATCCCTCACGCCCTGACACACATTAGATAACTACATTAGATCCTAGTTTTTCACCGACTTAAAAAAAAGAGGAGGTTATACGACCGGCTGTATCTATCTATATTTTATGTATGTTTTCCGATTTCTTCGTGAATTGTTAACCGATTTTGAAAATTATTTTACTAGTTTGAAAGGGTGCAATCACGTGGTGGTCCCATTGTTATTAAGTCAGAATCTGATGAGGGAATCCCATGAAAATCGAGGAAAATCCTCAAACTTTATAGGCATGGTAGTGTACTCACCGATTTCTCCATTAATTGTGGACCAATTTTGAAAATTCTTTTTTGTTGAAAGGGTATACTCTCGAGGTGGTCTCTGATGCCGACGAAGCCGTTCCGGGTTCGTTTCGGCTATCACAAATTACGAATTATTTTCCGCAAATAAAACTGGACTTTTCACTCGACATAATACATGTACACATGTATACATGACAATCAGAAAAAGTATAAAATGTACAAAGAAATTCGTAACAGTCTCATTGTCACCAAGAAATCAGAATTTGATGAGGGGATCCCCTGGAAATCGAAAAAAGTCTATAAACAAACATTTAAGGTGGATTTTTTTTTATATGAAAAAGTTATAGTTATTTCTTGTCATGTTCAAGTAAATCAAACTTTGAGTAATGCGCAGGCCACACCGCGAGCGAAGCTAGCTAACTTAGCTCACGTAGTTGCTTGCAAAGCTAAGCTAAGGAAATACGTCACTATGGATATGTGCGGGGGTGAAGAAGGGTGGCAGAAGGGCTACATATTTTACATAGCTAGTGGGATCGTTGGGTTAGTTTAGTGAGCTCGGTTAGCTTACTTCGCGGTGTGAACCGAAGTATGAAAAGAACGCGCGCTAACTTGACTTAGCTCGTGTAGGTAAGCTAAGTTCGCGGTGTGGCCTGCGCGTACTTCATAACACACAAATTTTACCAATAGGGACCTGTTCAGGAGCTTTTGTTTTTTTTGGGATTAGAAAAACTGTAAACAAAAGCGTACTAATAGCAAATCTCTTCCCTCGATCTCGATATCGTTTGTTAAGAAATTACAGCAAAGGAAATCGTGAGAATTGATGCCAAGTAATATTTATAAATGACATGATAATATGTTATTATTTTATATAAAAATTCCGTTTAATGTTTAGACCCTCTGCATTTTTAAGTTTTTAATTGTGCTAGTCTTTGAAATAAATTAAGTAAAGATTTTTTTTCTAATTTCTTTCTGTCTTATGCTAAAAAACGAAGTATAGTAAATGTTCATAGTGGCTGGTATCAAACGTCTGAAATAGCTTTGTTTTTATTATTGATACCAAGATTGAATAACACAAAGAAATATTTCTTCGATCTCACTGGACTGCACCAAACTGCCTCCGTACCACGCAGAAGTCTCGGGTTCGATTCCCGGATCGGGAAAAATATTTGTATGACCAATATTTATTTCTCTAGTGAGTTTCGGTGTAATTTGTGGTTGTCTATGTGTGTCCAAGGCAACAGCAATACAGAGGGGTCCCTAGTGCGGAGCTATTAAAAAAAGCCGCTCCCGCTACGTACCATTTCTTTCCCCTTACCTCTAGTACACCCTGGGCAACAAATCAATGAATTACGCCGATTGCCAAATCCCTTTACCATGTTGGCAAGAATTCTAGTGTTTGCCATCGATACGACAAGAAAAAGAAAACTATGCTGTTGCCACGTCTCTTAACTTACTGACAAACCGAATTAACTGGTCTAATGTATTTTTGTATGTATTTGTTACAAATGTCCGGGTTTTAACGGCTTTTTTTCACGTCAACGCCACCTGTGACAAACTTATGAACTTTTTTCGCTCTGCTTGCTGTTCGCTGTGTTATAGCTGTTTTTATTTTTAGAATTTCAGATTATGATCAAAGATGTTTGGTCACATGTCGACCTGAATCGATCATCTTGTGCCAACAGCGAAGGGATCCGGTGTAAATAAAAGGAGATGGTCACACGGTTGAACCTGTGCCTGAAAGCGGTTTCCGATTGGGGTGTAGACGTGAATAGGGTCAAGTTAAATGCCACCAAAACACAAGCGAGCTTTTTTCCCACGAAACGACTTATTGAGATTTGTTCGTCCCTATAAGTGATCACTTTGAGCTCCTTCATGTGGATTTATGATCCAACCTTAATTTGTTTCGCTACATCGAAAGTTTCATAAAAAATGCTGCCAAAACACTAGGCGTCCTTTTGAAAGTCAGGCGTTACTTCTAAGAAATCTTTTAAACCCTTATCAAAGATATGTTACCCGATACCAGTAAGCTGACTTGAACTCAATGGAGCGAAAACCAAAGCGCTTATTAGGATCGATTCCTTGTAGTGTGAAACTACGGACACCCTATCATCTTCATCTCTCTCATTATACATTTTCTAGGAAACGCCCTTACCTTTTTGATTCCTGGAAAAGGTCCAACTAATATTTACTATAATATTAGTGTCTAAATGACTTAAATTTGCTACTGTAAGCTATTTCTCACACTTTGACAAATTACTCACTGATCTTGGCATATTCGATCGTATTGATAGCATCTCCGAATTTTGATATTCGTTTTTCCAATGCTAATTACGTACTATTTCATCAATTTAACTTTATAAACATATTTATTTCGTATTTAATATTTTTATACGTTGACGTTGATTGACAGATCTGTTACTCCTCTATAATCTATTCGTCTATAGATTATTCTATAAATTACTCTTCTTTTGATATGCAATCTTAGTAGTAGAAGCGTTTCCGCTTCTGTCTGCTCACATTTCGGCTCACCATTTCAAATTCAAAATTGGCTATTCGAATTTCGATGCTCGCTCTCGCTCTACCAAACGATCGTTATTCTTGTACCGACCTTGGAGGCATCTAGTCTTCACTAGATCTAGTAAATATAGGAAGTCTCATCTTTTTAAAGCTCTACACCTAGCCTTACTTATACAGCGCTTACGCGCCTGCCTGATGACCAGTTCCTCGATTGCCTCACGCTAAACCTGGTCTTCACGTTTACGCTCTTCCTACCTGGACTGTGTACCTCGCCTTCACCAAACGAGTTTGGAGCGACAGGAGGACACTTACATTACTCACTCTACCACGTCCTAACACTCTCACTTTCGCTCCACTCTCACAACCTCACAATTTAGTTCCATCCTAATCATTCCCTTCGATCGATTAGAAAGTCCGGAACTCTCTTTGTCCATAAGCCATTGATATATCACCCATTTGCACGAAAGGCTTCACTTTTCTTCCTTCCTCATGGGCACCGCAAAGGAATGGTAATACGGGATCCGGTGTTTCTCGAATATTAGAATTTGGAGTTATTCAAGACTAGAGCCAAGGATCGTCAGTTACGGTGTCACTTAATATCAGGGGACAAATAAATATAGTTAAAGCTGTGTCTGTGAACAAATTAAAACCTAATATAAAAGTCAGATCAAACCTATCATGTTAGTATTGCATCCAAGCCACGTCCGCGACCAAGTTTGTAACATTGTGTTCATATACGAGTGTAATTTTGGATTATACTAAGCTTTGCAAATGTAACTACGAAGTTGTGTGTAAACATATTACGTTGTGTGTAAGTCTCAATTTGTTTTATGTAACTTATAAATAATAAAAAAAAAACTTCTAAATAAAAAAAACATGTGAGTGTTTGCGAAAAATATTTGTCTAATGCTTTATAGGATAACTCAACTCCTAACTCTAAGTTTGTAATGTAATTTGTCCAATAAGCTAATTGTGTATGTATATGGGAAAATACAAGCTGTGTAATATCAAATGTAGAGTTATCTCGTGAAATATCAAACGTGCTATATTTAACAGCCTGTAATCCGATTTAAGTGTGTATACGTATATTTGTGTGCTAATAAACGATGCCGTAATGCACACAAATACGTAAGAAAAGCATTGTAACATTAACATAAACTTTTATCGTCTGAACTAATATCTCCTTTAGGTACATTAAGTGACCCGTAACATTATGGACGGGAAAGCGTTGGGTGAGTTAAGAAATTGTTATATTTACGTTACGTTACCCTTACTCGTCTAGCTGAAAAGAGAAAGAGGCTTCGTTGAATTTTGTTTATTAAAATGCTTTAACATAGTGTTCAGTTTTATGGTTCTTTTATTATTAATGTACACGAAAATAAACATTTTTTATCATACATCGATAAACTTTATATCTCACTTTCATTTAAATATTATTTAAGGCAGAATTTGAATATAACGAAGAGAATGAATAGCAAATTTAAAAACAATCAAAAAATACGTAGCAAAAACAATGTAGACAAAATATCTAATAGTCACAACATACAACTACTGCATAAAATGTAGCGAGTTGTACCAAAAAGGTAGTCTGAAAAACAGTTCAGGTTGAGATATTTTTATTTTTATCTACATAATTATGTGCAACTTCAGACGATGTTATTTAAAGCTAACTTATTGTGTTAACGTAGACAAATAAAGCATATAATTATGTCGAATTCTTTAAATGTTGGAAATGAAACTATTTTTCCGGATTTAAATCGCGTATATTTTCGGGCCCTTTACAGGTCTCATGGTCACGGTTGACGAAACGTCGGTTTGTTTGAAAAAACAAATATACGCGATTTAAATCCGGAAAAATAATTTCATTTCCTATGTGTAACAATCGCGAAAACCTAAGAACTCTTTAAATGTTCTTTGGGTATACCGTGATCATTTGACTGACATTAGCAAGCATTGCATCGTAGAAGTTGTTACAGAATATATATGGGGAGTTATAAGTATGAAGTGTTTATCTGTGTATTTGTTGTACATTGTCTGTCTCCATGTCTATCTGTAGCTTTTCTGAGGAGGAATGAACGGATGAACAAATCTTAGAGAGTTTTTTTTTTATTTGAGGGCCAATTTAATTGGAATGGGTCTAAGCTATGTTAGATGAGTCATCATCATCAACTATTTTCCCAGTTGGTGTAGGGATCTTAGTCGTAAATCGAGTATTTATTTCACTTCCATATATCTAATCAACTTGAAATATTTGTTATAATACGGCCACTTACATGTATGTGATGCTACAACCAGGAAAGTGTCCAGACTAACCAAATTCCTGAACTACTTGCAGCTTCTGTAGCAGCATCTTTAATCAATAAATAATCAATTTTCACTTTGTATATCAACATTTGATATAATTTCTAAGGATATTAAGGATTTGATATAATCACTCACTGTATATAATCAACAAAAGGTGTAACAACAAATTTCAGTGTGTACAATGAACCTTCTGTATAACTGATAATGTATAAATGATTATGTGACACAATGAACAAATGGTATAAGTATTACCAGTATAATCATGTATAATGTATTAAATAATATAACACAATATATTATGTTGATAAAATTTTTGTTTGATTGCATTAAACGTACAATCGCAAAATATGATTGTGTTTGTATAGCTTTAAGTGTTAATATTTATTAGAACTTTAAGCAGAATATTTAATTGCATATACTAACCTAAGTTAAGTTAGTTAGTATGTGACTAAGCTTGTCACATACTAACTTAACCTAAACTTACAGGAGGAAGTCGAACCAACTAACAAACGCAAACAAATTCGGTTCATTCACCATTGCACCTAAACACCACTGGAATCGTATTAATAATACATTATACTCAGTGAACGTTATATGTGAAGTGTTTATACAAAATGAACATTATGCCATCGGCATATTAGATTGAAAGTTCTTATATCAATAGTCTATTATACCCAGTGAACTTTATAACACGAAAGAATATTATATTAAATGTCTGTATACCATACATTAATTATATCTGTTGAGAGTTATATCGACTAAAAATATGTGATTTGTTGTTATGTATTTACGAACCTCACCCCAGGTTCTGACCCCAAATCAGCCAGTGTACAGGGTTGTCCCAGACCATTGTCACAGATTTCTCATCAAGTTCTCAAGAGGCTAGTGCCTCGGATGAGCCGCCCCGGGTGCACCTACGGTACCCTCCCTATTTTCTATAGTTTCCTACTTTTATGTTTTTAGCTACGCCATAACAGGATACCAGTATTGCAAATTTTATTACGTACTTACATGATTGATAATTAAACACTGAAGTATCTATTTATAGATCTTTCAAATATGACGTAATTAATGCTAGTTTAAGTGTAACCAATTTACAACGTCTGTAATAACAAAGCCCACCCCTTTAATCGATGTCACGGTTGATTTATGTTTACCCTCACGTCTTTGTCTTAATAGTTTCCCTTTAGCACTTTGGGTTAGACTTGTTTCATAAACTATTTAGGTCTTACACAGTGGTGTAGCAATTTGTTGTCACTAGCATGAAACAATGGCTAAGTTTAACTTTGATATGATATTAATTACGTCTGTAACAATAAACGTATCCCGCAAAATCAGTTATAGTTACTCTCACGTCTAGCCTGTATTGGTTGATAGATTATAGGTCCTTATATCATAAATCTACAGCAACGTTCTTGGTATCTTCTTCTTTTTGTAGTTGTTCTTCACGTCTACTTCCCTAGATTGGCCACCAATTCTACATACTGCCCTCGGTTATGAGCTCGCGTCTTTTTTTTCTTTTTTTTTTAATAACATCAAGTGACGGGAGGAACAAGTCGTGCGCCTGATGTTAAGCTACATGCTTACCCATAATACTTACAGTGCCACTCAGAGCTTTAAATTGCAAAGATCTGAGGGTCTCTACCACTGCGCCCGTCACCCTGAGACATAAGTTGACAAGTCCCATGTGCCTGTAATTTCACCAGCACCCTTACCCTTCGAAACCGGAACACAGTAATGCTGACATTACTGCATGGCGGCTGAAATAGGTAAGGTTGCAGTACCACCCTGGACGAACTCTTACACAGGAGCCACGCCATTTTTAACCGACTTCAAAAATGGAGGAAGATCTCAATTCAACTGTAGGTTTTTTTTTGTATGTATGTTACGCTATAATTTATGGCATTTATGAGAACTGTTTCCTTTTGTTGTTGGAAAGTGGGAATCTGGGTTCACCTCTAAGGTAGCAAACGGCAAGTTTCGCGCACTTTCCGGTAACCGATCTTAATAAAACTTGGCAAATGGATGTAATTTCACGAACTTTTGAGGTCAGTTTTTTTAATATTCTGTACTGAGATTATTCTGCAACCTACTTTGTACTTTCCAGCAATCTTTCTCATCACATTATGTGTCCTAGATACGGGCTTCATTTATTTTAGTTTTTTTGTTATCGGTTATTATATGTATCTACATAGAAGCTATCAAAAACGCAATTTTGGTTCATGAAAACTAACAACATTTGTGATCGTCACTGTATGTTTACATATACTCTTTTTGAATTTAGGCTGCATAATCCTGACGAACGTCGTAGGCTTCAGTAAATTTTCAAAAATCTGTCAGAAGTTTCTTTTTATGCGAGCGTATGTGGCTCGACATCCCAGATATTCGCAATCCCATTGACTGTGTAATGATTCAAAGAGTTTTCTAATATTCCTCGGATTATACATGTTTTTCATTTATTTATTATGTTATTCGCTTCCGTTTTTAAATTCAAGGTGGGATATAAAAAAACCTTTTTAAAAAACACCCAGGGATTTAAGTTCAACGCTGGAAAGTAAATAATTAGACATTTAACAAATACTCATATGAGACATATATACTCGTATGATATTAATGAAATCTGCAGCAGACTATTCCGGGGGCCTTAATGTTATGATGGAACTTGATTGGTTGAGGTCCTTTCTGTAACAGACATAATCGCAAACAAGGTCGCATTGTGTGTGATGCCATATTCGCCTCTATTCATACAAATACATAGTGAAACAGGCAATACGTTTCACTTCCAGAACTTGCAAATCAGCGGCAATTAATATTGATGAATACATTAAAATGGTTAATGGTTCTCAATTTTAAATATTGGCTGCCGGATAATGGAAAGTTCGATGTTTGGTGCATCAAATTTTCTATTGTATGCAAACCAATTGCATAGAAAGTCAAAATAAAACAGGGATTAAAAAACTTTCGAAGTCAAAAATACGTAGAAGAAAATGTAATAACATAAAAAAAGAGAAGAATAGAGTAAAAATTAGGTTGGAAAAAAAAGCCATGCATTGTATGCTACTCTGCATGCTGCATCCCGCCGAAGCTGAGCATATGCGGGGGACAGTATACTTCGTGCTGATTTTCAGTTGGCAATCTTGGTCGATGTCGATTTATTATACTTATGTTAAATTTATGAACAGAATATGTGTTTTAGGGGGTTTAGGAGCAGAGGTAACCGTGTGGGAGAAGAGAGAAATCAACTGTTCCCTGTGGCAGCATACAACTGTCTTTAATTTCCGTATCTAGGATATTTGGCTGTGTTTGGTAGCAATGACTATTGTTACCGGCGAGGAAAATAATGTGATGAACATTTATGTCAAAGACAGTTCACAAACTTTGGAAAACGTGTGAAGTTCGTATATGTATGACTTAACCTCTCTTCTTAGAGATCTCTCTAAGAAGAAGAATCACATATCTACGTGACTATTGGACTAATATTAGGTTGATAATGGTGATGTTAATGATGTATCTACTATGACAATGTTATTTAATCGTTAATTCTGGCTAAGAAGTTTTAATTCACATAACCATCGACCTAGTATAATCTTTGGTGCGATATAGTGCCGTTTTATCTTTGTTCCTTTTTCCGTGTGTCTACCTTCTGGACATGAATTGTCATGATCGATTTGGAAGTCCTGAAATAGGCTACGGACTCAGTGAAATAGGCTAGTGACTCTAATTCCGTTTGTTTGTATGGTGCGAGTATGAATTGCGATACCACCATCTCACCTCACATCGTGTCTTGCGTGCCTAACATTTGCATGCTTGAGGATACATTACCACCATCCATTATTACATTGCAACCAAGATTACATTACCATCGACAATATAAGGAGAAGAATTCATCTTGTTGAAGCTCCGATAATTACAAATCTGAGAGCAACTTTCATCAAAAAATATCTTTAACTATTATAAGATAACGAAATCATTACTTACCACAGGATTACGCCCGTGATGAAATTTTCTATGATTTTACTTTATATATTAAGCATATTTAGTATATTAAATAAATAAATGATATAATTAGATTTACTAAAATAAATAATGAATATATTAAACATATAGCCTTTGTTATGAAATATAGAACAAGTAAGTCACATGGAATTAAATAAAGGTGCTTATAATGACGTGCTTCGACATGATGGATACCAACTGCTTCAACTAACATTGATGGGAAGGTTGAAGGCAATAGACGCGCTGGAAGACGTAAAAAGTCATGGTTACCCAATATAAGGGAGTAGATTGGAGTCACGAGCACAGAACAACTGTTTCGTTTGGCCATGAATGGGACAAGTTTGCAACATTGACTGCCAACCTCCAGAAGTGGAGAGGTACTTTAAGAATAATAAGAAACTTAGAGTGAACGCCAAGTCGTTTTACCTGATCTCGACATATTTTTTGACTCCCTTGCAAAGTGTAAGGCTAGCATTATATAATATATATTTTCGGACTAGATGATTGCGTATAATTGTTTATTCGTTTTTCTGTTAATTTAATTGAATGTATTCTTAGTATTCCTGTAGTTTATAAATTTACTTAATCTATGGTGTCGTTGAATAAAAAAAAATTGGGATATATGAAAGGGGTGCACCAAAGAATATTTTCAAAAAAAGCACTACTTAAATAGTATAGATAGAATACTGATAAATATATATATAATTTTAATAAATGACAATAAATAACATTAAATACATAGACGCTTTTGTAGAGGAGAAATAATATAGTGGATAGTGGTGAAAAGAATGTTGGTACACCTTGCAATTGGCTTGTGTATTCGAATTGTGTTCGTGATTAGTTAAGATTATGTAAATGTTAATAAAGCTCGTCGTTCTCAAAAGTTACGAAACGAGAGGGTCAAATAAAAAATTTACTGTCTGGCAACACTGGTGATGGTGATCACAAGGGCCACACTCAGTTGTATGTGTGTAGCTCGCGCGCAGCGTACATGAAACGTATTCGTCAGATCTGCGCGCACCCTTAAGTCTTTCGTCTGTATTTTAAACGCTATTATGTCCTTGCCAAATAACCTGCCTGCAAATCTATTTCCCTAGACTTGCTATTTGTACGTGTGCTTGTAAAAAAAGATTTAATATTGACCTAACAAACTGAGAAAAATAAAAAGAAGCAAAATTGCTGTTTGTACCCAGTCCCTTTGTCAGTGTTTTACAAGGTAAATAGTAACCTTTTTTTCAGTGGGGTCTACAAGTGCACTTTCAAAATGGTTGAACTTCTGAGAATAAGTTAACAAGTGGAAGATATTGCAAAAAAGACAATAGGAGATCCTGTAACTTTTCAAAAAGTATTTACTATTAACCATAATGGATACATATAGCCAAAAAAAATAAATTTATTTAAATAAAGCTTCTTAAGCCCCTGAAGCTCTGTTTAAATGTAATTAAAAATAAATTGCCGTGCAAACGGCATTAGATGTCATCTCAGAACGCGTGATGTCATTTGTAGGTAAACAAACTAGACAATGTGCACTTGCCACTTGCGAGAATTTCACGTGCTAACGAGAAAAACACAAGACGATACGTGAACGGTGAATGCAGTATCTCCTCCTTGCTTACTTAAGTATGACGTCACGAAGTGTGATTGGTGTTGTCATAAATTTGTTCAATGACTTAAAGATAGAAGTCATATTTCATTACACCGAAATATTGATTGACTGGCTTTTTATTTTGGTTTCGTTTGTATACAAACGTACTTTCTAAGCACAATACTTCTTTTTCTGGTAATTTTCCTACGTCTTATATTAATTTTGCTCTGTTTATTAAGAAACAGATAAATATAGGTAAGTCCCATATATAACTCCTTTAAAACTATCTACTGCTGTTCGGTAATATAGTAGTAGATAGTGCCTCTATTATCACGGGTTAAATCTTCTGAAAACGGCAACAATAAAGCCATACCGTGATAGGAAACCTGTAAATCAAGGTAATCGCTTAGTGAATAGTAAAATAAGTGTGAGGTCAGACGAGCGCAATTTTGTGAGTTGTGAGTTGCGTTTTTTGAGTTGCGCAGTTTGCGCTGTGTTCGGTTTCATATAAAAGTACGGTTTGTTTCACACGACGACGCAAAATGAGTTATTTGCCGACTCACGGGCGTAATGACAACTGACTTTCGGTCGCTGTCGTCGGTGTCGGACTGGCGCGAGTGGAGGTAAGGGCGAGGGAAGGGGTCACTTTGGTATAGGAGCGCGTGAATATAAACTTTTATTGCGAAAATGTTCGATACGGAAAAATTTATCACCGAGCTTGAACAACGTCCATGTTTATGGAATTTATCACAAGAATCATATAACAAATTGATCTGGATGTTCACATAAACTTGCATATAATATATGAAACTGCCCAAACTTTAATCGTTTCATGGATGTACCCAGCTTCTTTTTCTTTTTCGAACATCGTCTTCTAATGCTTCACAAATGCATACTATTTTTAATTGATCCATTACACAAACACCCCGTGTAAATGCATAAAAGCAAGTGAATAAAATCCGTTCGTTGGGCGCTCCAACCGAATTTCGGTCGAGCGCAAAAAAAACCCAACTCACAACTCACAAAATTACGCTCGTCTGGCTTCACACTAATAACTTAATAATAACTTTTGTAACTGTAATCATAAAAGTTACATGTTTGTATGCCTAATGTTTGACCGGACACAGTGAAACTATACTTCTTTTGTTCTTCTACACGACTGTGTTTCCTGTGTTTTCACAAATAAATGAATTATTAAAAATCAGAGTAGGGTGATTTTCAAATATTAGACAACTTTTTTTACATAAATGTAAGTGCGCATTTGACCTCCTTCTCACCTGATGGAAAGTGACAATGCGGTCGACGATGGAGCATGCACACCTAAATAATGCCTATTAACTCTCACCTTGAAAAGGTCCAAGTTATAAAGTTCAGGGAACAAGTCTGCAGGCAGGGAATTCCACTCCGTAGCCCTTCGCCATATAAATCTGGAAGCTTAACGCTTCCTGCGAATCCCTGGAATATCCACAACGTAGGTGTGGAATCCAAACCTACGTCTAGTCCCCTGACGATGGAAAAGGGGAAAGCGGACATAGTGGTGTAATTCCATCGCACACTCTCCGTGATGTATATGACTTTTTTATAATCTTATTTTTATTTGAAACATACTTTTAAAAGTGTTCGGTATATCGTAAGTTAATACTCAAGAAGTGATACACTCACTTAGGTAATTCTTCAAAACATTTCAATGGGTGAAATTTTACAAAATATTAGAAGAAAGCAAAAAGGTATAATTGGTCGGCTTTACCATCTCAGTCCGTGGTGACCACTGAACCTATAAGCCTTCGTTTTTTTTAAATTAGAATCAACAAATAAATATACGCCATTTAGATCCCAAAAAGTGGTCAATTTCCTATCTAGTAAATCCAAAAAGATATATATATGTAACAGTAACTTAGGCGGATGTATACCAAGCCAGAAATGGTAAACCTAACTGAGGCTAAGTTTTTTTATGATACCAGTGATGGGACGAACAAGTCGTGCGTCTGGTGGTAAGAAGCACTCCTGTCCCTAACGTTGCAGTGCCCCTCAGAGCTTTAAATGATCTTTAAGAGACCGCCTATTACTTTGAAACATAAGTTTACAAGTCCCATATGTTTATGATTTCACCAGCATCCTTACCCTTCAAAACTAAACTGGAACACAGTAATGCTTATATTACTGCTTTGTGGCAGAAATAAGTAAGGTGGCTTTCGTCGTGGTGAATGTGCACCGACCCCACGGCGCCGATTCAACCGGCAGGAGGTAAACCCGGGGGGGTTTTAGTGGGGTAGGCCCTCCAGTCTGGAGGGAGAGTCCCCATATCTATAAAGACTTCACTCGTATAAAAAGGTGGCTTTGGTAAGTACTTCCCAGGAAGACTCTTCCACACGGAGCTCTATTGCTACTAAACTACTATGTATACTGAACATATAGATGAGTGCTATTTAACAGAGCATTTGGTATGATGTAACTGTTTTACTAGCTGACTTAGTCGCTATACCTAGCAAGGCATAGCGACTAAGTCTCAAAAATCAGGTGTGCAGTGACGAACATTATAATACGAGAAATTGAAAAGTCCAGGTTAACGTACCAGGTGAGTGCAGGTTAACGTACTATAAAGATAATGTTCAGTCGGCTTGTGGACGTCGGATTTAATGATTTGTTATCTGTTGGTACAGCGTTGACGTTCCTTTAAGAGCAGAATAATATCTGTTTCAAACTTTTTCAGATAATACTCGAATTAAACTCGCTTAGTGCCACTTCAAATTCAACCTTTGAAATAGACATTGCAAAAGCGAGTCTGAATTCAGATCAAAACTAATTTTAGAAATTAACACTTTAGCACTTTAAAAGCTGCTTCTAAATCCACTAAAGTTAATAGTTTTTAGTACACATGCCAGCACATCAAGCTACACATTGACGTATCTTGTTCCGTTGCACTGGAGGCGATTTTCGAACAAATATGTGTAGTCTGACGTGCCGTTGTCCGTACGTGATCAATAATGCACTTCTTATGATTATGAATAATAATAATAATAACGCAACACACTCATAGCCCTGCCCTAGGGAAAACGTGTGCCGTGGGTGTCATGGACCACACATAGACAACCACATATTACACCCAAACTCACGAGAGAAATAAATGTAGGCCATACACATATTTCTCCCGGCCTGGGAATCGAATCCAGGACCTCTGCGTGGCAGACCGGCATGAAAATCGTTCGGCCACGGAGGCAGTTTATCGAATACAAAGATCGAACACACAGAAAAATTGTGGTGGAACTTGAACCCACGTCCATGCTGCATAGCATTGCTCTAACCATTTAAGCCACGGGTTTAGTTACCGAGTCCTCGAAATTCGGTGCAGTGCTACGATGCAGCATGGACGTGGGTTCAAGTCTCACCGGGTCAACGAAATGTTTCTGTGTGTTCGATCTTTGTATTCTTAACCATAACAAAACTAGTTGAGTTATTTTACAAAAAATGTCCATAAAAGCACTTCTTGCCAAACTTTTAGTTTAAACAGATAAAGTGTGATAAACGATACATTTGAATTTAGTATATATATTTTATAATGCACCACGAAGCAATTGAAATTGTAAAATGGTTGACCAATCAACTAACCAACTAGTCAACTCCTCCTTGCGTTGTATTCCTCATTACTGAGGGTCATGACTTGCCGTACAGACTTGGTTGGACCATCTTGGAGACAGCAATAACATCCGCGGGCATGTTTACCCTCGTCTAGATTGTAGCTAGGGTGGCATTTCAGGGTGTGTATATCATTTAAATTTAATCCAATGGGTTTGCTCCCAATTACATCTCGGAGCTAAGGTCTGCATATATTCTCAAACTGGTATTGACAACATTGTTACAAATTTCAGTAAATGTACAGCAGAAGTATTAAATCTGGGTATATCCAATCATACGGCACAAATACTGCAATTTCCTTGTTCCGCTAGCTTTTTTGTCATTGTACATTAACATATTTATGAAATATATATCTCAAAGAGTTGAAAGACCAAGTACAAAAACACGACGCAAGCACATAGAAAAATTCGTGAGGTCCGTTGGTTTGTTCCATGGCTTAGTTGGTATAGCGTCTGACACGGTATGCAAGAAGACGTCGGTTCGAACCCGAGTTTTGATGTGTTCAAAACTGTATACGATTTGTGTTTTCCGATATAAAAATGTAAAGTGACCTTCAGAAAGAAACCGCATTGGAAAACCAAAGGTATTAAAATTTCTAGCAAACGCAAGCGTCAACTTTTCGTTGAATTCCAAAAATATAGGTCCGATTCTACTATTTCACATTACAATAAATATAAAAAAATACTTAGATCCACCATACAACATTCTAAACCCAAAATGAACATAAATTACATTACCAAAAGTACAAATAAAACTAAAGCCACTTGGAATACAATTAAATAGAATACAACAACTACAAACGAAATACCGATAACAATAAAAAATTTACAAACCGATCAAGGAAATATAACTGACCCTTCACAAATAACTGAACATTTAAATAGACATTATATTACACAAAGTTTTAATTCCAATTTTGTTAATAATTACAAATCTATCCAAGAACATGAAAGTAAGAGCGTATATTTGAATCTAGTTAAAAATAAAATCAAGTGATAAAGACTAGTGTTGACATTATTATATTGCCGCTAGTACATATAATTAATGTAATGCTACAAACAGGCTACTTTCCTGATAAAATTAAGATATCATTAATAAAACCTTTACATAAAAAAGGTTCCAAAGAAGTCTCAGAAAATTACTGGCCTTTCTTCTTCCGAATTTCTCTAAAATATTAATAAGAATAACAAGCTTTTTAGATAAACGTAACATATTTAGTCAGTTTCAATTTGGATTTAAAAATTTTGTAAAATGAGATCAACATCTCTATCCATTTTTACATTTCTATATAGTTTGTAGGAAGCTTTAAATCTTAAAAAAGACAGTATTCCACTTTTCTTGGACATGTCAAAAGCGTTCGACTGTGTTACACACTCTATCTTGCTAAAACAACTTGACAACTGTGGTTTTCGAGGCGTAGCAAATGACTTAATACGTAGTTACCTATCGGTACGTAAACAAGCACTATGTCTGACCGTGTTTAGCAATAAATGCGTGCAAGAGGCCAGATCGATATACTTAAGAAATATACTGGGAGTGCCACAGGGAAGTGTATTGGGTACTCTTCTCTTCATTATATATATAAATGAACTGCCACATATTACTCAGCGTTATGCACGCTGTTTACCTATTATGTTCGCTGATAATGTCATAATATTATTTACTAATAATGAAAAAACAAAAATTGACTCGAATTTGACATAAACAATACATTGAAAGGCCTTAACTACCTGACTTAAATCACTAAATTTAAAAATAAATCACTAAATTCTAAAACAAAACATATTATGCAGTTTGGTAATTATAAAAAAATTTACTTAGATTTACATATAACTTGTGAAAATGACGTTATTGATGAGGTAAATAATACTAAGTTTCTTGGTATTACTATAGATAAAAACTTCAATTGGAAACATCACATAGGTGTGCTAAGTAACAAGCTTGGTAGTTATTGCTACGCTTTATCTGTATTGGTCGATATAGCGTCGGTTGAAGTTGCAAAAAACGCATATTACGGGAACGTATACCCGTTACTAATGTATGGTGTAATTTTTTGGGGAAACTCTATCAATGCGGTTAAAATATTCACAATACAAAAACGATGCTTACGCATAATCTATAGTAAACCCAGTGACTATTCTCTAAGAAGTCTGTACAAAGAAAAGCGTTTCCTGACTTTAATAGGAATATATACTTTGGGAATATGTCTTTTTGTGCATAATCACAGTAACTTCTTTACTAAAATATCTAATGTATACTCTTTTAACGTCAGAAATAAGGACCGTCTTGTCCTACCTAAAACAAACAGCACGATCATTGACCGCAGCACCTATGTAACAGCGATTAGAATTTATAACAGACTTCCAATGGAAATGAAATGTTTAAATCGTGATAAATTTAAAGCTTGTTTAAAAAATAGTTAATTGACAAAGTTTTTTACTCTTATAATCTTAACGAATTTTATATAAAGATATCAAATATTTGACAATTGTATAACTAACTTAATCATAATTTTAATTTTTGACATTTAAGTTGTAATAAATTTTAATGGAATTGTAATTTTAAGACATTGTACGCCTGATTTGGGTAAGAATTGTAGATCTAATCACTTGTAAGTAACGCCTGTATTTTACCAATTCATACAATAAATGTTTCTGATTTCTGATTTCTGGGATTTACTTTTGTTACAATAGAACTTCTTGACAAAGAGTTCATCCGGGAAAGTACTGCCTCCTTACTTATTTCTGGCGCCAAGCAGTAATATGTACATTATTGCGTTTCGGTTTTAAAGGGTAAGTAAGAGTGCTGGTGAATTTACAGGCATATGAGACTACTTAACATATGTCTCAGGATGACCCAGATCTTTGCGATTTAAAGTTCTGAGTGGCACTGCAACTGTTATTTGCATGACTTATTCGTCCAGTCACTTGTAAACCACTAACTAGCTTAACTTCAGTTAGGTTTACCATTTCAGGCTGGGTTTACATTCGCTTGGGTGGGAATTACGTAGGCATAGGAGTTGCAAACACATCACATGTCACATCTGCTTTCGGTTAACTTCAGATTGGATATTTATTTAAATCGTAACGTCACGTGTTAATCCTAACTGGTATACGGCGGTTGTTTATTTATAAGGTTTACCAACGTTAGTGTACAATATTACTTGTTATATCTTATCATACTTTTCAAACATTCTAACTGCCATAAACAATTTTGTAGATAAACACAATATGCAGTAAAAGCTAACTACGTCTAACTAAAATGAAAAAATGTATATATTGACATTCGACGAGATTAAGTACCGATTTCTTAAAATAAAATAATGTGTAAAAATTGGGAAAGTTTGTATTTATGTATTGTATTTATTTCTCTCCACAAACATAACAACTGAACATGGACAAAAGAAAGATGGACAAAAATGGTGTTTATATTATGTTTGTAAAAGACTGGTACCTACCTAAACTAAGCATAGCTTGTAATATAGGATAAATTTTTTTTAATTCAATGTATATTACATTATATACTAAAAATATATTATTCACCTCACTGGCTCGGAAAGTCTTTCTTTCTCATTAGAAATCTGCGCCCAAAAGCGTTTTTTCCACGCTAGCGTGGAAAAGGCTTTCGAAAGGGGAACTTCACGGTGCACCATAGCACGTAACTTTTTCTTTCGATGAAAATAAAACATAATGTCACCTACTACTACGCGATTTGTCGTACATTTTTTGTATTATGAATCCGTTGGTATATTTCATTCTTATTAATGTTGACATTAAATTAACGACGATGACTAATTTTGTACTAATATTCGATGTAGTTATTTTTAATATCGGAAGTTTCTGGCTTTTTACAAGTCCCATGACCACGGCTCGGCCGATTGAGGCACAAAAACTGTAAAGAGCACGAACGTTGGTTTGTTTGAAAAAACAAATATTTGCATTTTAGATAAAAAAAAATAGTTTCATTTTGAAAACAAAGATGGATTTCTTTTTATTGAAAATTTCTGTACCTCATTATTTGCAAAAATATTGTATATAAAAAAACATCGATTCCGTATTTTCAAAGGTTCATTTTGTACAATTCCTATATCGTGGTCTTAGAGTGAATACTTCGTATGTGATTTCTCAGAGCGAAGTTAAAAATGTGGTGTAATATGTAGTAAACGCAATAATATTTGCTATTAGTGTTTTAATTAGCTAAATTATACGTAGGAAATGAAACTATTTTTCCGGATTTAAATCGCGTATATTTTGTTTATCATTATTTGTTTTTTCAAACAAACTGACGGCGACGTTTCGGGCCCTTTACAGGCCACATAGTCACGGTTGGTTGTCATAGGGACGTGTAAAGGGCCGGAAACGTTCTTGATTCTTGTTTATATATATATATATATAATATTTAACCAGGTAGTTTCTTTAACTTGCTAGGAAACACCGCACGGTTTTTAGAGAAAAAAAAAATGTTTTGACGTTGACACTCCCAGCTCCCACACTGCCACCAGGCATCAACTGCTATTTTCTATCCTCATTCCTTTTAGAGTGGGAAGCAAAACTTATTTGGGAGTTTCAGAATCTTTACTTCTGATATGACGATGTCAAGGGAAGGAGGGTGTTGATTATATCTTCGAATGAAGCGACTCACATAACAGTGATAGAAATTCACTTCAAGAAGTTCGTTTGATAATTTAGATGATCAAACGAACTTCTTGATTCTTGTTTATATATATATATATATATAAACAAGAATCAAGAACGTTTCCGGAACGTTTGATCATCTATTGTATTCCGTCGCTTCATTCTCGGTATAATATTTAACCAGGTAGAATTTTAGAGTATTCAGTTTTGCTTCTAGTTGATTCTATTTAAATTTAAAACCAGAGGCTTAATCGATAACTATATTATATATTTATATTAAAAATA
This sequence comes from Hyposmocoma kahamanoa, assembly GCF_003589595.1. Lineage (NCBI taxonomy): Eukaryota > Metazoa > Arthropoda > Insecta > Lepidoptera > Cosmopterigidae > Hyposmocoma > Hyposmocoma kahamanoa. The sequence continues at coordinate 7,141,717 of NW_020653900.1, read as the reverse complement.
TATATAGTTATGAACATCTAACGGTTTTTCTCCTGAGATCACAATCATAACAATTTTTAAATCGTACAATCGTATAATAATTTTATAAATAAGGATTATTATTATTATTAATTTAGAATAGTATAATTTGCCGTTTTATTATGTTGTAAGCAAATGGTTCTTGCGAACGTGTGTTCGTCTTCAGTAAGTATTAGTCTATTACAAAATCTAGTAAAGGATGTGAGATGTCGGAGTCCAACTCGCAGCTTTGCGTGTGAGCTCTATCGGCACCCTAGCCGCGCGCGCGGCCGGCGCGCGGCAAGGAGGCGTACCGCGTGCTATGCGCGCCGAAAACTGCTGTGTCCACACCCGCCGCGCCGCATCCAACACCTGCCGTACACATCGGCTCACGGTCTGTCTCGTGGCTACTCTGTAGGGAGCTCTGTGTGTCAGCAAAAGCGTTCCCTGACATCCAGTTGTCTTATTTTGTGTTACCAAAATATAGTGTTTGAAAACTGTGACAAGGCAAATACTTGGAAGGATCCATATTTATATGGAAAACTTAATGTAGGCTGTACGCGACCTGGGGGCCAATCGCGCTATTTTCGAAAGGTTTAACCTTACAACGTTTGAGGTTTTGGTTTTGGTAAATAAATGGTTCTACCGACGCACAAAACGCAATCGCGCTATCAGTTTTAAAGAACCTAAACCTCAACTAAACCTCAAACTATAACCTCGTATGAAATATTAAGAGACGTGCCTTGACTTCCTAAAACCGACTAAATTTTACCGTAAAACGCACTAAAATGTCAATATCTACGAATTCAAGTCTATAAAAGAGCGATTTAAAAAAGTGTGTAAAAGAAATGTCATTAAATTCTATTGTAAACAAACATATGAGTTGTGATTTGAACCAAATTAATTGAATTTAGTGTGTTGTTGTTGTAGATAAAACACGCAGAGGTAAGTACCTACACATTGTTTTCCTGTTTTAATATTCTATTTAATAAAATAGTATCTTTTAGTAATAGGATACAGTGAGTGGATCACTCACCGTTATTGTACCAGAACTCATATCACTATAATATGCAATGTTATTATTTGTTATTCAGGTATGGAATGGTATGAAAAGCAGGGTGAGAATCTACGCCACATCGACTGCGGCAGAGGCCCTACCAACCTTCCTAAAGGACACCAACTCTAGCACTAAGTAACTAAATAACTTCAAACATACAATTCGATAACAAAGTAACTTTCTCACTCTTTATTATTAATTAAAAAACAAAGTAACTTTCAATTTGAGCAAATTCTTTCCCACTCTTTATTACATCACATCTATTATTTCGTTGACAGCGAGCTGATGAGCGTTGGAGCAGAGCCGGGTAGAATTCTTATGCATTGAGGAGCTGCGAGCATGCGAAGCATTCTTGCAGCAAGTGAATGCTGGCAGGGTGCAGGCTGAGGCAGCTATTATTTCTGCCAAAACAGATGATCTGCATGCCCAATCCGTAGCTGCCATTTGCAAAGCAATTACCGAGTTGGTGCCTGCAGTTAACCTTTTTGATAGAATATTTAACAAGAATGACAGGTTTGTTTTCAACATGTTTTCTTAATTCCTGCTGATGATATGTTCAATTGTGGAACTCTCTCGTCGTCTCCACATCCAATGCAACAGACCGTCTTTTAACGAGAATATGTAGGCATAGTTCTTCCACCAATCCTGAAATGAATTCCGTGGACAAACGGTATATCGTTTGCGGAATTTCTCCTCAGACATGTTAAATGTGATCGTCTTTCTGTGCTTTTCTTTTATTTAAAGCCCGTTTTTAAGCCACATCCACCTCATAAACACTTTCCGAAACATTTAAGTAACCATGGAACATCTTTAATATACGATAAACGTAGTGAAAAGTTACTCTCCATTAACTGCCACACAAACGTTAACCTTTCAAAGGTTAATCTATTCCCCCAAGGTTACATGTGAGGTTAAAACGTCAAAATATTTAGCGCGATACCAATTGGCAACGTTTTAGGTTTTGGTTTTACCTTTGACAATTAGCGCGATACCAAATGTGCGTTACGTGTCACACGTCTAAGGTTTTGGCTTAGGTTTTTGTTTTGACAGTTAGCGCGATACGAAATGTACGCAACGTGTCAAATTGGTGAGGTTGAAGGTTTAGGTTTAACCTTTGACAACTAGCGCGATTGGCCCCCAGGCGCAGACGTTTTGATTAAATCAGGTATTGCAATTTTAATCGGAATATCTGATATTTGTAAGTTTTCATTTTAATCAATTCCAGTTAGTACGCGGTGTGCAGTACAAAGTGCAAGTAAAACAACATATTTTTTCATAAGTTTTTCAAGACGAAGTTCTGTGTTGGGAAACCACGTTGAAACTAATGCGGGAACGACTTGGGGATTCCAAGTATTGCTATACTTAGGTGCACTGGGTTTCAATCTAAATGCGCCCTAAAAGAGATAAAGCAGACTGTTATTATTGGAAAATTCCCAACAGAGCATTATTATATTGTCTAATTGTATTTTAAGAAAGAGAAGCTAAGGGTAAAGTCATCGCCTCTTGTGGGACTCCGCCGGAGGCGAACGGCGCGCTGATAACGGCAGAAAGGGTAAGGGCTGGTGTGCAGTCGATGAGGCCGCCTGCAATAAGATTTAGTAATGATTCGCTTGAGTCAAAATATATCACGTCGCAAACCGACAGGCTTTGCAGCAGGAGGAACCATGGCTGAGAAGGCCAATATGGAAAACCAAGAGTACCATTTGCTTGGCCATCAATAATTTTGCGTATGCATTTCAAAAATAAAAAGAAGGATGGCAATGTGTAGAAAAAAACATTAGAATTCCGATTAAGTGTAAAGGCATCTACGGCAAATGCATTTAGTTCCTGAAACCGAGAGACAAGGGTATTGGGTCCCAGCCTTGCGATTTATGTAACTGATCGCCGTAGTATCGCGTACTCGCAACTATATAGCACAATCAGATTATACTAATATATTATAAGAAAACTGCCATTCTTAGTAATTGATATGGTGCTTCTTCTCAACAGCCTTCCGTTGGCCTCCTGTGCTACTCGCGCCACATACGGAATCCCAACCGGTGTGCGGTGCTTCTGTATAAATTCTAATTTAAAACTTGACGTTCTCATATACGATTCGAGTAAATATTGTCTATTCACCAACTCAAATCACTTACAATTATATCTGGAAGACAAATTGTTCTTTCATAGTTACCGTCATGTTTTTGAAGACTTAGAAATTTCTGAATTTCCAGTCATTTTGTATATAACCAACCGTATTTAGTGACTGGGTAAGCTGAGACGATGACACCAATCAATTGAGCGCAGTCCCTTAGGGTACATCGGGGTAACCTCATTATTTTTTAAAGTAAGTGGTAACTTTTTTGATGTTTTTCTAAAGGTAAACTTACACTTAAATTTCATGAATCAAAATTGAATCTTAGAAATTTACAAACTTGACATGGTTGTAACACAGACTTGCCGTAATTAACGATGAAGCCTAAGTATTGCAATAAGTTAATGGTTGCATTAACATTATTCATGCATCGTCATAATCTGCTGCTATACAACAAATATCATCTAAATATACCACGAACTTAAATCCTTGTTATCTCAAATGTGTGTGTTGTCTCAAATCTAAGTTGTACTTCTTTCATGATTTTGGTAAACACTTTCGATGCTGTGGACAAGCCGTATGTCAGAGCAGTAAATGCATAGGTTTCAATTTCATTCGAACCACAAGGTAAATACTGAAATCTGTGGTACCTTCGGTCTGCTTCGCAGATAGATGTCAGTGAATACACCTCTTTCAATGCGAGGTATCAATTTTGAGGCAATTCGATAGTCCTCCATTTTAAAATGAGTTTTTGGTACAAATTTGTTAAAGAACGTTTTGTTCAATATGAAACGACTACTACCGTTGCGTTCTGGGGCTAAAATAGTACTAGAAATGTATTGATGTTTTCTAGGACAGCACTTTGTCATTGCTCCCAAGTTAATTAAGTTTTTAATTGTGCTACGCAATTTTTTTTATTGTCGTCTGGCGATAAACTAATGTCGAGTATTACAGACTGGTGTTGGTACCTGTTTACATAATGGTACGAGTATTGCTGGCGAAGCTGCATATTTGTTTTGCAGGTGGCTGTCGCCTAAAACCATTAACGATCTTCTTTAGAATTTTATTAGATAGCTAATTGAGTTTTAACTACGGCGTTTCGTTAACACTTATTAATTGCACGTATGTGGGATTTAAATTGAAATAACTCGCAGTTGATTTCTTATCGCCGTAAACTTATGGTTAACCCCAACTTAATTTTATTTTAAATATACTTTTCTTAGAATAATATAATTATTAAAGTCGGCTCGTAGTCGATTTCGTTATCGCGATTAACTCAAGGTTAACCCTGACGTAAATTTATTTCAAATTATTTTTACTTATTAGCACGTAGGTACTAATATTGTCCAAATTAAAATCGACTTGCAGTCATTTTCGTTATCGTGGTTAACTCGCAGTTAACCTCGACGTAATTTTATTTAAAAAAGTTACTTGACTTATAGCCACGTAGGTACTAATATTGTTCGAATCAAAATCGACTCGTAGTCGATTTCGTTATCGTGGCTAACTCGCAGTTAACCCCGACGTAATTTTATTTAAAAAATATACTTTACTAATTAGCTCGTAAATACTAAAACTATTTAAATTAAAATCGACTCGCAGTCGCTTTCGTTATCGTTGTTAACTCGCGGTTAACCCCGACGTAAATTTATTTAAAAAATACTTTACTTATAAGTACGTAGGCATTAATATTGTTCAAATTAACCTCTCCGTTGACTCGCGGCGAAGAGGTATCATAGGAGGATTTCCCCACGAAAAAAATCATAAAAAGGATAGTACTGCAACCTTAATATTTCTGCCGCCAAGCAGTAATGTAAGCATTACTGTATTTCGGTTTTGAAGGGTAAGGGTACTGGTGAAATTACAGACACTTGGGTCTTGTCAACATATGTCTTAGGGTGCCAATGCGGCAGTGCGTCTCTGATCTTTGCGATTTAAAGAACTGAGTGACACTGCCACTGTTGTTGACAGACGTGTAGCTTACCATCAGGTGCATGACTTGTTTGTCCCGTCACTTGATATTATAAAAAAATATGTTACAATAACTACGTAGGTCTTAAAATCTCGTACCTCTCGACTTTAAGAATTCACACAACGATTAGGAAATGAAACTATTTTTCCGGATTTAAATCGCGTATATTTGTTTATTCAAACAAACCGACGTTTCGGGCCCTTTACAGGTCCCATGGTCACGGTTGACAATGTGTAACAATCGCGAAAACCTAAGAACTCGATATCACACAACGATTGCTTATATTATTTACACAAACTCAATACAACATCATTATTATGTTTTATTGACCTAAATATCTCGTGAACACTATTCTCACTGATTATAAAAAGGATTCCGCCACAATAGTTACACTTGTGCTTACGTTTTAATGAGTATAAACGTATGTATGTAATATATAAGTGATTAATGATCCATGTAATACGTGCTTAAAAGCTATATTCTCGTACTATTAGAAATATTATAAACGTACTAGACAATCACACCAGATTGTCTGGACTGAAAGTCGTAAATACTCTGTACTAAAGAAACCAGCGTAACTTTGCAGGGACTACAAATTTATTGCTAATCTCTTGGCCATCCATAACGGCACGTAATACGATTTTTATTTCTGGGTTATCAATAACTCACTTCTATTACAATATTGTAGTAACACAAAACACGTCAAATTCAAGTTGCAGTGCCACTCAGTGCTTTAAATCGCAAAGATCTGAGAGGCACTGCCACTGCGCCCGTCACCCTGAGATATAAGTTGACAAGTAATGTAAAAACAGACAAATATGTACAAGAAGCTGAGAAGCTGAGAAGCTGGTACCTGCGTTTACGCTCGTGATGACATCTGCTCTAAACGTCTCCGTGACCTTGAAGACCCCGATCTCTCTGTAATGTGGGTTCTGGTAGACACTGGACTGGAACAAATTGTCTACGCCAGTGTGTATCGGTCGCATTCTGGAGACCCGGAGACGACTAGGCTGTTCAACCATCTCTGCAGCTCGGCGGAAACAGTCCAACAACGGTATCCTAAAGCACAACTTGTCTTTTGGGGGACTTTAATGCCCATCACCAGGAATGGTTGTTCCCATACCAAAAAACCGACCACGCTGGAAGAGAGGCGCGGGCATGTGCTCTATCACTAGACCTCACCCAGCTGGTGAGTTGCGCTACCAGTACCGGACGTTGACGACCACACTGCCAATTGCCTGGATCTTCTGCTGACAACCGATCCAGACCGCTACCAAGTATCGGTCTCATCCCAACTAGGGACATCCGATCACTGTCTGGTGAAATCTGTATCTGTCTACTCCCTGCCCGATCTCAGTACGGGAAGTACTAGGAGGATGTGGCGATACAAGTCAGCTGATTGGGATGCGATGCGGCATTTCTTTGCATCTTATCCCTGGCGGCAGCTGTGCTTCTCTTCTGACGATTCGACGTGCTGCGCGTCTGCCGTCTCTGAGGTGATTATTCGGGCTATGGAATACTTTATTCCGTATTTCGAAGTCTCCTCCAGCGGCAAAGCTCGCCCTTGGTTTAACGCTTAGTGTGCTTCTGCGGAAACGCTAAAGCAATCTGCGTACCAGGCTTGGGCTGATGCTCGAGATCGCAAAGCACCGGAAACCCTACGTCTGAAGAAAGCCTTTAATTAAACCGCTAGATCCTGCAAAAAAGCGATACGGAAAGCTCGCTTCGGCCATATTAGTCGTATTGGGGTCAGGTTAGCTTCATACCCATCAGGGAGTAAAGCATTCTGGTCACTCGCTAAATCGGTCGAAGCGAATTTCTGCAGGTCATCCCTTCCGCCTTTAATGAGAGATGACGGATCGCTGGCTCATACCGCTGAAGAGAAAGCAAATCTTTTTGTTTCTCTTTTTGCTTCCAACTCCCGTCTTGACGCTACTTTGCAAACACCACCTACACTACCTCGATGTGACTCGGAAATGCCCGAAATCACTATCCGTCAAAAAGAGGTGTTGAAAGCTTTACGCAAATTAGACGTCAACAAAGCCAGTGGCCCTGACGGAGTCCCAGCGATTGTCCTGCGGAACTGTGCACCCGAGTTGTCTCCGGTGTTGACTCGCCTGTATCGCCTCTCTATGAGT
>NW_020653900.1:7073154-7134379 GCF_003589595.1 Hyposmocoma kahamanoa | reverse complement strand
TGTCGAGAAACGCGGTGAATCGCTTGCCGTGTCTCTCGACATATCAAAGGCCTTTGATAGGGTTTGGCATGATAGCCTGTTAAACAAGCTTCCAGCTTACGGAATTCCTGTTGGCTTTTGCACATGGATAGGCGATTTTCTGAAGGATAGGTCAATCCGTGTAGTTGTAGATGGTTAATCGTCTGCTCCTCATGGTATAAATGCCGGTGTACCTCAGGGATCTGTCCTCTCCGCCACTCTATTCTTGCTGCATATCAACGACCTGCTGCTGATGCCCGGTATCTTTGGGCACGCAGACGACAGCACAGTGGCGGTGAGTTATGTGCCAGACGCCCGAGACAACAGTGAAGAGATCCGGTGTAAGCGAGAGGCGTTGGTCACCCGGTTGAACCTGAGTCTGAAAGCTGCTTCCGACTGGGGAGATGCTAACAGGGTCAGGTTTAATGCGGCTAAAACACAGGCGTGTCTTTTCTCATCAAAACGGAGTCCCCTACACCTTACTCCGACTTTCCGAGGTGTATCCGTGCCGATAAGGGACCACCTTGAGCTACTTGGTCTGGACTTATCATCCAACCTCAACTTTGGGCGATACATCGAGTGCTTGGCAAAAACTGCTGCCAGAAAACTAGGCATACTTTTCAAGGTCAGGCGGTACTTCACACCTGAACAGCTTTTAAATCTGTATAAAGCACAAGTTCGATCCTGTATGGAGTACTGCTGCCACCTTTGGGACGGCTCTGCCCAATACCAGTTAGCTGCCTTGGACTCGATGGAGCGTAAAGCAAAGAGACTTATTAACAATAATCCTCTTGTGGAGTCGAAGCTCCAAAATCTCGATCATCGCAGAAAAGTAGCCTGCTTGTCGGTTTTCTATCGGATACATTTCGGGGAGTGTGCGCCCTCACCGTTCCTCCTTCGGTCGACTAGAAGGTCCGGAGCACTCCATTCTTATGTCGTTGATATTCCACCTATTCGCACTAAGCGCTTTGCTTCCTCCTTTCTGATGCGTACGGCAAAGGAATGGAATGCTCTACAAAAGTACAATTTGGGGCTGTTCAAGGCTAGAGTGAATAGGCATTTTTTAGGCAAACGCGTCCCATCGTCGGTCACATCGTCGCTTAACATCAGGTGAGATTGTGGCCAAGCGTGTGTCTATTATATATATAAAAAATAAAAAAAGAATGTAAAAACAAACTAAAAAAATACTTATTGGAGCGAATTGCTATGCACGGATAAGCCCGTAGTAGTTTTTAGAGCCACAGATGCACGAAGAATAAACCTTAAGCATTGACTTACAATTATATGGACGTCGGGTCCGCGCTAAAAAGTGTCCGCACTTGTAAGGCGCTAAAATCGTATACAGAGCGCCAAACTCCGCTTTAGTCTTCATTTGTTCGACTGACAGCGCGATACTGCGATGACATTACAATTTAAATTTCGAATAGGTTGACTTGGGACATTTTTTTCGTGGTTTTTGTATTAGACCCGTCGTCCATTTATTTGTAAGTCAATGACCTTAAGTTACAAAAAAAATGAACATAATTCCACCAGCACCCTTACCCTTCAAAACCGGAGCACAGTAACGCTGACATTTATGCTTGGCGGTAGAAATATGTAAAGTGGTACTTCCCTGGACGAACTCTTTCACAAGGACCTCTAGTCCTACAATAACTTTTTCTACGAGTAAATTAAAATAGTGAAACAAAAGATAAAGATTTTTAATTAAAATTAATGCTAACTTTACTGCTTGGCGGCAGAAGCTCTACTGCTACTAGTATTATAAATAGTTATAAATTAACTGCCTCCGTGGCCGAACGGTTACCACGCCGGACTGCCACGCAGAGGTCCCAGGTTCGATTCCCGGGTCGGGAGAAATATTTGTATGGCCTACATTTATTTCTCTCGTGAGTTTGGGTGTAATTTGTGGTTTTCTATGTGTGTGTCCATGGCACCTGTGACACAGGGTTTTCCCTAGTGCGGGATTATGTTGAGTGTGTGCGTTATTGAGTGTGTGCGTTATTATTACAAATAGCGTATGCCACTTACGTACGTATACGTGTAGCACTTGCATTTAGTTTTGTGTTACTGAAATAAAAGCCGTACGAAAAGGTACTTCAACCAGGTTTATTGAAAGTGATACTTACAATAAACAGAGAAAATGGATTTGTCATACTCTCTGTTTCTTAAAGTTAACGTATCATATTTTACACTTGAGTGCCGTTGACATGAATCTATTGGAGATGTAGGACCCTCAATGGCAGAGTATGTGTTGACCCAGTTCCCACTGAGTTGCGGGCACGTATTGGGGGGTTGACCTTTAATGAGGGCTTACCGATTATCAGAATACGGATAGAGTTTGAACAATTTGTATATATAATTTGTATGTTTGAACAATTAGTATGAGCATTTCATCGAATTTTGTCATGATACCAAGTGATGGGACGAACAAGTAGTGCGCCTGGTAGTAAGCGACGCGCATGTCCATAGCAGTTGCAGTGCTGCTCAGAGCTTTAAATAACAAACACCTGAAGCGCACTTCTACTACGCGCGTCACTCTGAGACATAAGTTGGCAGTCCTGTATGTTTGTAACTTAACTTTTCTTTTTCTTATTTGTTATACAAACAGTTTAAAAATTACCTTAAAAACTAAAGCGGTGTACCATGAACCCTATTGTGTTTTACCCATCGAGTATATAACCAGAAATATAGACGAAATGTCATTTAATTAGTTTGAAAACTATTCTGCCGAGTTATAACGGTGACAACTGCACTCCGATTGGCCAGCCCGAATTCGAAACAATTGACGGGTATGGTCAAAATAGTTTCACTTCAAATCGACCAGTTTAACTTGAGCTTTGCTATAATGAACGAAAATTGAAAAATTACATATTAGATATTTAATTAATTTGTTTTGTTATATGTTGTGCTGTTTTTCCCACACCACCGAATGGAACAGCCCCCCATAGTTAGAGATATTATCTTTATTACAATAAATACAGAACATTTTTGGAATATACGGAGACGTACACACAGTACAGTTGTTGGCACTATACTATTTCAGCTTTCTAATTTGTGATTGCAGCGCAAACGAGAGTTGATATTTAAAAGTGATATAAGGCCTATTTGCCTAATGAGTTGGCAGGGATGGATGTCCTTTCTTTCGTCTCTATTTGTGTTTATATACTCGGTGGTTTTATGTACGGTAAATAGTTATCGTCATCTAATGGGTTATTTTTTCTACAACGTTTTTTATTATAATTGCGACCGTATTCTAAAAAAAATAAACGTGCGATTGATTAATGATTGACTAACTACCTCATACGCGCTTCTAGGATAACTGAGGAGGAATACTTCAGAGGCCGAATTTTGGCCACAGCCCGCCGTCTGACTTTATGTCGTTCCATTTTATCTATGGTAATTCAGATTCTCGTTTATATTTTTTTAATAAAAATGAAAGCAATTTTTTGTGTACTCGGCGAAACCTGGGAACAATTCAAAACCCACAAACAGTCACTACAATAAAACGCGAAAAATTACAAAATAGAGATTTAATCGAAACGACAACAATTCACGTAATTATTTTAATTATTATTTAAATATAAGACCAACTTATTAATTACCTGATCTCAAACTAGGGAATCAATAATAATAATAACGCATACGCTTACAGCCTCGCACTAGGAAAACCCTGTATAACCCGGTGCTATGGACACATACGTAGACAACATTACATCCAAACTCACGAGATAAATAAATGCAAGTCATAGAAATATTTCTCCCTGCCCGGGAATCGAACCCGGACCCCTGAGTGACAGTCCAGTATGATAACCGTTCGGCAATGGAAGCAGTTGGAGTTCCTATATGAGAAGTCCATTGCTCTGGGAAGCAACCAATTTACAAAATTTCATTTCCCAAAATGTGTCTTACCGGGAATCCACTCAGGGATCTCATCATCCAGTGCCCACAGCGCAAACCAGCAGCCACTGACACGTCTAAAGTACAAGAGTGAAAACTTTCGCTTCGACTGGTTGACCGGTGGTATGAGAGTACGAGATTAAATCATGTAACACCTGTGCACACTCCCTAAAATCGATCCTGTAAAATATCGAAAGTTATTTGACGACGGTGTTCGAGGTTATCGATTTTAGTATGATAACACCGCTGGGAGGTGACCCCAAAGGCGATTTCAAACTCATTTACTTGTAAACAGTTTTTCAAACTAACAAATAACTAATTTTCATGCCGATGCCCCATCTATATGGTAATTTATAAGTTTGCGATTGAGCGTGTCAATGCTGATATTTCTAAAAACTCTGAGAGTTTGTTACGATTTATAACATAATACGACTCAGTAGTTGCAGTGAAGTTCCTTGTGACCTTACCTATTTCTGACGCCAAGCAGTAATGTGAGGAAAAAAGTGCTAGTGAAATTACAGGCACATGGGATTTGTTAACTTATGTCTCTGGATGAAGGGGGCAGTGGCAGTGCCCTTAAAATTTTTACAATTTGGAGCTCTGAGTGCATATTTTTATTTAATAAACCAGATGCTATATAAATGGTAATTTCTTCATCCTGTAAAGTTATCAAAATTGAGATAGTACCGGTTGCCAGTTCACAGTCGATATGTCACTGTTTTTCACAAAAAAATAATATTTTTCTAAACATAAATAACATTTTCATAAATGTGCCGTGACGTTAATATAAGAATGTTAATCTCTTTAAACTTATCTCTCAAAAACACTCTGGACCCAGAATGTAAATTGTCCTAACCCTAACAGCACGTTTCTGGAGGATAAAAGTTCTATTAATATCGGCGGCATTACCACAAAGCAAAATGCCGTATGTCATTAAACTGGGCGAATTCTTGCACAACGAGCTTTACTACTAATAAAATTATGAACAAAACATTATTCATAGCGGACTGTCTGCGGTTTACTCCACTATCCTGTTCAACAGTAAATGCATAGTGCAATTTTCACATCTTTTAAAGTTTAACATTTCACGTTTCCCGTAAATTAATGCTTTTAAGGAGCTAATTACTCCTTGTGGCAGACGTATTCCTTAGCGGACGTAACTCATTACTGTAAAATATATCACGAAATAGTAAATTCAGAAGATATCCTCTTCTGTTTTCCTATATAGGGTGCTAAAAATATAATTTAAAAAATCCAATTAGGAAATTTCCCTCAACCATTGTTGCTTCTGGTTCTATTCAGTCGATCTAATTTTAGTAGTTACAATGTTCTACAGTGTTTGTTAGTATTATAATAATGAAAGCTACTGTTACCTTTGATGTTTTTTTTCCTAATAGCGTTAACTCAATGACTTTGTATCGAGAGACTAATAAACCGCCGTTTTATGTTTTTGCGTAGGTGGAATAGTTAGGCAGTGGTTGTTTATTTTATGTGGGAAACTTTTTATGGAACATGTAATTGTCTATTTAGAATTACAACATCAACACATCTCCACCAAGCCATTATACGTCACACTGCTGCATACACGTTTTCTCCAAGGAGAAGATTTAGCCCATAATCTGCCAAGTTGGACTAATGCATGTTACATGCAGCAACATATTTAGGATTATGATGAAGATTCTTCACTTTTGCGGGGCCGTTGGCATGTTTGCGGATGCGTAGTAGCGTTTGTTTACGCTATCATGTGCAAAAAATGAGTCCCAGATGTTGCGACGGCATGAGTATGATAGCAGGAAGAATGGACTCGGCTGTCTTCCATACGTTCGCCTTGTTATATGTTACTATGTAGTGCAATTTATTTTAATTTATTATAATTGTCCTCTTTGGTACCACTAACAACTTAGTGAATAAGGTTGCTGTTACTAAGAAATGCGAACGAATTAGTCTGTTAATAAATAAATTGACCTAGAATTTAATTGAATGCAAAAATTCACACATTTCGAAAGGTTGTATTCTTCAACAAGCAAGTTAACCGCCATGTTTTCTTTCATGGTTAGCGTCAGATATTGGTACTAAACTCATAAAATGTACACCACAGGGTTTCCAACCGTCGCCTTCTCGATCGAGAAACAATCGTTTTCCCAATAGGTCGCCACTGCTCTGTTTAGAATTACGGCTTGTAAAAATAGATGAAACATCCCCAAATAAAACAAATAAATAGAAAGTATTTATGGGTATTGGGTGATAAGACCAGTTGCGTAAGGGAAAATTTTAAATTCCAGATGACATTTAGAAGTGTAATTTTTTGAACATCTTGTATATGTTTACGTGGTATGTTTGTGAGCGGTAATTTAGGGGTCAACTTATACTGGCGCAGAGTCGAAGTGTTGCGATGCGTCATGTCTTTCGCCTTTAGCATGTTCATCCCTATTTTCCCGTTAATGTAGTACAAATTTGTGTTACGCAAATATGGAAACGCGTGCCGCCGCGCGTCGACGGGTGTCGCCCCGCGTTACTTGGGTGCAGTAAGGCGCCAGGCTACATTGAAATCCGGGCGCACTAATGCGAGCGTCGTCAGGCGTTGTAGTTGAAAAACAGGGTGCGAGACGACGCTTCGACTCTGCGCCAGTATGAGTTGAGCCTGTAGTGTAGCTAAATTTGAAAATGTGGAGCGTGCTATAATTAATTAGTTTCATTTTTGTTTATAGATCACTAGAGGGTTGCATAAATACTCGAAGCGAGTGCCAGCGAGTGTCTTTGAGTGCCCGCGAGTGGTATGGAGTGCCTTTGAGTGCCAGCAAGTGCCTTTAAATGCCATTGAGTGCCAGCGAGTGCCTTTGAGCGCATTTGACTCAAAGGCACTCAAAATCACTCAAAGGCACTCAAACGCACCTATAGGCACTCAAAGACACTCAAAGGCACTCAAGACACTCAAAGCCACTCAAACGCACTCTAGGGCACTCAAGACACTCAAAGGCTCTCAAAAACACTGAAAGGCACTAAAAGGCACTCAACGACACTCGCAGACACTAAAAGGCACCAAAGACACTCAAACGCACTAAAAGGCACTCAAGGGCACTCAAGATACTCAAAGATACTCAAACGTACTCAAATTCACACAAAATCACTCAAAGGCACTCGCGGGCTCTTGCGGGCACGCCTGGCTCTCGCGTGTTGTCAGGGGCACTCGCACACACGTCTTGCTACCTCGCACATCTCTGGTGAAATCGCAACCTAATCGAATCTTAGATATTACATTATAGGCGAATGCTCGCCGGTGAAGGAGGTAGTTTATAATTCAATGCTCAAAAACGAAGTTCACTGGCGAATGCTCGCCGGTGAGGGGGGTACTTTGTAACGTAATGCTCGCAAACGAATCTTGAATGTTACATTACAGGCGAATGTTCTCGGTGAGGGAGCGCCCTTACAGGTTTCTTGGATCATCAATTTTCATTATAGAAGTAATTTCTGACGTATTCTCCCAAGACGATAATAAAGAAGACAAACAGAAATTTAAAAGTTCTAGAAAATGTTGAATGGCTGCATTTTATGTACATTCTTTCCCTACTAAGATTTATGTAAAAAACATAACAAATGCATGTGATTAGAATATTATATAACCTAAACTCCTTAAAAGTAATTACACATAGTGCATAGTATTATCTGAAGTCTGGGAATTACATTTTATTCTATATTTTTTAAATGAAATTACTAGTGTAATGTATTGGTGGCAGTAGAGCTCCTTGTGAATCTTACCTATTTCTGGCGCCAAGCAGTAATATGAACATTACTATGTTTCGGTTTTCAAGGGTAAGGGTGTTAAAGCAATTTAAAGTACAGCGCTGCAATTTTCTTTTTTATAATATCAAGTGACGGGACGAACAAGTCGTGCACCTGATGTTAAGCTACACGCCTATCCATAACAGTTACAGTGCTACTTAGAGCTTTAAATTGCAAAGATCTGAGGGGCACTGCCCCTGCGCCCGATGAAGGATTAAGCATGCTGGTGAAATTACAGGCACATGGGAGTTGTCAACTTAAGTCTCAGAGCGGCTGGCGCAGTGGCAGTGCTCCTAAGATCTTTGTGATTTAAAGCTCTGAGTGGCACGACAATTCTTATGGACAAGCGTGTCGCTGACCACCAGGCGCACGACTTGTTTGTTCCGTCACTAGGTATCATAAAAAAACAGAATTAGGTTTTTTTTTGTAATATATTATAATATCTAAGTAAGTAAAGTCTAAGATCGAGATATAAAGTAGCAATTAAATTAACATTGTAATTTTTAAGTTTATTGAATATCACGATGTTAGACCACCATAATATTAAAAAATTTTTTTGAAATTATTCTACTAGTTCGTACACTAAGAAAAAATCCTTCGATCCGGCTGGATTCGAACCAACGTCTTCCAGCAAACCGTGTCAGACGCTATGCCAGCTAAGCCACTTTTTTATTTTTAACGACTTTCACAGATTTGTCACAAATGGCGATAAAGTCGTTAAAAACCAAAAACAAAGATCTGAAACAAGCACCAAGAAAAAATTGTACGATCCGCTATTTCCTTCTGTGACTTAGTATCTCGAGTCGGATCGAATAAATTCTTTCTCAGTGTTCAATCTTTGTATTAGTAATTATCTTTTAACATTGCTTTACTCAAGCTTATTGAAAAATATAAACTATTAAACTTTCGCGTTGCATTACATAAATTGAAAACAAGAATAAACGCGATTAAACAACGTAATAGGGTATTAATAGGCACCCCTACCTATAATCCCGACGGTTTGCCCAAGTTTGCACAACTTTGCACTGACCGTGGTTATAGGCTGACTCTTTGTTGATCGATGTGCATTTTTTTTTAGTTTTTGTGAACAAGCAGAAACAGGGAAAAATTAAAAAAAAAATTAGATACTCAACATCAATTAAGTCAATCCATAATACAGTTAAAATACTTTTTGAACTAGAGTTTACGAAATATTTAAATAGGTACGCAAAAGTAACCTTTAACTACTCCACAAACCAGTATTAGTAGGAAATTAAAACTATTTTTTTATTTTCAAATTGGACTTAAAATAAAAAAAGTTAAATAATCCACCACACTTTTGAACACAGCATTATTTTGGGAAATTTTCTAGTGTTCCGCTTCCCGTTATTGTGCCGATGTCTGTTGTAAAAAAATACGTAACATTTTTATTTATGAATTTATAGATTTTTTGAACTAGCCGCGAATGACATACTAAAATTAAAATTTTGGCTCATTTGTGCATCAAGAGAGAAGGAAAAAAAATTAAGTTCAATATTCGTTCAATTCATTCAAAATTTTTATGCGAGACAGCCACACCAATTGCGGGGTCTCAATCGAAATTAAAACTATGTTAATATTTTGAACTATGAGTTCCAAGTTGACGGAATTCACTCCGGGTCCGGGTCATCAGAATAATCCTTGAAACATCTGTCATTGGCTCAACGTTTCCAAAATTTGTGTTAGGTATAGTGAATGAGGATCGGGTGAGAATGAACTGCGTTTATTACACAATTTAATTTTACAAAACTAGGAAGAAAACCGAAAATCAAAACAATGTTAAAATAATATAAATATGAAATAAAAATGCGCCAAAAACGAGTACAGTTAAATGTAGAAATTGATAAGAAAGTTCGAAATGTTTTATAAATAAAAAACAAGTATCTACAGCGATTGCTAAATGCAATGCGAGATAAAGTTCTGTCCACGTGCAATCATTAACTATAATTACGTTGGCGATATACTCACGTATCCATAATGTACACGAGATTTTGCCAATCCAGTGTTGCC
Organism: Hyposmocoma kahamanoa; assembly: GCF_003589595.1. Taxonomy (NCBI): domain Eukaryota; kingdom Metazoa; phylum Arthropoda; class Insecta; order Lepidoptera; family Cosmopterigidae; genus Hyposmocoma; species Hyposmocoma kahamanoa. The sequence goes on along the minus strand of NW_020653900.1, from coordinate 7,124,656 downwards.
AACCCATTAATCATCTTCGAGCGCACCAGCACTAACACAAGTAGTAGCCGAAATGGTCGCTATGAGTCGGCAAAAACATTAAGTACGTGACAAAATGTGTGACAAAATAATTTTTGAGATATCTTAAACAACTATAACCCAGTTTTAGAATATTGAATTGCTTAATGATATTTTAGATACGCAAAAATAGGGGAAATTCCGATATGTCCGACAGGCTAAATAACTTGAACTAGTTTTAAATAGAGAATTTTCTATGATATGCTTTTTAAAATGGATGTTTGACCACTTGTCACTTAGACGCGTTTTTGTTAGTGGACGGCAGAAATACGGTTGAAACGCAAAAATAATGGAATTGAAAAACAAGATTTGAAAATTATAAAAAAAAAACTGAATAATCTTATTGCGAATAATTGGTTCACCCAGGTAGGTACTGACACCTTACCTATTTCTATCGCCAAGCAGTAATGTGAGCATTACTGCATTCTGGTTTCGAAGGGCATACAGCAATGATGCTGAAAAAAATACAGGCACATGGAACTTGTCAACTTATGTTCCACGGTGATGAGCGCATTGTTAGTATCCCTCCGATCTTTGCGTTTTAAGACTGTCACTGCAACTGTATGAACGGGCGTGTCGCTTACCACCAGACTCACGAATCGCTCGTTCTGTCACTTGGTATTATAAAAAAAAATTTAATTGTATTCATTTATAGATAATAATTAGTTACAAATGAGAATATGAATTTATTGGTGCCATTCAATAATTTATTGAACTTTCAAATCACGTTTTCTCAAATCCATATTTATTGAGTTACGACAGTATTTGGTTTCATCAGCGACGTATGGATTTTTCATAAGACTAATGAAGAGAACACCGTAGAGATTTTGCATGATGACTCTTTAAACATACGCCGTTAGTGTTGTCTACATTGCACATATAGTTAACACGCGAAGACTTAATACCAATAAAAGAACTAGGTCTAACTGGTAGTATTTTTTGTTTGAAAATAATGAGTGCACGTAATGGCCTCCATCTCACCTGATGAGAAGTGACGATGAGGTCGACGATGCAGCATGCTAACCTAAATAACGCCTATTTACTCTCGCCTTGAAAAGGCCCAAGGTACAGCGTTCAGGGAATGAATCTGCAGGCAGTCTGTGGAAGCATAATGCTTCGTGTGAATCCTTGGAATATCATCATAGGGTTCGAACCTCAGCTTACATCTAATACCCCGATGATGGAAAGGGGAAAGTTAAATCAAATCGTGCAATTCCTTCGCACTCTATAATGAATTTGTTCGTTCATACGCATGTATACGCACACTAGTTCAGAAAATAACCCGGATCAAGATTGTTAGGAACAGATGTATTTATCGTATGTGTATAATCAAACCTATTTGCAAATTCCAAGATTCGTACTGAATTAAACGTAATTACTCGATAAGGTGATTGCCCAAGAAAACCAGACGCATCGTTTGAAGACCGCTGCGGTCATAAAATCCAACGAATTGTTTGGTTGTTTCCTTTACAGTCTATTTGGATGAACTGTATTAAATTTAGATCTAGATTTTTTTTTTCAACAAAATCAATCACACGATACACCTGTTAGAAAGCGGATACATCTTATCATAGCCATTATCCGATACTTAGGAACTCCATAGTGGTGCGTAAGATATCCGTGACTTAAGCTGGATGTCTACAATGAATGAAAGGTACAATTAGTTAGCAGTGCTGCTCTGTCTTGGTGGTGGTACTTAAGCGAATTCTGCATTTAACATAGCTTACTGATTTCTTTACTCTGTACAAAATTAAGAATCATATAAACAGGTACACTACACGGAAACTGATTGTGTATGTTTAAAATCCGGCTAAAATTATTTGTTGATTTTCATTCTTAATAAAATATACTATACAATGTTAATATTAGAATTCACTATTTTAAATATAAAAACCGTTTTGGACTTTGGAACTGCTTGCGTGATTTTTGTCTGCTTTCATTCATTTTTATCTATTTACATCCATTGTTATATATTTTTTTCTTTTAGCAGCAACATAGCTCTTTGTAAAAGAGTACGACCAGGAAGTACTCCCACCATATCTATTTGTGTGTGAGCATAACTGCGTTTTGGTTTTGAAAGGTCAGGTTACTGGTGCAACTACACTTGTACCAAATTTTTGTTTCAAGATGCAGTGGCAGTGCACTGTGATCTTTGCGATTTAAAACTCTGCGTGGTATCGCAATTGTTAAGATGGATTTACAATGCACAAATTCTGGCAATATATTACAGCAATTTATCGCGTTGCGTGATATCGCCTTGTGGTGACGAATCAGGAGCTGTCGTCGCATAAATTGCGGCAATATATTGCTAGAATTTGTGCATTATGAATCCATCTTTGTAGATAGGCGTGTCGCGTACCACCAACCGCAAAACGTAATCATCCTGTCACTTGATATTTTAATAAATACTGGTGTTCGTAAATATAAATGTCAATTTGGCGACTCCGTGTGCAAGCCACGACTCCGTGATCGAGTGGCTTGCACACCGGTTTTCAAGATGTTGCCATCTTTTCAGTCCCAGGTTCGATCCCCGGCCGGATTAATGTAGAAAAACGAACTTTTCTATATTATTTCGGGTATGGGTGTTTGTGGTACTGTCGCGTAGTTTCCATTTCCATAATTCCATTGGAACTTGAGCAACGTTTGTGATGTTGACTAGTATTTATAAAAAAAATTGAACTTTAAACGTATCCGAATTTTCCAACCTAAGAAGAAATGCTCAACTGCAGAACGTATGGGTTAATACAGAACATTCATCTCTTGTAAGTTAATAAAATTTACTACATCTTGGAAGAGAATATAAACAATACAGAGGCCTTATTTTCAGACTGTAAGTGAATAAAAATAGATCTGAATATTCTTAAGACATGCACGGAGGTAACTGTATTTCAAATTCCTCTATTCATGTAACAATTTGTTTTTTATCAGGAAACCTTTTGCTAACTCAAACCTAAAGTGGTTACAAAAGGTCGGATAAGATTATCGAAGATATTGATCTTCAATAATCTTAGTCGAGTTCATGTTATTCTACGCCAAGTGTTTTCGGTAAAAAGGTTTCGCTATGAAGTTGCCGGTACAAAATGCAGTGCATTTACCATGACGCAGGTGAAAGGGTGTTAGTTGTCACAGCTATGTTATGGTGATATATAAATGAGTCCTTGGTTGGTGAATTACTGATCGCCTGATGTATTATATTTTGTGAAAGTTATGTATAGTAAATGATACGTGTTCTTACTGCTATCTTTTGCTTGCACTAAGATGTGTCTGGATGTCGGAAGAGGGTTCGACATTCTGGCACGTCTGGTGGCGGCTACAGTGCACTCTATTCCCAAACAAAAAAATTATTTGTCACATTAATTGCTTTTTGATTAAGTATTTTTTCGCTCATCTTGTTTTTATCGTTACTACGATAGTAGATCGTATCGTCCTTGTATTTACTAACTGAAGTACACTGTATCCATTTCGTTGATAACGTGAAGAGTGGTGATTAAACCGGTAAAACTAAATATATGTATATGCATACCTACTCACAAGGTGCACATGCGTCTTTAAACTGATTAACGTGGATGAACACCCAGTCGCATAATAATCCGCAACTAACTAATTTCATAGTTTAGGTAGTAGACCTCATTGTGAAAGAGTTCGTCCAAAGACGTACTGCCATCTTACCTATTTCTGCCGGCAAGTGGTAATATGAGCATTATTACGTTCCGATTTTGAATGGTAAGCGTGTTAGTGAAATTACGAACACATGGGATTTGTCAACTTATGTCTCAGGATGACGGGTGCAGTGGCAACGCCCCTCAGATCTTTGCGATTTAAAGCTCCTAGTCAAAGTGAAAGTAAAATAATCACTTAATCCATAGTTACCTATGACTTGAAAACGTCATTTTATTTGCTACTGCTCGTTCACTGTGCTGACTTGAGAAGAACGAGCAAGAAACTCTAGGGATTACTCTTTTCAAATAAACTTAAATGTACCATTTTTGGATCATATTTGTGTGGAATCTAGACTCATATTGTCTTTCCATACATGTTTATCTAAAACATAGTCTACAATTTTGTAATATGACTTTTCAATTAAAATAATTTTAAAGTAAGTCTATACTTATAAAATGGTAGTCTTAATATGTGCTCCGGAATCTTATTGTAAAAACGTATATGTATATTATAGTTAAGCGAAATCGTGGTACCATGAATTTGGACTTAGTTCCATAGTATTATGGATATCTTGTGTATTTTTACGGGCATACAAAATATTTGATTAAATGTACTGCGATACTACAGTCATGATACAAGTCTCCTTAAACTTTTCTCTGAGAGAAACCCGAGAACCTAAACGGTACACAGGACGAATCGCTCGTTTTTGTAACACAAATATGGTTTATATATCTGCCGCTCTACCCCACATGAGAATCCCGTAGGACATTATACTATGGAAGAAAATAAAGTAAACTACGACGGACTGCGTATGCAGCAGAGCTTAATTTGCTGGCCAAGGAAGGTATATGTGGAAACCACTGAAGTATATTAACTAAAGTCACTCCCAAAAAGACAGCTTTATTCACGAGGCACTGAAGCTACAAGTTTTGGCATTTTGATACCTACCAGGTGCAAGACTTGTTTGTCCTGTCATTTGGTATCATAAAAATAGGTATATTGTACTCAGCAGACTTGGGGTAAACACTCCCCGAGTGGCCTCCGACTGCTGCTTACTGCCACCCCCAACGTGACAACTGATGACTGGGCATACTGATTTAAATGCAACTTATATCTGATCATTCTGTCTGCAGACAGTCCGATAGCATCGGTTACTGATAAAACTAAACTATACCTGATTTCTGAAATCTGAATCTGAAGGTGGAGGTCAAATGCACACTTACATTAGAATAAAAAAAACTACATCCGATTCATATCCTTCGCCTCTACAACACGCATCGTCTGTTGAAGGTACTCTTGACCACAGGATGTCCTTAATTCAGTCTTCCTATGTTCGCCTTATACGGCCTAATGGCCGTATAAGGCGGCAAAGTGATAATTCACTTTGCCGTAACCTCTACAGTAACCAGGAAACTAAATATAAATCGATCGTTAGTCAAAACATTTTTTCTTTGTAATCCAAACCCACAAATGTGTCGATTATAGACTCTTCCTAGATCTGTTGTACAACATGATTGGCCGACCTACAAGGTTATCAAAAACATATCTTACGGCATTAAAACTTTGGAATTAATGCTAAACATTAATCCTCAAATTTTGTCGCAAATAGCGTCGTAAAAAGCTCATCAAGTTATATCTTGAAGTGGTGAGCATAGCATTTCTCAAAATGTGGACCCTTTTAAATATAATACTCTTAGTGATGGCCACTTCATAGAACTATCGACAAGTGTGTTTGATATGTACCTATTTATACTTGCTATTGATTAATATTTTCATGGAAATTATATAATAGCTGACAATGAATACATAAATATAAAACATGCATACATACATAAATACAAAAATAAATTAAAAAGAAACAAAAAGTAGCAATATATAATTATTAAAGATGACGGCACTTAGCTAGCGCCGCTCTAACAAAAGTGTTTTTGAACGCAATCACAGACAAGAGCGACGGCGACAGTCAGCTGTCACTCGGGAGAAACGTAACTTTGCAACAGTGGCCATTTTCAATTGACACTTTTTTGGACAGACGGCTGTCAGCAGCGAAGTAACGACGAATCACTTGTCTTATCGAAATCCAATTGAATCATTAGTAACTCCCGTAATTGAACCAAACACCGCTGATCAAAGAACCTCGAACCTATTTCACAAAAAGTATTTCGCCCTGATTACCCACACGCGATGAACGAACTCGACTAAAAACCCCTGATCCTAGAGATAATATGTATAATATAATGTTTATATGTATAAAATTATTATGAAACTGTTTTTTTTTAAATATTAGATTTTGTACTAGTACTAGATTTTAGTACAGCGTAATGACTGTTTTTTATGATGTAAAGTGACGGGACAGTAAGCGCCACGCCTACCCATAGCTGTCAATAATGCCACTTAGAGTTTTAAATCGCAAAGAACTGAGTAGCATTACTGCAGCACCCATCATCCTGAGACACACCCCGGACACTCCATACGACTGACGGTCGAATAAAGAAAACAATATCTGAATGAGTCTCAAACATAAGTTTTTTTTACTTACTTCGTATCACCTTCCGGAAAACGAGAGAAACTCCTCTTTTTTTTCCCGTTTAGATGATGATAAACAGCCGTATACAACACAATTCACGAACATTATAAATAGTAGCGTACAAGGATATTATATATTAACTTACAAGTTTCGTATGAATAAATGAAAACTATATTCAACTATCAAAGCCGTCTTAGAGCGAAAACGGCTCACCGATATGCCGTTCATATGACCGCGACCGTCAATGTGCGGGGCGAGATGCGGTATCTAAGGCTAGGGAGGGGCGGAGAGTGTCCATTCTCGTTACTTTTTTGTTCTCTGCCTGAGATATAGAGTTGAATAGTCCCATGTACCTGTTATTTTGAGAGCAGAAATACGAACGGTGTCAGCTCTTCTGTTACTAAAACGCCTTAAACTGTATGCTGTAAATTTTAATTAAATTATAATTTGACACTTGTCAAGTATCGATAATAGTACATCCCTAGAATTAATCAGCTCATAAATCTGAAAGGTTTATGTAAATATTCCGCCACGATTTAACGTCTCGTAGTCAGGCGATTGTGACTTTAGTAGTCCAAAGTGGCATTACTATAGTTTGGGCGCTAGTTATGAAACAACAAAGTTAAGAATCAAGTTCCTTTACTCAGTTGTTAAGTTCCAAATCGACATGGTTCGAACAGCTAGTGCAATCATAACTTGGTTTTATATTCTTTTCTGCAAGATGACGTAAACATCTCGAAGAACCTATAAACGTAATGCAAAACGGTGCACAAACTCATATATTTTATTTATTTCACAGGTAAACAAATTACACTTGACATCGTCACAGTGATTGAAATCTACCACTTATTAGTAAGGCAGGTTCCCCTGAGAAGAATGACCATGAAACTGCAAATAAACATTTGTACACATTTATCGTTTATAATATTTATAAAAAATATCATAGATCGAAATAGTGTTAACCAAAATGGTCATAGTTTTGTAAAAGTGCCCCTGCCCCTAAAGATTTTTTCGTTGTTTTAGACTGTTTGTTCCAAAATTTAATTGTAAAATGAAAACTTTTGTTGTGTTGTCACCTCAGGAATGAGGAATTCTTTTGATTTATTACTATAATTCCTCATGAACGACAAACATAGCAGCAAAAATTTTCATTTTACATGTAAATTTTAGAACAAACTATCAAAAATTACGAAAAACATTTTTAGGTGCTATTTTTGCAAAACTATAATCATGTTGGTTGACACGTTATTATCTAGCAGCTTCCAACTATAATCAGAAGGAGTCGTCTGCTTGTGCCAGGGGCTTAGTTAGGACTGCCCTCATCGTCCTTTGCTCAAAAGAAAGTCTGTCTAATTTTGAATTCCTGTCATTCTGGCGAGTCTGTCTTTGTGGCCAGTCAGGCCGCTGGTCATCTATTAAGACTGGACGGATCTTCCTTGGAGATCTGTACAACTGATTCACAGGGCAATGAGAAAAATAGCGGTTTATTTCAAAATCATCCAATTCATCAGGAAGATGCTTGAAAAAGATGAGAAGCGTCTGCCGCCAAAAGTTGACGAATCGTAGGTCATGCGAATTTTGTCATATGATTATTCTAACCGATAAAAAGCAATAAAATTTTACATTTTCTGAAAAAACCCCAGTTATAAATAAAAAAAGGATCAATTTTGGATTGGGTGATTATTTTTGAAAAGCAGCGATTTATCGTCTAAATACTTATTTATTTATAATTTATCAGTCGAGTATTTATAAGTCGAGTCAACTTCATGGGCCAAACGGGTCACTACCGTGGACTTTTGTCATTCAAGCACGTAGAAGCCATGATAAATAAACTTTAGTGGCAAGTTTTTTTTTGTATACAGTTCAAACCTCATGGCAAATTCTGAATTTTAACAGGAACCTTATTACAGAAGCGTATACATTGCCACTTAAATGAATTTGTGACTTTGTGAAGACTACACAACCGGTTTATTTCTATTCTAGGTATTAATATTATGTCTACCTATTTCTATTGTCTATAAAAGGCTAAATGCAATAATTCTTAACATAATTACATTTTCTTACATATTTTATTTTCTTATTTTTTAAGTTATTAAGTGATGGGAGCAACAAGTCGTGGACCTGTTGGAAAGCGACACACCTGTCCATAACAGTTGTAGTGCCACTGAGAGCTTTAAATCGCAATGATGGAGGAGCACTCCCACTGCATCCGTCACCCCGAGGCATAAGTTGACAAGTCTCATGTGTCTGTAATTTCACCAGCAACCTTACACATCAAAAGCGGAACGCAGTGATGCTCCCATTGTTGCTTGGCGGCAGAAAGAGTTCATCCAGGGAAGTACTGCCACCTATTTCTACCACCTAGCAGTATTGTGAGCGTGTACTGTGTTCCGTACCGTTTTGAAAAGGTCCGGTTTTGTGAACTTATGTCTCAAGGTGACAGGTGCTGTGGCAGTGTTCTTCAGATTGCGATTTAGAGGTGTAACTGCCATGGACAGCGTGTCGCTTAACGCCAGGCGCACGACTTGTTCGTTCCGTTACTTGATATCATAAAAAATATACTTTAAAGAGCTCTTTATCTAAAAGATTGAAAGTAAAAACTTACCAAGAAAATATCCTCACCGACAGCTGCCGTAAAGTATACGAATACAGTCACTAACGTGACCTTCAACCCTCTCATCGTCGAACTCTCTCACGCACATTTAAACATTGTTTTTTGTCGTCTAGTCAACCGTATTCACTATTTTGTTAACCGACTTCAAAAACGGGGAGGTTCGCATTTCAACAGTTTTATTTTTGTTTTTAACGCGATTATTCCGGCACTTGTGTACCGATTTTGATGATTATTTTTTTGTTGGAAAGATACCTCAAAAGTAGTCCCATTTAAATTTGAAGAAATATTCCAACTCTAAGGGTGGTAAACTAGGGGATGAATGACTTTTGACGTCGGTTTTTTTCGTACTCTGATTATTATTCAAAGATATTGCAAAACGACTGACATCTTCCCTTTTGCATATAATAATAGTTAGCCTATTGTTCCACTGCTAAGAACAGGCCTCCCTCACAATGATCGTGTTTGGGCGGCATTTCTCACGAGGGCCTAATGCGGATTGGGAACTACACCACATAATTAATTTGCTTTGTAGATGTGTGGAGGCTTCCTTACGACGTTTTCCTTCACCGAAAAGTTCATGGCAAGTATAAAATTAAATTTCGTATATAAATTTCGAATATCTCAGAGCTCAGATTCAAACCCACAGCCCACCCACCCTCTGCTTGACAATCGGGAGGTCAAACCATTAGGCTACCGTAGCTAGTTTACCCCTTTACACATATAAATTAAATTAACAAAACTAAGAGCGGTGGTAATTCAGTTGGAGAACGTTAACTTCTCAATTGAGAGGGCAATGATTGGAATCCCTGTGGCAGCATGTATCATTAGATACAGACTTTGATTTAATCTGTTAATATTTAGTAGCACAGTTTTCGTTAACGGTTATAGGGTGGATAAATACTCGTACCTGAATTTCTTCGCTTAGTTGTTTAACTCGGCTCATGTCAAAAATTTACTATTTGTACTTATGAACTTTAATTACTAAATTCAAAATAAAACGTGAATACGAATAAGAATGCCATAAAGGACACACATACAATTATTTGTTGTCTATAAATAAAGCACTTATTATTTACAAAAGTTAAATTATTTTATTTTCACTTTTTTACTTCAAAAGTAGTATTTAATATTGTTATTTATTGTTGTAACAAACTTATTTTATACCAAAGACTTCACTAATCAACTTCGTTTGTCAGATAGTTCTCTAAATATCCGCTTGATAGCTTTGACCCTTTTTGCTTAATTTAAATTTAATACCTTCTTGAACCGAATTTTATTTATGCGTGAGAAACATCAGAACCGTCGATACGTTTCTCGGAGTTGTGTCCTTGTGGGAATTACTGTCTGGACATCTGACAGTTAGAATGTACTTGGCACCTTGCATAGTATATGGAATACTCTTTTTCGAAATAAAACCTGAAACTGGACTGGAAGTTTTTACTCAATTTGGTGACGTCATCAAGTACGAAATAGACCCCTCTCCATATTACATAACAATAAATAATATTATTAAATCATCATCATCATAGCAGCCGGAAGACGTCCACTACTGAACATATTAAATATTAAGTACTTAATTTATGAAGATTTTTTTTAATTCACCCTTTTGCGTATTCAAAATCTCTATCCTGTCCTTCTAATAAGCTCGCATGTTGCACATTAACTTATTATTTTTATATTTAATTTACTGTACTGTATCGAGTTCTTAGGTTTTCGCGATTGTTACTCATAGGAAATGAAACTATTTTTCCGGATTTAAATCGCGTATATATTTGCTTTTTCAAACAAACTCAACCAATGATTGACTCAACCAACTCAATCAATGGTTGGTCAACCGTGACCATGGGACCTGTAAAGGGCCTGAAACGTCGGTTTATTTGAAAAAACAAATATACGCGACTTAAATCCGGAAAAATAGTTTCATTTCCTATAATATATATATACGTGTTTAACAAAATCCCAGTACGATAACAATTTCCACTTTAGCACTAAAGTTTAAAATATAATAACGAAAAATCATACGCTCGGTTTCACGAATGGCACAAAACTGATTTACTTTTTGCTTAAAATTTAAAAAATTATTGATAACCCCAATGACTGATGTCGATAAAAAACAATGGCCAACGAAATAAAACAAATTGAAGGTCAACTAAGGGCTTTGTCACACTAACGATTTGCGAGCGATTCGAAAGCAAGGCGACATCGACAGCGCGGCGGATCGTCACGAGTACTCAGCGACAACATCGCGAGCGCGCAGCGAACACGTAACCATCAGCAGTGTATAGGTCGCTGTGCAAAGTATTTGGTCTGTGGGCGCCGCTGCCGTGGACGTCATGTTGTATACTCTCGTGCAACTGCTATAGTTAATGCAGCGTAATTATTTTTTAATCTCACTAGCTCGTAAAGTCTTTCTTTCTCATTACAAATCTGCGCCCAAAAGCGTTTTTGAAATTCGAAAATTGAAATTATATTTTTGACGATAGACTTTGGTGCACCTAACTTTTTCTCTCGAAAAAAAAATATAATGACACAAATCCATTTTGTACTGAGTGTTCAAAATGCGGAGCACACGCTGCCGCTGCGAGCATGTCGCGCACAGTAGCGAAATGTAGCGCGCCCGCGACGCTGTTGCCGCGAACTCGCAGTACTCTTACATCACTTTCAAGTCGCTCGCCAATCGCCAGTGTGATTAGGCTCTCATACAGCAATCTTTTTTTTCTACTCATGATTTATTTAAATATTGCAAGATTATGGTGAGTTCCACGTAATAATTTAAAAATAAAAAACTAGCTAAGCCTTTTTAAGTGTTAAAAACGCCCTTGACAGGCTTCTGTAACTGCCAAGTCATTCTGCTTAAGCAAATTTGTTTTTATGAAAAATGGAGGCATGTTTGGCCACAATCTCAACTGATGTAAAACGACGATGTCAGCGACGATAGTAAGCGTTTGTCTAAAAAATGTCTATTCACCCTAGCCTTGAATAGCCCCAAATTCTATTTCGACTTAATTTTTTAATATTAGCTTTAAAAATTTACTGGCAAGCAGGTTGGAGGTTATTGTACCGATACTGCAGTAAGTTCGCGTGCGTTTTGATATTACTTCTCGTTTAACATGGTGGTGTGGAGTCAAATGCCTATCACGTACGAAATTAAAAAAAAAGTTTTTGTTGCGTCTGTTAAAACCTATCGAAGGACACCTCAAACAACGTGATTTTATTTTTTTTTATTTAAAATTTCTTTATTTTGAAAATAAACGTAATTAAAGTAATACAAAAATTAACATAAACGTTATATCGCTAAGGCTACACACCTTTCCGCACATATAGTTTAGGAAATATTCAACTATTCAGACCATCATCGTTACTACAAAAAAATATTATTGAGACCAATACAAAACGTAGTTTTGCTAACCACATAATATAAAAACGTGAATTGGGAACATAATAGGATATTAATATTAATTATTACTGACATATTAGATCAATGTTATAAAATAAAAAGAATAATAATATAATAAGATATTCATAAAATAAAATAATGAGGGTATCCGTACAAAAATGACGCGCGTGTTGATGGACAATATCACTTGCCTAGAAAATAGTGATGTGGTAACTTGTACCTGTTATAAGTGCTTCCATAAATCAACGTACGAGTTCTACTTTTACCAATATCTGATATTAGTGTATAATGATGTCTAGGGTTTTTACGTAAACAAAAATTTTTGAGAATATTTAAGAATAAAATCTTTAATAAGTGGGAAGTTAATGCGTTTACGGAGAGTTTTAAGTTTGTTTTAAATTTTGTATTGCAGGTTATTTAAACTAGGCGATTGTAAGTTACAAAAAAATAATTTAAAAAGTTTATTATATTTTCTAAAAACTCTCAAATATCACCTAAACTTTGCCGATTTTAAGAGTATACGATTTACTCAAGGCTGCCTACTATACGAGTTTTAAGTATTGCGTGAAATAGTGTTATCAGATGCGAACCAAAAATTAAGCTACCGTGGAAGTAGGTAACCATTTTGTTTATGGAAACTAAAGAGCTGTAAAGCTTTTACTGAGGACACGTACAGTGCGAAGCGACAAGCCTTTTATACAATAATATATTAAGCTAATTACAGTGTTAGCAATTTGTGGACTTAGTAAAACAATGGAATTTAGAACGAATAACTCCTATAGTTCTTGCAGCCGCTTAAAAGTTACTGATGTAAAAACTCCATTTTACATGCACGCCACCCTTTGTCGGAGACTGCTCGGAGGAACAATAGGAAACTGGCGCTACCGACACGTTTCCACCATCACACAAGGAGTAGAAACCATTCCCACATCCGCGCCTATCCTACTGCAATGCTCCGGCGTGGCCAACTACATACCTTGAAGTGCAGAGTCCGTCTTGAGTAAACCCAGGAGGGTGCTGAGATTCTTGGACGAGCTTTGGTGGCACAAGTAAGACCCTGAACCCACCATATGAAAAATAGGTGAATGGACATTGAGTAGCAGACACTAGCCCGTTATGCCATACCAGACCATACCCATCTTCTCAAACTTTCTTCGAACATGCAAGATGTAGAATGGTCTTTTTCCTGAAGTGTTTCCTTTGCGCCATGACGTGGGATTCTCCAAAACGCGAGTCAACACGGCTCTCAAAAGCTGGCAACGCATAGGCAGCTCCGATGTTGCAGATGTCCATTGGCGACGATGTCCACCTCCCGTCAAGTGGATCATCAGCTCGTATGCCACCTTTTTTTTTTTTTTTTTTTTTGCCACCTACCTTACATTTAAAAAAAATGCTGTCAGGGCAAACTTAACCACTGTACATTTCGTTGAGAATCCGAGCGGTGCGGTGTGTGTTTTTCTTGATTACAATTATTTTTTATGATACTAAGTATCGGAACGAACATGTGGTAAATGACACGCCTGTCAATAACAGTTGCAGTGCCACTGAGCTTTAAATCACAAAGATCTGAGGGGTACTGCCATTAGACGTAAGTTGACTTGTCCCATGTGCCTGTAATTTCACTAGCGCCCTTACCTTTCAAAACCGGAACGCAGTAATGCTCACATTACTGTTTGGCAGCAGAAATAAATAAGGTGAGCGTACTACCCTGGACGAACTTTTTCACAAGGATCTCTACTGTTACTAAAGTACTAAACTATTTAATAATTTGACTCAAAAAGTGGCACAGCATGTTGCAATAAAAAAAGGTTTATATAGGTATTTTACGTAATCTTTACGAGTAAAGATAAAGAAATCTGAAATCATGCGACACTGACGTATTAGGCTGCTAATGCGCAATGATCTGCCAATATTACAGCACCAAAGAATACAAGTGTCGGTTTGTTTTACATGCGCAAGCTGATATATTCTGAGTGGAGATCATTTTTCAAACTTAAAAGTTTATTATTATTGATACAAAGAAATTTTCCTTCAATCTGACTGGAACAACGTCTGTTGTCATACCGGGGCCATTATTTTCACAAAATGTATGATTATTTTGATATGAAGTAATGGGAAGAAATAGTCGTCCTGGTGCTAGGTGACACGCCTGTCCAAAGCAGACGCAGTGCTACTCAGAGGTTTAAATCGCAAAGATCTGAGGGACACGGTCATTACGCTCGCTACCCTGGGACATAAGTTGACAAGTCTCATGGGTATGTAATTTCACCAGCACCCTTACCATTTAAAACCGGACGCTGGGCGGCAGAAATAGGTAAAGTGCATTACTACAGTGGATGAACTCTTTCACAACGTACTCTACTGCTACTGAATACATAGGGCGCACTATAAGTTTCCGGAACTAGCCATTGTTTAAAAAGTAATTACAACATTTGAAAATGGAACTCTTTGGCTGTAGAATACAGTTTGTTTCATCTGACTGTCACTTGTTTTTACATTGTGGCTTCATTTTAAAAATTGGTTGTCTACATCACAATAGGTTCAACTCGTGAAAATTTTCATAGTATGATTTTCTACGACTTTAAGTGTAATTTAACAGCTCAGCGGAGCTTTACTCGGCTTCAAACTGCTTTTGGCAATAAAGCGCCATGCAAAACGACTATTTATAGCTGATTAGCAGAATTCAAACGCGGTCGTGTGAATCTCAGTGACGAATTTCGTGATGGTCGCCCGTCCACGGCTGTGAACAACAAAAACATCAATGCTGTGCGCCGTATGATCAAAACAGACAGGCATGTGACATACCATGAAATTCAGGCATCTTTAGGCATAGGCATGAGTCAAATACAATCAATACTACACAAACATTTGGGCGTGAAAAAACTGTGCTTTCGGTGGATCCCACACAATTTGACTAAGGCCCTAAAAACGGACCGCGTCACTTGGTGCAATGACATGCTTATCAGATTCAAAGAAAGGGCGTCAAATTTGGTGTGTGACATAGTAACAGCTGACGAAACGTGGATTTATAGTTACGATCCTAAAACAAAGCAGCAATCGAGCGTATGAGTATTACGAGATAAGCCGAAACAAACCAAAGTGGCGCGCGTGCAAAGTGCCTCGCAAGCGGATGATTGCTTCTTTTTTAAATAAAACTGGAAACATGGCTACCGTTGCTTTGTAGAATCGTTGTACCGTGAATAGTGATTGATACACGACCATTTGTTTGCCGAAAGTTATTGACAAAATCCGTAAATATAACCGTAAACGCCGTATCATCTTGCACCACGATAATGCCAGTTCTCACACGGCCAGATGGACAAATGTATTTTTGAAGGTGAACAACGTTGATCTTATGAGCCATCCCGCGCACAATCCCTACCTGGCACCTTGTGACTTTTATTTATTTCCAAAAATTAAGAACCAGTTACGCGGTAAACGATTTTCATCACCTAAAATGGCTGTCGAAGAGTATGAAAAATATGTTTCAGAGATTGTCACGGAGGAGTGGCATAAATGTTTTCAAAATTGGTTCATTCCTATGAAAAAGTGCATTAACGCTAATGGAAAATATTTTGAGAAACAATTCATTCATTTCTGACCATTTATAGTATTTTTTTGTTATTCATTTCGGAAACTTATAGTGCGCCCCACTTATAATAGTAGTAAAGATTATCATGATATTCCATAAAATATGTATCTCGAATTTTAGCTAGTTAGCTTTACTTTATATTTATTATAAGAAAATGAGACCAAATAAATATTATTTTTAACCGACTTAAAAAAAGGAGGAGGTTTTCAATTCGACTGTATGTTTTTTTCTTTTTTGTTTGTATGTTACGCGATAACTCCGGTATTTGTGAACCGATTTTCATGATTCTTTTTTGTTGGAAAGAGGGTACCTTCGTAGCGGTCCCATTTGATTTTGAAGAAAATCATCCACCTCTAAGGGTGGCTGTTGAAGCATGAAGATTCATTTTATTCACTTTTATAAATAGCGCCTAAATTTTATTATAAGGAGCAATTATTTTAATGGTTGATTTTGCTATTCTCCAATTCGGCGTTTTTCTCTCTTAATATACTTTGAGTAGTGAGAACCGATTTTTATTATTATATCCTGTGTATATCCGTATAGTGGCTAACTAGGGGATGAATCCGGGTTTGCTCAGTTTCCGATAAACGATTTTAATAAAATTTGGTAATTATATGTAATTCCACATACTTTTGAGGTCGGTTTTTTTAGTACTCTATACTGAGATTATTCTCAAACATGCTCGGAAATGTTTGCATTACGTTCAAAAAATGAACACCGAAAGTTTGTCATTTATGGATCATGCGACTTCTTCCCGGCCAAAACCTGCAAAATAATTATGAATAGAACATTGTGTGTTAAGGACGATAAGTAAGCAACCACCAACGAGGGTCCATTAGAACCCCGAAGCCGAAGGCTGAGGGCTTTAATAACCCGAGTTTTGTATTTCTTACCGTTTGCGATACGTGCAAAGTTTTTCATCACATTTTGGAAGTTGATAAATACAATGTTTATTTCTGTATGAATAAATATGGTTCACAACACAAAAATTATGGATTTTGCAAAAGGCAGGTTTGTTGTCTTTTTTTTCTACAAAGCCAGCTAGCTAGCTATACTTTCATCATCATTCAGCTAGCCATAGACAATACATTGAACATAATAGTTGCAAAAAGCAAAGACGCATACAGCCTTGATGAACCTTATAAAACTAGCTAAATTTATGTACGGAAAATAATTAAAATCTATTACCAGAAATTCTTAATAAATATTTAAGTAGTATGTGGCTGAATTTCAAATAAATTTCTGTTGTGTCTGAATATTTTAATTTTGAACTTAACTTTAATTTTAATATTAAATTTCTTAATTTTAATTTTGAAAGTAACCTCCTTGCTTGAACTTTAACTTTACCTATGTAAAATAAGTATGTAGTGTTACAAATTAAAAAAGCTCTGGCGCTCGGTTTTTGAACTCATACTCGTCTAGCAATCCCATATTTCCTGGCCTTTGCAACAATCTACTTAGCATGGCCAAGAAGATATCTATTGCATAACAGAACAGTGATCGTCAAATCTTTATGACGACCTTGGTGACTCATCGTTTTGCGCCGTGGGCACTGGATGAACAAGCCCTGGGTTCGGTTACCGGTAAAGCCAATTTGGGAAATCAACTTTTGTGTAATGTAATGAGTGCCCATAGTACAGGCAATTCAAGGGTACATTATTATTATTATTATATATTTAATTTTTAATTTTATGGTTTCAGTTAGATCTATTCAAAAATGACATAGTTCCTGCAGATACAACTAACTATTATCTCAGAGACGACGTCCTAATGTCTAACTAACTTATCGAGATAGAGTATCCATATTATAAACCTGTTCGCTTGAGATAGAGATAATATGTTTAAGATAAAGCCAGAATAATGTGGCAATCGTTCAAGTATATGTAGTATTAGTTTGTTGATAGTAGATTTAATGGAGACAATCAACACATTTGAATGATGTGACTCTGAACTTTTCCATTGTTTACTTTAGTCGGAGCAGATGTAAAAGTGACTTTTTTTATAATATCAAGTGACTGGATGAACAAGTTGTGCGCCTAATGGTAAACTACACGCTTATCCATAACAGTTGCAATGCCTCTCAGAGCTTTAAATCGCAAAGATCTGAGGGGCATTGCCACTGGGCCCGTCGTGCTGAGGCGGAAGTTGACAAGTCCCATGTGCCTGTCATTTCACCAGCACCCTTATCCTTCAAAACAGGAACACGGAAATGCTGACATTACTGCTAGGCGGCAGAAAAAAATAAGGTGGCTGTACTTTCCTGGACGAACTTTTTCACAACGAGCTCTACTGCTACTAAACGTCCTCTCGTCCACTAGTCACAGGGGTTCTCTGTCTCGTGTCCCTACCTAGCGGCCGGCGCAAAGCCATCACAACAATTATACGGGATATGGGGGGATTTAGAAGACTGCAATATCACATGGTGACCTGACGTGTATTACCACGTTTCAGAGAAGGCAGATGTGGTCCCTGAGCTCATATCGCATGCATCTTACGAGATTCTGTCATAATGGTGCTCTGGCAAACACGTCGTAAATGCACCGCATGTGTGATACACGCACGCTACACGCACGAGACATGCGGTTAAGTTTGCTTTTTTAAAAATATCTCTCGGTAGCCTCGCATAATGCACTTTAGTTCATCCCTCTCAGTTCTAAAGTTGTTTTTAAAGATGGGGTCACGTGAAGGGAATGCAGCGCTGGCGCAATTCACGCGTCACGCAAAGATGGCATACCGCTAGAGACCGCGTAAAATGTTTGTATACAAAATTTAGTTTCTTCTTGTGACCGCTAGTTGCGCTGTATAATTTGTCATACAAAATAGTGGAGTAATTGACGCGGTCGCTAGCGACAAATGTCACCAAAAAACTCATTACAAAGGCACAGATCTCACTACACCTCGCGAGTTTTTTACTTCCATTCCGTACCTCGGCTATCCAAATTGAGTCTAAAAACCTATGTACAGTCATTTCAAATTAATCAGTCATAGTCCTAATTATCACTAATAGTCCTAATGACTGGAAAATTTGAAATGACAACAGCTTGTCAAAGAAAATAAATTAATGAATTTTTATTCAAATCTGAAACAACAGCCTGTTACCGTTATTATTTATATCGAAAACATCTTTGCAATAAGTTTTAATAAATTATTTTGGAAACGTTTATACTCAAGAACTCGAAATTCTATGATTGTATATACAGATAGACGAAATCGAATGTTTCATGCCAATTGTTATTGAATATTTCATAATAATGGTACTCATAATCATAATAAATCCATATGTACATTCTACATATGGTTTCCCTTATTGTATAAATCGATAAATTTGTTGTTTTTTATAATTGGTTTCCCGAATAAAAACGGAATAAAAAGATTTTTATTAAAAAAATGTTTAGATTAAATTATCCAGTTCTACAAAATTACTGCGGGTACGTTATAGACGAATGAATAGACCAAAATGGATTTTTGTAAAAAATAATTTATTTTGCGTACATAAAAATAACTGAAAGAAGAATGGCGAAAGAAATAATATGTAAGGCTAACATGGAAAGCAACATTGGACGGAGACGGCCGCTAGTGACGTTATCAGATCCAATCGAGAATGTTCTAAAAAGGATGGAGGGCGTAGTGAGAAGAATAAGAAATCTTGTATGAAAGATTGATGACCATTGAGGCATCTTCCGAGAGCTACCAGAATCTTTTTGGTAAATAAAACAACTGGAACAACGCTATATTAATGTTATGATAAAATCAAGTATTCGATCTGTCTTCTTCCTCGCGTGGGTGTGTTTTTTTTTAATTTTAGGCCTAATGTATTGATTTTTTTATAATACCAAGTGCTGGGACGAACAAGTTGTACGTCTTGTGGTAAGCTACGCGCAGAGCTTTAAATAGTAAAGATCTGAGGGGCACTGCAAGTGCCTCCATCACCCTGAGACATAATTTGTCAAGTCCTCTTCTAATTTCAGCAATACACTGAATACCCTTCAAATTCGAAACGCAATAATGCTCACATTACTGCTTGGCGGCAGAAATAGGTGACAGTACTTCCCTGGACGCAATCTTTCACTTTTAAGTTTGCATTGCTGAACCCCCATTTAAACAATTGTCTCAGCAGCGACCTACCCGAGTATGAAGGTGGTGGCCACATTTGACCAACGTCTCATCTGTTGGTAAGAAATCAAGTGGTCGATGGTTAATAAAATTGTGAGGAAAGTGTACATATTTGTATATTCCGGGACTGATCCCAGAGATGGATCTGAATCCGTAGGCGAAAAATGTATGAGTTCTCTGTTAGTCCTATTAAATACAATCGCCTTAACTTCAAAATGGCACCGCAAAAATTCAAGTAATGATGCTTTTTTGTACAATTATTAAAAATGAAGTATTATCCTCTTGCCATAAGCTGACGTGATTTATAGAGCAATATGAAAATCATCTTTCCTCAACCAAGTTTTCCTTCAAATTTATTTTTAAAATATGTTTGCTTGAGATATTTTTGCTCTACCTTACTTTTTCTTTGATCTAACCAAATCCGGTAGATTACTGTCGCTTCTTGACGTTTTAATAGTTCTGGTTTAGTACTAAGTTCCTGTTCCTGTTTGTGTCGTTATTTTTAGAATAATTTGTTGAAAAGTACAAAGAATTATCAAAAGTTTTTTTTTGTTATTTGACAATTAAGTGCAAAGTTTTCAATTCTTATTAGTCCCGAATTGGTGAACTGGGACCTATATATATCTCTCCTTCTTGGAAGCAGCTCATATAGTAAAGGTTATGACAATACAATCTAGTAGAATTATAGCAATAAGAGAAATAGGGTAATTCCATATAAATATGTATAGCAATACGGCTTGTGTGTGCAAGTCCACTGCTCGCCGTGTACGGACGCACATATTCGCACAATCTCTCGGTGCACTCACATTGCATACCGCGTGTTGTCCCACTCGCCATTTAATGTAGAATTGAAGTGTACGCTCGGTATTTAAAAAAAATCACATAAAAATTAAGTAGTGGACGTGTTTATGGTTGTGTTTGTTAGGTTGTTTGAACAATACTGACTCAAATTCAGAGGTTTTCTCCCATTCTCCATCCGATATCCGACCGAAACAATCACTGTCAAATAAATAATATTCGGCTCTGTCAAATAAATAAAGTTTCATACTGGACATAGTGTTTTGATTTGGTCGAGTGTTACTTATTGGACAGTAATTGTTTGAGAGTAGATCCCCAAACTTGTTCACCATTTCATTTCTGCTTCATAATCTTACTTCCACAATCGAGATACCAATCCGCGATATTGATGTAAAAATATCAATATGTAAGTAAGTGCATTTAACAACGGTTATTTCAATATAGCACGAGAATACTGCGATGAACACCAAATTTTTTTTTAAATTATGTTTAATTATATAATGTGACAACCCTACGCTCCGAGTAAATTGTAGGCTTTGATGCGAGGAACAGGAGGAAATTGCCTTACTTGTCTTATTATACTATGGTAGAATGCTATGTGTGCCGAATATATAATCATTTAAAAAAATAGTTGCAAAGGATACTGTTTATAGAAGATATCTTCTTTCAGTAGCAAAGGCTTTGTCTAAGCTCTTTTTTCTAGTCCTACAGATCAAATTCTTGATAATTATAAAGCATCCTGTTTAAATTGTATCATTTTGAACACAATTTACTGAAGGTGTATCACAAACGAAGTCTCAGAACTGTTGAAGGGTTTAATCGTTTAATTAAACTCAATGCTTCAACCTTTGATGTTAAATGGATGTTAAAAATTGGAGATCATTTGTATATTTTTTGGGAAATGGAATTATTATTTATACAAACTGTCGCAAAAGGGTCGGAACCAATAATCGGAAAATTGGCATCAAACATTTTGTTTTACCAATTTAATATAATATGCTTCATTTGAATCATTTCCGTTATCACAAGAACTATAATGTCGTATTTATTTTATTCAATATCATGGTGTTTTAACAACATACAAAACATATTTTTTGCAAAAATGCTCCACTAGCTTGTTAGTATTATTGATAAAATGATCGAAGAAACACAAAGAAATTTCCCTCGATTTGGTCTAGTCGCTTTGTGTTTATTCTTTCTTAGGATCAATAATAAATAATACGACTAATCTTGTTTTTAGCAGGAATTCTAAGTCCATGCCGCTTAAGTGGAAGCTTCAAGGAAGTTATGTTGTATTGACTTGTATGAACACAGCGTCGTCTTGAATGTGATTTCTATGTTATTTTTCAGGACGAATATGAAACTATAGTAAACACAATAAAGTTTGTGTTCATTGGTTCGTTCAGCGGCTAGCTTAGTTGGCATAGCGTCTGAATCGCTCATAAATACCAAGTGTAGCGATGTCGCGCGTTTGCATCGCGTTTGCATCGCTGCTAAGTACGTGTATCTAAAGGTTGAAGATTAGCTTAGCGACTGCATCGTTACTGCATCGCTGCCTAAAATAGCCGCGTGTAACCGCTCTTTACGTTGAGCGACATCTAACCGGCAAAAAAAGATTTTAAATACTTACGTATAGAGTATAGATTAGTCCACATTAAGTTAGTTGACGTAATATCAAATCTCATGGCTCGACCGATTTGAATTAGGATATTAACTACTTTATAACAAAAAATAAAGTAGATGATAAATCCTTCTCCAAATATGCCACCACGCAAGAAACTGACAAAAAATACCCGGGGACAGACGGCATGTTGCACAAAGATATAATTTTTGAGTTAACAGGGCAAGGTATGTATTAACTAAATTTTTTTATGGCTTACTTCCGTGCCTTTTGACCATACCTTATAAAAAATATTTTCTTTCTGAACTTTCGTCACGTAACAAATCATCGGCATCATTCAGCTTCTATTAACTTAACTTCTGTAGTTTGTTTTGATATAACAATACACCGAAATTGTTCTATCCAAATATGTAAAATATAACCTACAAAACTGGAATATCTTTATTTCCAGACTTCTCAGAATAGTAAACCCAACCAAGTTTGTTCAGGTATTTAAACTCTATATTTTCACACATTTTTCATAAATAGATGTGTACAAACTAGGTCCGCAAAATTTCCTACGGGAGTTTGCCATTGTCCGTATAGTAAATACAAAATATGTAAAAATGCATGTGCAAGGATTTCATTCTAAGACGTTGGCATAATATTGTGGGGTCTTCCTTGCTGGCTATGACTTACCTACGTAGGAAGAAATGTTCAGCCTACTCGTTGACCTCGTGAGGTTTAAAAAAAGTGAACCTTAATCGTGTTTATTTCCTTAATACACTAGTTAATGTAGATTAATTAAAAAGTTACTAAGTGCGTGCAAAATATGGTTTAAAATACAATCGAAAAGAAGTTTATAACTGAAAAGGCACTTATTCATTTACGGCCTCGGTTTCCCCATTTATATTACAATTATTATAGGAATTAAAATACAATTGAAAAGCAGTTTCACGACAAATCGTATGTTATGAGATTTAGATTACATCCCTAAGAAGTAGATTTGATAGGTGGGTCAAAAACAGAACAATAAATACAGCGGAAGTGGTTAGTTACTTTAGTAAGCGTCTAACGCGTGCCAACTATAGGTCTCGAAAGACCTGTCTGATCTCAGTCCGCCATTTTCGCTTTCTATTGTATGTTGTGTCACTCTTTCGTGCAAATTCTCTAAAATCCTAATGCCTTATTGTGCTGTTTTGGAGTATAAGAAGATAGCCGCAACGATATGCCAACAGAGTAAAGGTTAAGTTATATTAACAATCCAGACTTTGTTATTTCTTTTTAAATTTGAAACTATGACCGATCAATATCAAGATTTTATAGTGTTTCGAATATGTGTGAGTT
Organism: Hyposmocoma kahamanoa; assembly: GCF_003589595.1. Lineage (NCBI taxonomy): Eukaryota > Metazoa > Arthropoda > Insecta > Lepidoptera > Cosmopterigidae > Hyposmocoma > Hyposmocoma kahamanoa. Next base: position 7,100,951 of record NW_020653900.1, on the reverse strand, counting down.
TTGGCGACATCGGTTCTCATAGTAAAATAAGGCAATTATTTCCATTGTTTTTTTTCTGCCTTTGTCAAAAACCATACGCAATGCAGACATTATTTCGGATTTGTATTCGACGAACAGACTTGTTGTCCTAAGCACAAGAAGAGGAGAGTCTGCTAATATGCAACACAGAATAAAAGCAAGAAAAAGAGGCGACACCCTCCTCTCAGGGTAAAAGAAATGCCGTCGGGCTTTCCTTGTCCACATTGTAGAACATACACATACGAATGGAGAGGCCTATTGGCCGTGTGTATAAATAAACTCGTTACAGCACACTACAATTTTGTTTCTTTTTTTTTTATATACAATATAATGTAAGTGCGCATTTGACCTCCATCTCACCTAACGAAAAGTGACGATGAAGTCGACGATGGAGCACGCACACCTAAATAATGCCTATTCACTCTCGCCTTGAAAAGGTCCAAGTTATAACGTTCAGGGAATAAGTCCGCAGGCAGGGAATTCCACTCGATAGCCGTTCGTCATATGAATGTGGAAGTACGCTTTGTGCGAATCTTTGGAATATCCACAACATTGGGGTGGAATACAAGCCTACGTCTAGTCCTTCGATGATAGAAAGGGGGACGCGGAATTAAATCGTGTAATTCCATCGCACGCTCGCGGTGAGATATAATAAAAAAAATAAAATTATTAATAACGAGTTCAATGCAATAAATTGTATAAAATTATATCTCTTTACTAACACTTTCTCACTTTCTTTATTAACACGTTTATCGCCTTGGTGGGTCAAAATGACTGGCACCTCATCTGCATCCGCGTTCTTAATAAACAACTAAAAGTATTGTTTTCGCTTCCCACACAAAAATAATTACACGGGTTAAACGGAACGTAAAAAACAGAATTGGTTTAGAAATGAAATTATTTGACTTGTTCAGTCATTTCAAACAACTTGATAATTTTATTCCGCCACTGACATTTGGCGGATATTTATTGTTCCAGGATTCAAATGGGTACGACCACTCGTCACAGATACGGATGTTGGATCTTTTTTAATGTACGAACTTTTTTATAGCAATAATACAGTATTTTGAACACGAAATTTAATTAGCAGATTTTTAAAAAAAGAACCCAGTATTCGTTTTGAATATAAAGCACATTTTACATTCCAGTAATTAACAAGTCCTTTACTACATAAAAATACGATGTAAAAAAGTGCTATTATGCCATGCCATTATAGTCTTTAGACTCATTAATCAAAGGTCACGAACATTCGTGTTGTAAGATTAGAAATTAAGTGTAATGACGAGTTTTCGAAATATGATTTATATATACGTATATTTAAATCTTTTCTGTAAGATAATAAAATGTAAAAACTATGGTAGCGTAATGGTTTAACACACCGCCTCTCAAGCAAAGGACATGGGTTCGAATTCGGGTTCTCACCTCTGAGTTTTTCAGAATTTGAGTGAAAGTCAATTTGAAATTTACCACGAGCTTTTTGATTTCCTTTCCGATTAAGGCTACATAATTGTGGAACGATCTCCCATCTGAAATTCGACATGCTAAGTCGCTCCCTGTTTTCAAAACCGGATTGCGTAAATATCTTCTGTCAGGGTCCTAGCTTTCAACGTGATTATATTTATTAGTAACTATAAGTTTATTTGGGTATATATATTTACATATATATTTAAGTAGGTATAATAACTTCGTTATTTATTAAGTTTTTGATAAATTATAATAGAAGTTATATTATAATTCAATTAATTTTTATTTGTAAATTAGCACATTACTTCTCCCGCTCCGATTAGCTTTCCTCTACCTCAAAGGTTGTCTGGAAGAGATCGCTCTTAGCGATAAGCCTCGCCTTTGCCCACATTAGTTTTAAATTGCTCATATACTGTTTTTGTTCTTGTGTGTGAGCAATAATTCGGTAAAAAAAAACACCGTGATGAAACTTGCACGTGGAAGAAGGTTCACAACCCTCGGGGAACGTGTGAAATTCCCAACCCGCATTACGCCAGCCTAATGAGTTGTAGCATAAACCCATGCCTGATAAAAGACCAGTGAACAGCAGTCGAACATATAAATAGGTTAATGATAACGATGAAAAGATTTAAGCAGTCAGGATGCCCGTTGGATTTTGTGTTTTGTTTCTCGTATTATTAAATATTCTGTTTATATTTAATAACGTAATTATAATAAATACTCTTTGACTGCTTTTAGTAGACAGATGTAAGTACAATGCGGCGTACGAAGGTTTGATAAAAGAAAATGTTAATTATTTTCTCTTTAGAATATCACCGGTAAAAAGGACCATCAAAGTAATAAAATGAAAATACCTTTGTGTAATATTTTTGTAGCAATTCCATTTCAAAATTTTATATTTTTGTTGTAATTTGTAGGTTATAGTTTCCCAAAGTTGTCCCTACCTGAAAGTGGCGCTGAAAAGTCCTAGGGCGGCAGGGGCGTCGGAAGCAATTGGGGGCGTTGATGCTGTCCAAGGGGTGCTACTGCGTTTCAAAAAAAAACCTAAATGATCTATATAAACCACACATTGACTTACAATTATATGGACGTCGGGTCGGCGCTAAAAAGTGTTCGAACTTATAGGGCGTTAAAATCGTATACAGAGCGCCATTCACGCTTTAGTCTTCGTTTGTTCGACTGACAGCGAAGCAAGCAAAATTAGACAGTACTGCGATGACATTACAATTTAAATTCAACGTTTTAGCTTTTTCATATTCCTTTACATGTCATTACGTTTAAATAGGTTGACTTGGGACATTTTTTTCGTGGTTTTTGTATTAGACCCATCGTCCATTTATTTGTAAGTCAATGAAACCACACTACATTTTTTTCTTTCAAGTTCATTTTAAAAATTTGTGTTTTCGATATTTTTTTGTGGAAGTGGGCGTTGAAATTTTTTTATCTTGCCTAAGTGCGTGGTGCGCCAAAAAGTTTGGGAACCTATGTTGTAGATGACGTGGTTGATCGTACAATTAGCGTGTACGATTCTTACTTTGTACAATTGTCTCAATAAAATAAAACAAAAACAATACGTCTAAGTTGGACATTAGTAATCCAATCTCCGGAATAAAAATAACGTTCTGTGCATAGATTACAAATTAAAAAAATAATAATTTTCCGTTTAGGGCGGAAGAGACATGTGCGCCTCCGCCGCCCGCCGATGAATTTTCTACACGCCGCAGTCTACAATGAATTTGACTGGCATAACATCGGTGTAACTGATATATGTTTTGTTTTAATTATATATTACAATATATGTTACGGACGGCCGAGACGATAGATAGATACTTGTATTATGATGTGGTACGAACTCCAAAATCTGTTAGCTCCAAACATTTTTCTCTGTACGTACATGATTATGTACGTCTAGAAAAAAAATCTGGAGTTATCAGACACTCAGCGGCACATTAATCGAAACATTAAATCCCCAAAATAATATAGTATTTCTTCAAAATACTGGTTAGTATTTTTATTTTAGTCCTAATTTGTAACTAAAAAATTGTTGACTGTTATTTTTGTCATTCATTTGTTTTAAGTTCCTACTAACATAGGTTTGTCGAGTAGTCCAATATTGATTTTGCGTTTTTGTAAATTTAGTTGACTTATAGGTGACTCCGAATTGTGGTGAAACTGTAGAGCCTTGAACACTCTCGAGTGAACAGGCATTATTTAGATGTGCATGCTCCATCGTCGGCCTCACCATCACTTTCCATCAAGTGAGATGAAAATCAAATGCGCATTTATTTAAAAATAAATTTTAAAAAAATTCTTAAACTTCACTTGAAAATTGTTTTTTTATTTAATTAAACATAGATTTTTTATTAATTATTACAATTTTTAAATTTTTAACCATTTCTACTTTGTCACAAACCAAAAAAAATGCGTTTTGTTTAATTTAGATTTTTTTCGATAAAGGTTGAGTAGGGCCGTATGAAGTCAACGTTAAAAGATTGTAATTTAATTGCTATTTAATGCATTTTTGTTATTTCCGTGTTTTGGTATAAGAAGTTGCGTAAAGTAATAAAGACTCAGGCACAGATTTATTTACTTGCAAACCTCCTATTTTATATTCTCATATTTTTGTTTCGCTAATTGTGCCGTATGTGTATTATACATAGCGTATAATTAATATTTATATATTACTGCTTACATTATGACGTCCTCCGGCCTACCGAGTACTACAGACCCTTGATATTAGGAGAAATCTTTTCTTAATTGGTTTTGGTCCGTAATAATAATACACGGAATTCCCTAGAGTAGATCAGATGTAATTGTTTTGTACCTTATATATGTATATAGCAAAATGTACGTGGCAAACAAACTCTATACTGGTAAGTATAGACCAATACACTCATATGAAAACGTATGTATAATAAAAAATCCACTTTTGTGTTACCTATGTAACAGTTTATGTTGCATACCGATAGAGTGCCAGTGGTAGGATTTTGTACGTTTCATATTATGATAAAAGTTAAGTGTAGTTAGTAGCTTGTTAGAGGCTCGCCATTGAGCTACTTTTCTATTGCCATTACAATTTTTTGGTATTCTGCACTTCCATGGCGAATCGATGGCACATCGATGGTGTAGTCTACAATACTACTACACTTGGACATAGTTATGCAAACAAGAACCAACCCGCACCTCGAGTGAAGTTGAGTTATGTATTTAGGTAGAACACCAGACGTGTTCTTTACCCGCTCACAAAAGATCCTGACAATATACCAAGCCAAAACGGAGAAAATAAAAATCCTTCAGGGTACCAACCCTAAATAAGTAACTTTTTAATAGCTAAAAAGTACCATGCTACCTAACTTCATATAATGTATTTTTTAAATATGCTAAATGAATCCATGTCACATGTACTGAAGTACTGTAGATTTTATCTTTATTCATTATGAAAACGAGAACATGGTTCTCGGTAACGAAATAAAAAGATACATAATGTTTTCTATTTATTGCTATATAATATAATAGTTTCCCTATGTCATTCTCAATGCTACACATAACTCACGTTATTTGTCTCAAATAACTTACCTATTTATTTCTTCACACTGTTTTTACAAAATTCTAATTATCTCGAAAGTGACATTTTGTGCGTTGGTTCTAGTTTGCATAACTATGTTCACTTGTACCAATGTTTACGCACTGCTATTACAATAGTGTTATAACTCAAAATATGTGAAATTCAAGATTATACCATTATTGAACGTAAAATTTGATTCTCTACACGTCAATAAAACCGTAGTTAGCATATTGTAAAAAACAACTACAAGATATTTACTTAACTCAAAGTGAGACACGCTTTATGTGAGCTAGTCCTGACCAAAATAGTCCATGTTCAAAAATATTAAATTATTTTTTCTCTTTTATTTTTAAATATATTTGGCAAGTAAGAAATTGTCTGTAATAAATTATAGCCTATACATACATGTGGGATTAGTAAGAATGGATATCCGAACGTGATAGGGAGTCAGATGACATGCATAAGTACTATCCGAACGGGCGAATGAGCGAGATGGTATGAGTGAGTATTTGAGAGAAGAATGAATGAATATGGTGTGGTTGAAACGAGAAAACGGATAAGAGAGGACGTGTGCTAAGAATTGCGAAAAGACTTAAGTTACTTGTTTTTTATGTAAAGTTGTTTCTAGAAATAAAAAGGATATTTTTCAACAAGTCGTGGTCCTGATTAAAGCCCTCCTGATCCCCACATACATTTTAATTATCTTTCACGGGAAGCGAGTAATTAATTTTTCGTCGATTCTGAGAAAAAACACTTTTTCAGTTATTACACTATTGTATTAATAGTGCGATATATTTAACTGGAAGACTAACACCCGTATTTATGAACAAAACAAAAGTCGCATTTAAGAAAATTCTTCACTAAGATCGACTTGAGTGAAATTTTTGCTTAAGAGCGACTTGCTGTTGTTTGACATTCATCAACATTTTTTCGCCAGATTTTATCCAAGGTCAGTCTCAAGTTTTACTTTGAAGCCATTAGCCAATGACAGCTCTTGTTTTTTCAAAAATTAAAAGCGGGAATTTGGGGCTTTCGTTTGTGGCAGTTAACAAACAATTACCTTTGCTTTTTCTTCAACGGAAAGAATAAAAAAATCATCAAACTGTTTTGACCTTATTTGTTAGAACTATTTAAGTTTCAAAATTAATAATGATTTTTTATATTCGATTTTAAAATATATTAATTAATTATTAGGGCTGAACTTGCACTAGCGCGAAACAACTGTTGTTTACAATTATTTCTTTGGAAAATCTGTAACATGAAGATGAAAACCAACGAAGATTAGAGTTATCTCTCTCTGTTTTGTTGTATCACTTGCTGTAGGGATACGAATTATTTCTATATATTACAGAGTGTTGAACTGTATGTTGAAATAACTGAAATATGAAATTTCTTTCACACCTAGTGAATTCAGGAACAGAATAGGTAGGTTCCATTGCACTTTTCTGCACCTAAGTGAAACGAGAAACCAAAACAAGTCGATAGCAGTAAACAATTCTGGTGTTTCTCTTACTGGAGATGTTCCTTTTGTAGCTAGGTACACACGTCAGCACATCAAGCTACACGTTGACGTATCTTGTTCCGTTGCACTGGAGGCGATTTTCGAACAAAAATGTTTAGTCTGGTATGCCGTTGTCCGTACGTAGTTGGGTTCTTATAAACCTATAACTTTGATATTTATTTTTTCGTTATTGATGTTATTGGTACAAGGGCTTATAGAAGTATTTTGACATTGTGAACTATTTAGAAATAGTATATCTCAGATATCTTTTAGGCGTTCTTACACCACGGTAATCATCTTTGTTCTCCAGATAATTAGCCATGAAAACCTCAAAGTCCTTCATTTTAAAATATTTTACTACTAATTTATAAACCCAAACAAAAAGGTAGGTAAATACGTAAAAAAAAAGTCAGAGCAACTCAAGAGAAAACGCAAATAACCAGTGATAAAAATGTTAAAATATTTCCAAGTCAGACTTAAAACATTAGCTGTTTTTATACAAGTGCGACTTAACACGATCTTGAGACGTAGTTAAGATTGAGCTGTGACATAAAAATCGTTCATAAATACCAATTATTGACTTAAGTCGCACTTGAGACTTTTTTATGCTTAAGTCCGACTTACCTTTGTTCATAAATACGGGTGTAAATTGCTGATTCAACGACATAATAAAATACGGTCGAATTGAGAACCTCCTCCTTTTTCAAGTCGGTTACAAATCAAGACATGCATTTATTTCCCTTTAGGACTGTTGGTGCCACTGCTTGGTTCTATTAGTACGCCCAGTAGGATTTTCAAATACTCATACCATAGCTTAACACAAGTAGCTCCATCAGGAATTATTAGATACTGGCCACACTGATACTTGAAATATACAGGTCGCCGTCATAATTATCAAATGCATTGATGTCATTGTCATTTAAATAGTCAATACGAGTGAAATTTGTACCTTAACAATTTAATTAGTAATATTTGTGGAAATGGAGGGCAATATGGTAGGTTTAGTAAAGCACCATACCTAATTATTGATTGGATTAATGAGTGGCATCAGTTTCAGTGTTATTCGATTAATAAAAATAAACACGCACACACTAATATGAGTATGTGGACTGTGCCCCACACTAGGGAAACCCTGTATCGCGGGTGCTATAGACAACCACAAATAACACGCAAACTCACGAGAGATAAATGTATTAGGCACCCCTGCGTGGCAGGCCGATATGGTAAATCGTTCGGCCACGGAGGCAGTTATTTTATTGAAACTCAACTACCGCTTCAACCAGATTTTAGCGGAGTAACAAAAATTCTCATAATTGCAATGTAATCTCAATGGAGTCTCAATGGAATTACAATAACTAGTGATTTCAAGAAAATTAACAAAGGCTTATGGATGCAACCGCCAGTCGCTGTCGCTGTCGTCTCTATGCTACCTTTATTGTTATAAAAACTAGACAATATAACTAGCGTATTAAAGAAGGATTCGACATCTCGTGTATTTTGTGACCCAGTGTTTTTGACGACGTGCATTTCAATTCAGATGTTTATTCGTAGTAGCAGCAAACAATAAGTTTTCAGTTTGTTCTAAAAAATAATAAAGAACTTGCTGAATATTCCTAAATCTGCCAAACTCTGCCACATTTAATACAATGTTAACATGTCCTTTTGCAATGAAAATGAATAAAAATTAAATCTGCCCAAATGGCAGAAACCTGCCACAAATGGTCACACTGTTCTCAATCTCAAAGTGACATTGACATTAGCAAGAGGCCTCTCGTCAAAACGTTCCTTTGCTAACTTTCGTATCTATGATTTAAATAGTGTCCATTTGTCACATTGTATTTTTTTTTTCTTGATATCATTATTGTTTAATTGATTCGATATTTTGTAGCTTTAATGTTTTATGTGTGTACTATAAAATAACCAATACTTTAGTTAAGTAAACATTCAATCATGTTTAAAATGAAACGTACGTACAAGATAATTACCTAATCTATGGTCGAATTGAATAAATTGCGTTGTGTTTTTGCATCTATTCTAAAATACACTGTTTTGCAATTTCTTTATACCCGACTTCTAAAAATATACAAAAATATATTAATAACTAGCCATAAACTAAAACGTAAAATTATACTAGCAAAGGCCGTGAACGGTACTTCGTCGATTTTGGGTGAGCTTTTGCCATCCTTCTTTGGTATCACAAATTTTGTCCATTTGAAAGGTATGACAGAGACTTCAAGTTGCAATATAATCTCAGGTTTCAAAGATATGAGTTGGCTATGGGCCCTATTACCGTCGTATTGGAAATACCTTAATTACCATGATGTACATTTATGTGGAAATTAATTTCAACAACAATACACACATCGATATAAGGCATCCCATGGAAGGAAAGTATAATTTATAAATTGTAGATAGAATATTTTGCTTAATGGCGAAATGATTTTATTTTTAAAAGTAAGTAATACGACATTAAATTTTAATGAATCGAACTTACCGACAAAATGAGGCTTTCATCGCTAAAGTAGTATAACACACATTTAACTTCTTTTCTGCAGTATTATTTTAAATGATACTAAAGTATACAATTATTTTATACTTGGATGCTATTTTCATGTAAAAATATATGTAATAATAACAACGAGCGCATACTCATAGCCACGCACTAGAGAAACCCTGTACCGCGGGTGCCATGGACACATACTTCAGTCTTTGCGATTTAAGGCTTTGAGTGGCCTGTCGCTTACCACCAGGCGCATGATTTGATCGTCCCATCACTTTGTATCATAAAAAAATCTGACTTTCCGGTGCATCGAAATTAATATAATTGCTCTAGTGTAGTTGACGAAATATTATTATTTGCACCCATTCGTCTTATCGCCTCATCTTTTGAATACAATAAGACAGAAGAGAGAACCGTCCCTGTAACGCACGTGCCATCTGTATAGTACAAAAAAACCAGTAGTGGTTTAAATACTTTTACGCGTTAGCACTTAATTCTAAACTTGATAATCTTTATGCGTAAATAATTTGTTGAATTAGTAAAAAACGAGTTCGCAGTCAGTATTTTACGAACCTACTGAAATATTGTCCCTTAAAAAAAACGAACTGTTGAGTAAAGATATACCTAATTGAAAACTAGACTTCTGAAAAAGCATTCAGCGCACCCATGACTGGTACGATGGACCAAGATTGTTAAATCTGCGTACGCATTAAGTAAAAGAAGTATTAATGGTTTTATTACCCTATTGTAATAGAAATTGTAACTGCCCCCGTGGCCGAACGAGTACTATGCTGGACTGCCACGCAAAGAGGTCCCGGGGTCAATTCCCGGGTCGGGAGAAATATTTGTATGGCCTACATTTATTTACATTGTGAGTTTGGGTGTAATTTGTGGTTATCCATGTGTGTGTCCATGGCACCCACGATACAGGGTTTCCCTAGTGCGGGGCTATGAGTGTGTGCGTTAAAAAAAGGATAAGCCATTCCAAGAGATAACATTCATCGGTGCATATAATATTTCTTCAACTATACTACAGGGAACTCTTTAGTTTGAGATCAGGTATTATTATTAATATTATTTTATTGTTTAAGTTCCTATTGCCATGTTGGTTACCAACGTCAATAGAATTGGCGCAGAAAAAACCATCCAAATATTCTTTTAACATCAACTTTTGCTTGGTTTTATAAGTTTACTTTTATATCATACTTTATTTTGCGTTAAAATATATCATTTACTCTACTTATATTTATTGCCAATAAACAAGGAACATCAAAAAACGTTCAGTAGCAACTATCTTTTAGAATCGTAAACTATCAAGGACGTTTAAAAAAAAAACTTTATAGTCGCGCAGAAAAATGTTTGTTGACATATTATATCCGTTCAATTTTATGAGATCTTTATCGCCATTTTTACTTCATTTATTTTTAGAATGTGATATTTTATTTATCAGTTATTGCTGTTTTATAGTGCTAACACTGAAAATACAATTTGTGTCTGAGCTACGAGATCTTCGCCAAAACTACCGCGTAGAAAAACTGGTATTACACGTTCCTAATTCTATCAAATCAATTGTTATGAAATTCATTGCGTACAACATGGTACTTATTTAGTAAAATACGTCTGCTGAGTTCGTGCCGTACGTATGCTGTTGTCGGATCCACTGAAATTCAGCGTCGTAACAATGAGACTACAATAAACTGAGTCGATGACGGATTCCGTAATAGTATACCGCACACTGTTATTCCAATTTTGTTACTTAATATATTTTAGTTAATTAGTCGAATTATTTGTTAATAAGTGTTGTGTAATATAAATATATTTTATTATTGTTAAATCATACAATGTGTGTGTATTGTGCTGTAATTTATTAACGAAATAATATTTTTTCTTTCTTTGAATAATTGTATTTTTAAAGTTCAAAATGCACTTAGGTAATCTGCCCACGTGTGATATTTTTGTACTACTACTAGATGTAGTAGTACAAAAATATCACACGTGCTTATACTTCATATCGTTACTAAATTAATGGTCGATATTGCACAGTGTTCCATACAACATTATCGGCTATACAACATTACACTAATTCAATGACATACTACAGACAGGATAAGGTTGAATATCCTTTATAGCGTCTGATTTCTACGAAAAAAGGAAATATCACAAGGATAATCATAATTTTCAACACTTCAAGTTAATATATATATATTAACTAGAAGTGTTTAATCATCGTAATTGGAAGAAGATATCGAAAGATACGTTAATTATCCACTTACGCTAGAAAATAAACGAGAACATTGGATTTCTATGAAACGCAATTCATAAATTGTATTACGCGCTGTCGTACGTCATTTTATGAAGTGGTCAATATTAATATTAATCAAATTTAAAGCTTGTGTCTTTTTTGTGAATAGAGCTTCTTCTGTCGTTTTTAACATTTTACCAATAATAAGTTATGAAAGACTTTACTTACCATATCATCATAAAAAGGCATTAGTATTGATAAAATCCGCTTCATGTAGGAGAAACATAACGTCCAATTCACGTTGACCCCCGAACATAAATAATTGTTATTTGAAAACTGGTCATTGTGAATTGGACCGACACCTCTCAGTCCACCTATTTTGACGGCTTATCACTTTCACATTCATTGAAGCAGGATACAAATACAATTTTACAAACACTTTTGGTCTCGATTGCACACTCAGAAAATTTTAAATATACTTATAATTTATTTCGTTAATAACGTCAAAGAAATTTTAATTCGAAATTAAATTTGAGACTGGCTAATTAACTGTCAAAGTTTTTAACAGCAGCAGTGAAATAAGACCATTTATTTATTAGAATGTACATCTGTAATGAAAAAGTAAAGATTTAAAAATAATTTTTTGGAACTAAAGTTTCGTAACTTTATCGGAGCGTTCACGGTAGGAACAAACGTGCGGCCTAAACCACCTCTGAAACCAGACTGAAAATTACTGAAGCCTCGGCTGTTTGGTACAATCGGTACGATGTACAACTGCTCACCCAGGTTGTTTAAGATACGTTCTGAGAATTTTATACCATTTATTTCGTAATGTACTGACCGTTTAAATAAAGAAGATTCAAACTTTGAAGATAATGAGGTTAGCCGGGTATTTTTAAGGGTTGGTTACATTATATCAGAAACTAAAACATAGTATATATTAATTCCATAGGCTTTTATTAATAAGCACAGGTGAATTCGTTGTCGTTGTGATTGAAGGGATGGTGACCATGGATTAGTAATACCTTGTTTCCGTAATTTAGTTGCAGTAGAGCCTCTTGTGACAGAGTTAGTCCCGGGAAATACTGCTAATTTACCTACTTCTGGGTTTCGATTTTGATGTGTAAGTGTGCTCGTGAAATTACAAGCACATGTAACTTGTCAAATGTCTCAGGGTGACGAACGCAGTGGCGATCCCTCCGATCTTTGTTATTTAAAGTTCTCAGTGACACTGGAAAAAATGTTTACCACCAAGCACATGACTTTAGTAGCAGTAGAGCTCCTGAGTTCGTCCAAGGTAGCACTGCCACCCTACCTATTTTTGTTGCCAAGCGGTAATGGGAGCATTACTGTGTTCCGATTTTTAAGGGTAAAAGGTGCTAGTGAAATTACTGGCACATGGGACTTGTTAATTTATGTCTCAGGATGACGGGCACAGTGGTAGCGCCTCTCAGATCTTTGCAATTTAAAGCTCTGAGTGGCACTGCAACTGTTATGGACAGGCGCGCTGCTTATCATCAGGCGCACGACTTGTTCGTCCCGTCACTTGTTATGTTAAAAAAACCGCTTGACTAAAAACTATTTTAGGCGTTTTGAGATGGCAGCAAAATGGATAGACAACGTCTTCGCAAGATCGTGGTGGACGGCACGAACTACGGGCTTTCAAATAGCAGTGTGGTCGGGCTGTGAATGATAATAAATGGCAATATAAACATTTGCCGACTGTAGTCAGAAACAAAGACTATATGTTGAATCTTTTGAAATTTATGAAAAAATGTTTACTTACGGTTATTGGTAAAGCCGTGTGAGGGCGCGTTTATTCGACACGAATTTCATCGCGTTCACGCCGCGTGGTGCATCTAACTGTCATGGCAAAATGCGCTCTATTTATTTAGCATTTACGTTTTAATTTAAATGAGCGTCCGGGCACGCGGGCGAGGCTAGCTTGTATTTGGTCTACGCGGCGGTCGCGCGATTGTATTATTTAAATGTTAAATTTAAATGTTGTTGCCTAGCAAATACAATGCAGATTCGCCATTAATGTACGTGAAAGCGTTGTAACTGGGCGCTAATGGTTTGACCTACCGCCTCTCAAGCACAGGGTTAGTGGGTTCGTATCCAAGCTTGCATCTCTGAGTTAATCGGAATTTATGTGCGACATTTGAATTTATTTACCATGGGCTTTTCGTTAGAGAATAACACCGAGAAGAAACCCGCACATATGTGCAAAGCAATTTAGTGATATCTGTGAAGTGCCCTATCCGCACTGGGCTCTCTTGGGAACTGTTGCAGCCTACGAACATTGTGAAATGAAATGAAATTATTTGCTTAAGACATTGTGTGAAAGATGAAGCAGTCTTTTTTCTATTACAGAACACATGTTTTACCTGACTAGTCATGCAAAATTTTACTTCAAATTAATTAAGTTATAACACTGACGTCGGACATGGACAAGAAATAATCAATCAATTAATACAACAAAATAATAAACTATCAATGTCAAACTACTAAATATTATACATCATTATTACATTAAACCCACATATTTATTAAGAACTAATTTCATGTCAATATTTATATAAAAATCTATCACTTTGTAATAATTTTTGTCTCCAAGCCATTCACTAAGTCTATTTCTGAACAAATTATTTGGTAACGTTTCAATGCTTTTGGACGAGCATTATAAATTTGTACACCCATATCATTGCATTGATTTTTGTAGTAACAATCTGGATTTATTATTGTATACATATTAACACCAGTCTATTTGGATCCCTTACACCTCTACTATGTACAAGTGTAATTTTTTTTGAAAGGTTTAGATTTTGCGTACCACTCAATAACTGCCACTTCGAAAATGTACATACACTGTAACGGCAAGTCGGTAACGGTAATGGCTCATGTGAGAGGAGGCCCGTGCCCAGCAGTGGGACTGTATTGGCTAACTATTAAACTGCTATTGGTGTGTAGTTCTTAAATTTTTTATAAACCTTTTTTGGCCCTTCGAAGTTGTCCCAAGAAATTCTAAATCCACCAACCAAATTTTGTATACAATGTAAATCCCTATTGATCATGTTTACCAGTGGCGACGGATCCATATTATGCAATATCCGCAGGCTAACCAAAGAAATTTGTTCTCTAACTTAGTAACAACAACATTGCTCAATTTGCCACGGAACATCTAACCGTTTACTTACTTTAAATATTCACCCTTCGCCGTCGGTATTCACAGATCATATTGAATGGTGTGCTTAAGTGCTTCCATGCCAAGGGGACGACCAAGTCGAGCGCGGGGTGGTGAGCGAGAATTTGAAATCAGAAAGATCTGAGGGGCCCTGCCACTGCGCCCGTCACCGCGAGATGTAAGTTGTCAAGTCCCATGTGCCTGTAATTTCACAAGCACCCTTACCTTTAAAAACCGAAACCCAGTATTGCTCACATAACTGCTTGCGGCAGAAATAGATAAGGTGGCCGTACTTCCCTGGACGAACACATTCACCAGGAAAATACCCGAATACACCAATACCAAAAATCTACACGACACGTGTTAGGCCTCTGTTCGTGTACCTATATTTTATGTGGTGGTGTCTGTGACTGTAGTTGCGCTTGTGTTATTTATTTATTAATTTTATGCGGAGGGAGGGTGACAAAATTAATTACATGAAAAGAAAATTCAAGAGTTTCGGATTTCCCCATACTGTCCCATTTAATTGACGCCTAACCTTTATGATTGAAGAGGCACTCTAAGAAGAAGAAGTCCCATTTAAAAAAAAAACACTGTAATAATCATGTACTTTAGTATTATTTTAAGTATTGTTGTAGCAAACTTGTTAAATGTGGGTTAAAACCTTATTTAATCGGTTAGATTCATGCAAGCAATACTTTAAAGTCTTTGAATGCAGTATGACTTACCGGTACGACCAAATTGGGAAATGATCATTTCTAAATTGGTTCCGGTATTGGTGTTCTGGGAAGTGCCCCAGTGTGAATTCCGTTAATCTGGTACTCATAGTATAAGGAACCTAGTTTGAGACTAATTGGTGTGATTGTCTGGCACATATTATTATTATATGCCGTGTACAATACCTATAATACTTTCCGTTCCTTGTGTCCCTTAGCCGTGGTACGTCCTGCGTGGAAAATATATTTATGAGCTATTCTGATTAATTAATAATAATTATTAAAATTATATTATACACAAAAAGGCTATACTTTTAGGTAATTACTGTATTTCAGGCTTCAGCTGTATTCTTTGTCGGACAGTGTCGGAACATGAGTACAAAAACACGAAACAAAAGATCTAGAACAAAAACAATCGTTGTTAGCCTGTTACGTATTTACTGGTTACGAGTAAAACCAATGACCTTAATGACCTCGGCCGCCTAACGGTTTACATTGTTGGCGCTGGATCTGGAGGTACCGGGTTCGATTCCCGGTAGGACCAATTTGAGTCCCTAGTTTTGAGATCAGGCAATTGGTGTGGTTGTCTGGCAGATATATTGAAGTTCATTGAATAATACTTACCTAAACCCATCGAGTACATAACCAGAAATAAGGATGAAATGTAATTTAATTTGTTTGTAAACTATTCTGCTAAATCATAACGGTGACAACTGCTCTCCGATTAGGCAGCCCGAATTCGAAACAATTGATGGGTGTCGTCAATTGTTTCACTTCAAACTGATAAGTTTAACTTGAGCTTTGCTATAATGGACGAAAATTGAAACATCACATATTTAATTACCGACGAAATGTGATTCCGTTTGCTTTGTAATTAAATGTTTTACTGTTTTCTCCACTAACCCAATGGAACAGCCCCCCATTGTTAGAGATATAATCTTTTAACAGCCCCCCATTGTTAGAGACACAATAAATACAGAATATTTTTGGAATACACGGAGACGTACACACGGGTCAGTTGTTTGTAATTTCAGCGCAAACGAGAGCTGATATTTTTAAAAGTGATATAAGGCCCATTTGCCTGATGAGTTGCCAGGGATGGATTACCCTTATTTCGTCTATATTTCAGGTTGTATACTCGATGCCTAAACCTAATAAATACTCACGGACATATGTACTTAAAGGAAAGCAAAAACGGTTAAATTACGAGTATGATAACAACGTTCATATGATCCGCCGGCCAAATATACATTCTTTTTTCAAATGAAACGTCCTGGTACATATGGCTAGTGGTTCATATGAACGCTTTTGCCATAATTCAACCTTTTTTGGCGTTCCCCTAAATATGTCCTATACACAACAAGCAAAGACGACAAAGTAAAAGGAAAAAAATAAAATAAAAAATAGTTTTTACGGCCGTAAACTAAACTTGAGTTTCCGGGAGCTCGGGTTCGTTTTCCATTTAAAAGTATAGTAAGACAAATATATTCAAATAGGTATATCACAAAAGTTTTATCATAAAAGTTATTGTTTTTGTGCGTAGGAATTTTGTACAAACTTAGTAGACGTCCTGTATAAAGTTGTACACATGTCAGAAATATATATAAAAAGTAATTTAGGTATTAAGATAATAAAAAGTTATAACAAAGATATACAAAGTTTTAACAGAATACAAGACTAATTTTACCGAAAGATGTACAAGTGTTAGTAATACAGTATTTTTTCTTATATTTTAAAGTTAGTACGACACAATACAAACATCTAACTATACATATATACAAATACCACCTAGGTTATGGAAATTGGAAACAACGACGTTATTGTTACAAACGCCCAGTAGCAGTAGAGCTCCTTGTGAAAGCGTTTGTCCAGGCAAGTACTGTCACCTTACATATTTCTGCCGCCAAGCATTACTGCGTTCCGGTTTCGAAGTGTAAGGGTGCTGGTGAATTTACAGGCACATGGGACTTTTCAACTTTTTATGTCTCAGGGTGACGGGCACAGTGGCAATGCAAAATCTTTGCAATTTAAAGCTCTAAGTGGCATTGCAACTGATCTGGACAGGCGTGTAGCTCTAGCGCGATCCAGGAATTTCAGTAAATGTTATTAACGCCATCTAGTATTAACAAAACTAACAAAACCTAATTGCTCACTACATTTTACCAAAAATTAGCAGAATGTTTAACAAATACGATTTGTTTTATAAAATAAGAATTAAACTAAATACAAAGATTATGTTTACACACAACAAACTAAACTTATACGCGTGAATATCGTGTCTTCGCAATTCCACAATTTTTGTACCACGCTTCCTCATAAAAAACAAGTAGAAGTTGTTTTTTATTAGGAAGCTATTTATTCAAATCCAGTTTCGACATCGACTCTCACATCTATCTCAATTTTCGTCTCCCAAAACTCGACAACAGTATCAATAAATAAAATTCCACACACAAAACTTCTCAGGTTGCGTGTGATTCAATTCAAAGAGGAAATCGAAATGTTTTGTTACATTACACGTCCTGCCAGTTTTGAAAATACTTCCATTTATCTGAAGGCTGTCGAATTACATTTGGGAATTCGCTACTTCGGTGAGGACTTACACGTATGTTTTTTTTTATATTTATAAGACCAAGTGACGAGACGAACTAGTCGTGCGCCTGATGGTAAGTGACACGCCTATCTATAGCAGTTAAAATGCCACTCAGAGCATTTAAAACGCAAAGAAGTTGGGGGCACTGCCACTGCGCCGGTTACCCTGAGACATAAGTTGACGTTGTTGTTGGAGTTGAAGTTGAGGCGTATGGGACTTTCCACACGCCTGTAATTTCACCAGCACCCTTACCTTTCTAAACTGGAACGCAGTAATGCTCACATTTATTACCTGGCGGCAGAAATAGGTAAACAAATAACTTTTGTATTGATACTACAAGTGTTAAGACGCTGCGTGAAAAACCGATAGGCAAAGTTCAAAATTATCAACATATTTTTTCTTTGATAATTATTCTATATATATTCGACAATATACACATCGACACAGGGTTTTCCCTAGTACGGGGTTATGTTGAGTGTGTGCGTTATTATATTATAATAATTATCCATGCTGATTTGTGGATTTGTGTCATTATTTTTTGTTTAAAAGTGACAAACGGAAAGAAAACGAAATAAATAAGAAGAAAAATCTCTGAGAAAACAATTTGATATACGACTTTTTTTAGGTTGATGGTTCGCCACCTGTGAGAAACTTGTGAAAGTTTTTTTTTTCACTCAGCCATTTGTATTTGTTCGATCTTTGTATTTATTTCAGAGGTTTTCATTCATATTGTGTTGTAAAATGATGTATTCCGAGTTGTGTTAGTAACTTGACATATTATAACAAATATGATAAATGGGAGAGGATTGACAAATTCTACCTCGTTTCTCATACTTAGTCTGCTATCCATGTGATTTTGGACCAGTGCCTGGATATCGGGCTATCGTTAGTCTCTGCCTCTGCGCTTAGAAGACTTCCCCCTTCCTACCAGTTATACCATTGAATATTACCATTAATGGTATAGGTGGTACTAATCTATCCCATTTATATCTGTAATGGTATAGGCGGCACTAGTTGATCCCAGTTATACCATTGGATAACAACATAATAATATAAATAGTAATTACAATAAAATGAAAGAGCTTCGGAACTAAAACTGATAAATCCGATAAATCCGATAAATTTAGATTTCAATTTGGTCTAGTCACATTCAATGGATTTGAAAAGTATTTTTAAAGCAAATCTTGTGGTTGATCTTCGGGTTGGGTATATTATTTGTAGAAACAAACAAAAACTACTATTTAGAAATAAAAAATAAAAATAAAAAGTCAAAATGTGACTTAGCGGTTTTTGTCCAGACGCTACTCAATTAAATGTTTATGTGGGACAAATTGAGACCTTTTATACCATTGAGTTATATCATTGTTGGAATGAAACTACTTTTAATATAAAGCATAACAAACAAATTTGGCAATAATCGACTTCAAAACTTTGCCTAAACCTGATTCATCTCTTAGTTTGGCACACTTAGAGGTGGACTATTTTCTTCAAATTTTAATAGGTCCATTACTAAGGTATCTTCTTTCCATTAAAATGAAAGTAACGTAATTAGTTTCATTCAATTACTTTAATTAATCGACTTCAAAAAAGATGAGGTTCTTACTTTTTTGTGTATGTTACGCGATTACTTCAATATTTGTAATCCGATTTCGATTATTCTTGCTAAGTACTATTTATGCCGTTATATTATTATCCAATGGTATACCTAACTGGGATCAACTAGTGCCACGTATACCATTACAGGTATAAACGGGACAAGTTAGTACCACTTATACCATTAATGATATCATTCAATGGTATAACTGATCTGAAGGGGCATCGTCAGTGATGGTACTCATGACGGCATGAAAGTGATAAAAAAAAACATTTAGTTACTGGTTATCATAATAATATTATTACGTTGTACGGTCTGCTTGTACAATATCTCAGGACAACTCGTCAATCAGAGCTGCCCACGCCGTGTTTTGTTCAAAAGAAATTTGATCTAATTTCGAATTTCTGTCAGTCTATTCAGTCTTTGTCTGAGAGGATGGAAAAAAAAAGTCTTTGTCTTAACATAAGATTATAAAAATAATGTCGTAACTCAAAATTGTGGATTTTTTTTATAATATCAAGTGACGGGCGGGATGAACAAGCCGTGCGCCTGGTGGTAAGCTACACGCCTGTCCATAACACTAACAGTGCTACTCAGAGCTTTTAAATCATACAGATCTAAGGGGCACTGCCAGTGAGGCTGTAATTTCACCAGTACCCTCACCCTTTCAAACCGGAACGTAGTAATGCTCACATTATTGCTTGGCGGCAGAAATAGGTAAGGTGGCAGTACTTCTCTGGAAGAATTATTTAACAAGATGCTCTACTGCTACTAAAATTAATTTAAATTGGAAAACTCAAGTACAAGAAATAAAAAAAAATTTAGTCCGTATAATCTCTACTCGTGGCTGAAGAACGGAATTATTTTGTGTGGAAACCGCACGGATGCCATGATGAAAAACGGAACCCACAGAAACCTCTAAAATTACTAACCGGAAAAGGGGAAAAAGTCGATACTGGCGAAATCCAAAACGGACACCGCAAATAACCAAAAAATAAGAAATGGGTCATCCACGGAGGCTGGACGCGACAAATATCATCATATAAAATTAATATCAGACCTTTCCTAATCTCACGTATCGTCTTTCTCTTCACAAACAGACGTGTGAGGAATTTTTGTCATAACCAATAAATTCTTCGTAAGATTTAAATACGGAATATTCCCCATAAATCATCAAATGTCAAATTTTTTATATAATTGTGTATTCCGCATTCAAAGAAAGAGATTGACACGAGTTAAAGCTAAGTCTCAATATGACATATTTGATCGAAAATATGTCGCTCTGACAAATATTCTCACGTGAGGTGTCATTTCTATGTCATTTCTATGTGTGTGTCCATGTCACCCGTAATACACAGTTTCCCTAGTGCGTGGCTGTGAATGTATGCGTTATTGTTAGTCTTTTTAACCCTCGACTGTTGACGTGTCCTCCATACAAAAGTCGGTAAGTAATATGTTAAATCCTTTATTTATTAGTCTATTTGTCTGTAAGGTATCGTAGCTACCAAACGGGTAGACTGATATCAAACGGTTTTTATTTACAAAGGATGGGTATGGTTATATTTGATATTTTCATGAACACCACTGTGGTCGAGTCGTGCACGTCGGTTTTCATGGTGTTGCCATCTCTGAGGTCCTAGGTTCAATCCCCGGCCGGGTTAATGTAGACAACTAACTTCTCTGTATCTCGGGTCTCAGTGTTCGTGGTACCGTCGTTGTTCCCGATTTCCAAAACACAAGTGCTTTAGTTACCTACTTTGGAATCTGAGCAAGGTATGCAAAGTTGTGTAATATTTATATTTTAACTGCCTCTGTGGCCGAACGGTTACCATGCTGGACTGCCACGCAGAGGTCCCGGGTCCGATTAATGGCCCGAAAGAAATATTTGTATGGCTTACATTTATTCCTCTCGTCAGTTTGGGTTTAATTTGTGGTTGTCCATGTTGCCCATGGCAACCGCAATACAGGGTTCCCTAGTGGGGGGTTATTAGTGTGTGCGCGCGCTATATTTAATTTACATAGCATGCATATTATTGTTGACTAATCTGAATGATTAGTAGCCAGTATACAAAAAAATCTAAGTTTATTGTTATTCTCAAAATCAAAGTTCTGTGCAGTGTAATTTTAAATAAAAATCACAATAATTATACTGTGATGTAGGTACAAGACTAAAAGATAAAGAATAACTTAAAGAAGTCGGTTGACTTGATGTGTGAAATGAAACGGAATGTTGTCAAATTGCGTCTCTTCTGTCAATACGAGTTCGAATACTTTGTGCGTCGTATGTGGTTTGCTTTGAGAGTTTCGAGTGGTATTTGATTTGAATTTTTGTTACTGTTTTGTATATTACAAATAATATACACCTACTCGTAAAAATTATAGCAAACGCCACACATGCCAAGTTTCAATTCTACATCGATATTAATTATTTAAATGTTGACGTTATTATACGGATCTGTTATTCTTCTGTAGTCAATTCTTCCTTAGATTATCCTATAAATTACTCTTTCCTCTTATATTTCTATATATTCTAATAATTTATTGATAAACTTAACGGAATTAACCAAGCCGTTTGAGGTTGTATAGACTCTTAAACCCGTTTTCACTCATATGTACTTGCTACTGGGACAAGTTTATATCAAAACGCGATGATAAAATGATATTTTAACAATTTTAAGTGCTTGATTCTAAAGGATGTCCGACAGCGATATCTAAATTAATCTTATCGCATCATATCGATTTATTAGAAAACTTTACAGTAGCTTCACATACCTACATTATAAAATAAGTGTAACTTTTAAATAAAAAAAATAAATACTCGTATTGAAATTCGGTAAAAATATATAAAATATTGTAACAAACGATGCGTCTGTAGAGTGTAATTTCATTACAAAATTTTGATAATTATTTTCGGAAAACTGTGATTCGGATAATCAATTTGTAAAAGTAAGAGCATTTGCGCACTACGTCCGATTCATATCAAGGGCTCTACTCTACATCTCGTCTCGATTTGACAGTAATTGTTTCGGACGGATGTCGGACGGAGATCGAGAGTAGCCGCCCAGTTCCGAATCCGAAAAATGACGGTTCGAAATGTAACAGGGATCTTTTTATCTCTAGGTGTACAAAGCCACATACGCGAAGAACGTCATTTGAGCTAAGCTTTAGTTGTAAAGCTGAGATGCTTTGAACTGACTGATAATAGTATTAAAACGATAAAAGAATCTCGCGTTTGCGCTAAACGATAAAAGAATCTCGCGTTTTTTTAAAAAAAAAAAAAAAAAAAAAGGTGTACAAGCCATATTCGTACTTTCTCGGATTCTAATCGGACCTAGTGCACAAGCGACATTCGAAATGGGTCCGAGTTTTCTAGATTTGTATAATCGGATTCGGGATGAATATGAATCGGATGTAGCGCGCAAACGCGAGATTCTTTTATCGTTTTAATACTATTATCAGTAAGTTCAAAGCATCTCAGCTTTACAACTAAAGCTTAGCTCAAATGACGTTCTTCGCGTATGTGACTGGCAGGGTTGACTGCCCGACCATGCTTCGCTGCATGAGACTGCATTCGCCATCAATTTGAGTACTGTTTTTATTTATTTCTTGTTTCTAATATTTGTAGATCTTGATAGGACTCCATTCATAATTGTGTAACTGTTACAAGATTATGGACTGTATGTATCTGTCTGAATAAATAAATGGCATACCTAGATTTTAATTTAAATCTTAAGTGCAAAGCTGAGCGTTCAGTGAACTGCTCGTAAGTAGACAAAAAGGTGTGCAAGTTAACTGCAGCAATTACCTGGGGTGCAAGTCTGATAATTTTAAATCATCTCAGTTGTGTGTCGTTAGAGTTGTCATTTTTTTTTATAATGTCGCTTTACAAAATTATAAACGGAATTCGTTTATATGGCTGGCGAGCAATAATTTTAACAAAGTTTCTGCTCTTTACGATTTTGATTTGTTTGACACATAGCGTACGTTAAGAAGGCATTATCTAATTCATTTTTTATTACTAAAGTATCTAATTTGCGTAATGTTACATTACTTCTGTAATATGTTTTATCAGTAGGGAACTGTTTTTGCTTATAATTATTTAATATAGTTTCTATTACATTGTGACAC
Organism: Hyposmocoma kahamanoa; assembly: GCF_003589595.1. Lineage (NCBI taxonomy): Eukaryota > Metazoa > Arthropoda > Insecta > Lepidoptera > Cosmopterigidae > Hyposmocoma > Hyposmocoma kahamanoa. The sequence goes on along the minus strand of NW_020653900.1, from coordinate 7,077,449 downwards.
AAGCTGTTCGTACTCTCAAAAATAAATGAATAAAAAGCATACGGCCCGCCTGATGGAAAGCGGGCACCGTCGCCATTGAACGCCCGCAATACCACGGGCGTCACGAGCACGTTGCCAACCCTTAGGCCACGGAGGCAGTTAATAAGGCATCGACGATGCTTGGCTTTGTATTGAGAAATGGTGAAATCTTTCGTAGCGTTCGTGTGAAAATACTTACTTACAACAGCATAGTTAGGACTGTACTTGAATATGGAAGTGTGGTGTGGCGACCCCACTATGCTGTTCACTCAATGCATTTGGTGCGTGTCCAAAAACGCGTTTTATGGCATTTAACTTTCTGTGCTGGTTTTTTTAAAAAACTGAAATCATACGACAGGAGACGCAAGCGGTTATCCTTTATAAAATGATTCACAGTAAGGTTGACTGTCCACAACTGCTTGGTAATTTAAACTTTAAAATTCCCTCCAGACTTCCGAGGTTTCACATAAGGCTTTTTCACCCACGTCATCGTAGAACAGTATTAGGTTGCAATTCCCCCGTAGCTTGTATGTCTAATTTATATAATGACTGCTCCAAACATGCGGATATTTTCGTTGACTCACTGGTATCTTTCAGAAACAAAACGTTTAATTTTCTTGGTTCGGGCACATAGCGTTCTCTATTATTTAGTATCTGAATCTTGTTGCATATTTTACTTATAAAAAAATCTTCCTAAATTATTTCTTTTTTATTAGTTTTAAAAATATTTTTTACTTTTTCAACTCTGTTTAAACATTTTTTTTTGCATGAGGTGCTTACCTGTAATTAGTTACGAAATTAGACTAAGTTTTTGAAATGTATTAATGAAAATATTGAAACAAAAAAACATGAAATATTGTAGTAACTGTTGGTGTGCCTAATAAATAAATAGTTAAATAGATAAATAGGCCATACAAACATTTCTCCCGGCCCGGGAATCGAACCTGCGACCTCTGTGTGGCAGTCCGGGATGGTTACCATTCGGCCACGGAGATTCAATCACGGATCAGACATTGATCGATAGTAAGTGAATGAATGAATGCTATCACTGCAATTCCACTGACACTCAGACTTAACGGCCATTGCAACTAGGTTTTAGCAGAATAACGAATATTATCATAACTGCACTATAATCTTAGTGAACTTCAGAGGAATTATAATGGTGGTTTAAAGAAAATTAGCAGACATTAGACCCTGATCTCAAGGGTCCTAAGTCTGCTAATTGTCAACTAGAGAATTTTATATTGTATGAGTGCCAGAGCAACGAAATAAAGAAAATTACCAGACCGCCGTTCATCGAACAAAAAGAGAAAACGTGTTAGATCACTTCATCTCTACATTTAGTAGCAGTAGTCCTTGTGACTGCCTCGGTGGCCGAACGGTTACCAAGCTGGACTGTCACGCAGACGTCCCGATTCCCGGGCCGGCAGAAAAATTTGTATGGCCTCATTTATTTCTCTCTTGAATGGAATTTGTCCATAGCACCCACGATACAGAGTTTATCTAGTGCGGGGCTATGAGTATGTGCGTTATTTATTATTATTCCGTCCAGAGAAGTACTGCCACCTTACCTATTTCTGCCGCCAAATAATAATGTGAGCATTACTGCGATCCGGTTTAGAATAGTAAGCGTGCTAGTGAAATTACAGGCACTTGGGACTTGTTAACTTATGTCTCAGGGTGACGAGCGCAGTGGCAGTGCCCCCAAGGTCTTTTGCAATGGCTCTGTCTGGCACTGCAACTAATATGAACAGGCGTGTCGCTAACCACTTGGCGCACGACTAGTTTGTCCCGTTACGTTGTATTATATTAATATGTTATTACTACGACGGATTAATAGGTTTGTAGAAATAAGCACGTCAATTAACTTAATTTCATGTCTTATTATTGCTACTGAGAAACCAATTACATTTTAAAAATAAGCCATTATTGAAGACAAAGTGAAACATAAACCTAGTTGAAGGTTTAATGAATCAAACGAGATCAAAATCTAGAATTATGTAGCACTGAAAGGAGATAAAACGTTCTCTGAGGGACTGCAAAGAAAACCCACTCCAGAACCAATTTAAAAAAGTTCGTTTTCCTAATTGATTTCATCTAGCGCCCAGAGTGCGAACCGCTGAGCCACTGAGGTCGTTGAGATAAAACAACGATAACTAAAATACTAGTAATATCTTATTAATATCTAAGAGCGGGGCTCCGTTCGCCAGTCAGTTTGGCAGCCGCGAGGCGGACGACGGGGCGGTGTGGTCCGCTTCGTCGTGAGGAATATGTGTTGGGGAGTTCCGGTGCGCGAAGTCAATCCCGGATCCCTCCCTCTAGAGCACCCGAGAAGGCCACTGTGGGGTTTTAGCCGGTAGAAACACAACCTCTCCGCTGCCCCCAATAAAATAAAAAAGGACTCAATTTACATGATTGCGGAACGGAATTGTGAATTTATGTAACCAATTATGTAAAAAATAGCATAATGAACATTGTCAATCGTGTAATGTAAATAATTGATCGTCCAGCCAAAGCCTTCTCGGCCGTCCCCGCCGTCTCTTTCCATCATCCTAGTAGCAGTAGAGCTCCTTGTGAAAGAGTTCATCCAGTACTGCTGTCTTACCTATTTCTGCCGCGAAGATGTAAAGTTAGCATTAATGTGTTCTGCTTTTAACGGGTAAGGGTGCTGGTGAAATTACAGGCACATGGGATTTGTCATCTTATGTCTCAGAATGGTGGGCGCAGTGGCAGTGCCCCTCAGGTCTTTGTGATTTAAAGCTCTGAGTAGCATTGCAACTGTTATGGACAGCTGTGTCACTTACTATTATTAAAAAAAAACTTTTCTGAGTTGGTTCTTGTCTGAGTGTTGTGGGTAATGTCTCGGAGCCATTTTCTTCACTCCGGTCATATTATTGTGTATTCTCTTGTTACTAGCCAGGTAATTGGTGTGGTTGGCATATTAATATTAGATACTTAGGGCCGTACTCTAGAACTCTACTCAATGCTCAAGTCAGGATTTGAGTATGGTTTAAAGCACTCGAAATCATACTCAAGTCCCTGCGGGTCGTATTTCCAGTACTTGTGTTTCCAGTGCAATCCTGACTTGAGCATTGAGTAGAGTTTTAGAATACGGCCTTAAGTATCTACCTATACGACTATCTATCTATACGACTCTTAGTGTTTTATTGAACTTCAACAGATTTTACATAGCTTTAAGGTTTAATTTGTGATATCAAATTTATTACGCTGGTTATATAGTCTTATTTTATGATACACGTTTTAAGATTCAGTTCATTGGCAAGTACAGGCTAAAGAATTAAGTAATCTGCGAATGCACCAAAAATAAAAAAAACCTAGCATGAAGTAGCGCTTTCACAAAGTCAGCTAAGATAATTCATTCAAAATCATTCAGACAATTAATATAATTTTTATTCCTTCACTCGTCATATGAAAATGCTAAAAGATGGTGATACCTAATTAAGTAGACGCCTAAAAAAAATAGCAAATTTTTTTATCACTGAATAGATGTAAAATGTCGCTTTTGATGTCAAAAGCGAAGCTTGTCCACCGAAGTCAAAGTACATTTTCTATTGAGGTAAGCAGAAACTATAGAACTCCACTTGCTACGGTCCTTTCCCGCATTTCCTTAGCTTCCTCCGCTCACATCAATTGTTGTTACTTTCGACCTAGCTCTTTTAAAGATCCTCAAAATGAAGTATTCTATTAAATTATAAAATTATTAATTTTTAACCGACTTGAAAAAAGGAGGAAGTTCTCAATTCGATTGTATGTTTTTTTTTGTATGTACATATGTTACGCGATAACTCCGGTATTTGTGAACCGATTTTCATGATTTTTTTGTTGGAAAGAGGGTACCTCCATAGTGGTCCCATTTAATTTTGTAGGTTCATTTTTAAATAGCGCAATTATTTTAATGGTTGATTTTGCTATTCTCCAATTCAAGGCGCTTTTCTCTCAATATACTTTGAGTAGTGAGAACCGATTTTTATTATCTCCTGTGTCAAGTCCCGTATAGTGGCGAATTAGGAGATGAATCCGGGTTTGCGCACTTTCCGGTAACCGATTTCAATAAAACTTGGTAATTATATGTAATGCCACGTACTTTTGAGGTCGGTTTTTTTGGTAATCCGTACTGAGATTATTTAATTTTCTAATTATTCGCCTTCGATCCGGCCGGATTTGAATCGACGTCTCCTAGCAAACCGCCACGGAACGAACTAGCGGACCTCACGAATTTTTGTATGTGTTTGTTGTCGGTTTGTATTTGCTTTTTA
>NW_020653900.1:7047630-7068154 GCF_003589595.1 Hyposmocoma kahamanoa | reverse complement strand
TAAAAAATTACAATTTGACATTACATATTACTGAACCGACTAGACTTTTTTTTTATTTTTTATTTTTTTTTTATTGTGACTCGGCAAAATGACTGCACCGCGCCTGATGGAAAGTGCGAATACAGTCCAGAGATGAGAGTAACGGATGGAAAACACAAATATCTTCACTCCGTCACTATCATTTTGCCGGTCTGGCCAAATGCTTCTTCACACTACGTTTGAAGGGCCCGATGTTATAGAGGGGAGGGAATACATGCGCCGGGAGTTGGTTCCACAATTTGATGGTTCGGCATAAGAACGAATTGCCAAACTTTTTAGTGCGGGACGGTATTGAACTGACCGTCCAACTGTGGCAACGCAGTCCGGCACGGGTGGTCCGCTGATGGAAAGGAGAGGAAGGGATAAGGTTGAATAACTCTTCAGAGCACTCACCGTGGTACAGGCGATAGAATACGCTAAGAGACGCTATATCTCTGCGAAGCTGTAACGACTCCGCATGCTCAGTTACATGAGGATCGTTGACAACACGGAAGGCGTAGCGCTGCAGTCCATCTAGGGCATCGAGCAAGTACTTGGCAGAGCCGTCCCAAAGGTGCGAACAGTACTCCATGCTGCTTCGGACCTGAGCTTTATACAACAGGTATCGCAGCTCTGGAGTAAAAAATCGGTGCACCTTGTTCAGGATGCCAAGCTTGCGCGACGCGGTACAGATGACGCTCTCTATATAGTCTTTGTTGCTCATGTCCTTCCGGATGCTCATCCCCAGCAGGCTGAGCTTGTCCTGCAGCGTCAGCGTTGTACCCTGAAGATGGGGAAGTGGAAGGAATGGGGATTTTTTGGAACTGAACGCGCATACCTGGGTTTTCTTGGCGTTGAACTCAACCAAGTTTCGGGAGCCCCACGACGATATATGTTCCAAAACATGGTTGAGCTCAGCGACAAGTTTTTCCCGGTTTCTCTCAGGGTCCTCCCGGCTGCTTGACGGTTGCTTATAATAGCAACCGTGCACTGTGCTATCATCTGCATAGCAATGAATGTTGCCAAAAGGCAACAAGTCATTGATATGCAGAAGGAACAGCGTGGGCGACAGCACGGAGCCCTGTGGCACCCCAGCATTAACTGTCACGAGCCGCGAAGTGCCTCCGTCAACAAGGACACGCAATCTTCGCTCGCGCAGAAAGCCGGAGATCCACTCACAAAGGCGGCCGGGAAGACCATATGCCGGAAGCTTGGAGAGGAGACCACGGTGCCAGACCCGATCAAAGGCCTTAGCAATATCCAGACTTATCGCTAAGGTTTCGCCCTGTTTGTCGATAGCTTCACCCCAGAGATGCATTAGATACGCTAGAACGTCACCCGTTGACCGGTTCGGCCGAAACCCGTACTGTCGATCATTAAGAATGGAGTGACGTTCCAGGTGCCGGATTATCTGGATATTTAGAATCCGCTCCATCACTTTGCAGAGCACTGAAGTGACAGCTATTGGGCGATAGTTTGTCGGATCAGACCGATCTCCTTTCTTGGGGATAGGTTGCACGTTGGCCTCCCTCCAAACTAGGGGCACGTTACCAGATTGGTATGAGAGGCGGTATAAGCGCGTCAGTACGGGAGACAACTCCGCCGCACACCTTTTAAGGACGATATTCCGCACGTCAAGAGTCTGCAGTTCCTTGCGGACATCACATTGCCTGATAACTATATCAGGCATTGTGACTCCGCAGTGGGGAATTGACGGCGGTTGCGCATCTTGGTCGTGAATGCGCGAGTTAGCCCCAAAAAGGTCGGCCAATAAATTGGCTTTCTCTTCGGGGCCATAGGCCAAAAATCCATTGGGATACCTCAAAGGCGGCAGCGACGCACGACAAAAATTGGACTGCACGGCTTTGGCCAGGCTCCAGTAGGCACGGCTACCGGTGGGATGGGCTACCAGCTTCTGGCCAATCCGTGAAACGCGCTGGGCATCCGCTCTTATGTAAGCCCTCCTGCAAGACTTGGTTGCTTTGTTATAGGCTGCTTTAAGGGACGCAAGGTTGGGATACACGACCCTTGATCCAACCACGATATGCAGCCTGTTTCCCACTAACAGCGTCCATGCATTCGCGATTGAACCAAGGGCGTCCTCTGCGATTGGCGATGACACTGGAAGACGGTATGTAGTAATTCATAGCCGTTCCAATCTCATCGACAACAGCATCGGCAGCTGCTGAGGCATCCTTTCCCGCAAAGCAGTGCTGCAACCAAGGGATGGACGCAAAGTAGTCGCGCATACCATCCCAATCCGCCGACGAGTAGTGCCAAATGCGACGAGTGACCTCCTTCAGCTTAGTTGGAGGCATTTGGGAAACCTTACACCCAACCAAACAGTGATCAGAACTTCCCAGGGGGGCGCTGACTGATACTGTATAGTAGGTAGGGTGACTCGCGAGCAGAAGGTCAAGCAAAGAGGGTGCATGATCCGATATGTCTGGAACCCGGGTGGGCTGGGTTACCAGTTGGGTCAAGTCATGCGTGAGAGCGAAAGCGTGGGCAGTTCTTCCTGCATGGTCAGTCTTGAGGGAACTTAACCATGATTCATGGTGAGCATTAAAGTCCCCCAACACGACCATCTCCGCAGATGGGAACTGCGCCTGCGCGTCAAGAGTCGCCTGGCTCAGTTGGTCAAAGAGCCTAGTTGTCTCCGCATCCCCGCTGTGGGATCTATATAAGCACGCGAAGACTCTAGCTGAACAACTAGATTCTACGAGCACCCACATAGTGGAAAAGGAGGGGTCCTCCAGGCAGCGCAGACGGCGACAGCACACATCCGAACGAATATATACACATACCCCGGCTTTGGCCTGAAAGTTTTCCTCAAGCGAGTAGCCGGGGTAGTTCAAGTAACTCATATCATTCGGACGGCGAATCTGCGTCTCCGTCAGGAAAAGCAGGGCAGGCCGGGCTGTCTCGAGGTGATGGTGGACAGCTTTGAGGTTGGAGTGGAGTCCGCGGATGTTAGCGAACTCAATAATAAACGCGGTGGGGGGATTAGGCACCGCTGAACGATCTGCATTCTTATGTTGCGCTGTCATGGTGGGTAAGAAGGACGGTAGTGTGAAGAGATGAAGCCTTCGGCACTGCACCGAAGAAGAAAAACGAGGGGAACTGCAATACATGCCGTTGATCTTTTGAAGGATAGCCGGCTGACCCGCCGAACGGAAGGGCCCCGTACCCCCCCGGGATATGCCGCCGGGACCCCAAATTCCGGTCACTAACCGGCACGACGACCTACCCCAAGATTATGCGCGGCATGGTGGGGCAGCCTCTAGGGTTAGTTAGTCCCTATTGGGCCCCTGTACTGTACTGCGGGCGGCCAGCGGACAACCGTTTCTACGGGTCTCCCTGGCCGGCAGGTCAACTAGATATCCCTCAACAAGTGACATGGCGAATATCCGCCTCAGTCCTCCCAGATACCGCGCCGAAAACTCCACGTGCACTGGATGTACACCAACTGATCCCTGAACGCGATTCGCAAAAGCGTTTCACTGTGGAGGGTTTTCCGCCATGTGTACTGTGGTCGCTATCCAGTCGGCACAAAGCCTACCACAACGCTAAGCAGATGGACACTTGTGACGCCCTCGGTCGCCTCTTACGACCCCCACGGGCATGTATGGGGAGGCGACAATGTATTCTTAAGCCGTCGCCCCACGGCAAAAAATCATACTTCATACTTGCATTGACCATTTACTTGGTAATATTGACGACGCTACTGCTGAATTACAACATTTATATCTGTCTGACCACAACACGGCTCAAATGTTATATATTCCAGTTATTAAAAAAATTGAGCAGACGACGGAATACTTTATAAAGATCAGAGACTATTGCAGCCAAAATCTAAATAGATTTCAAAACTGTCTGAAAGAGCTGTCCTTTTGGGAGACATTAAAAGAGCGCGATTTAAATAGAGCCATGCAATATTTCCTTGAAACCTTAAGTTTTTTGTATAATCTCAATTTTCCTGTTAAAATAATCAAAGTATCCAACAAATGTAAAAAACCAAAATGGATCACCAAAGGTATCAGGAAAAGTTGTAAAACTAAAAGAATACTGCGTTACCAATACTACGCCGAAAAATCGAAAGTTAAAAAACAAAAATATAGGTTATACTCCAAAATTCTGCGCAAAAGTATAAACTTAGCTCAAAAGTTGCACAACGACAAACTCATGAGAAACTCAAAAAACAAAGCAAAAGCTTCTTGGAAAATCGTTAAAAAAGAACTGAATGCTATTAGTAGTGACCAATTTATAAAAGAAATAGTAGTAAATAATGCTATTATAAGTGACCCTATCTCTATAGCGAACGAATTTAACAATTATTTGATCAACTTAACAAATTCAAGTAAAAAAGTTACTAAAAACACGAACAAAAATACTTTGGCAAATAGTATTTATTTACAGCCCGTACAACCAACGGAAATACAGAACATAGTAAGATCACTGAGCAATACAAACTCAACTGGGTACGATGGCATATCAACGAAAGTTTTAAAATATTGTGCTAATGAACTAAGTGCGCCACTTACATATTTAGTTAACCTTTCGTTCGAACATGGTACTTTTCCAGAACTACTTAAAATATCAATTGTTAAGCCTCTCCATAAAAAGGGCACGAAAACTGACATGACTAATTATCGTCCTATCACATTAGTCCCTGTGCTTTCAAAAATTTTTGAGAAAGCAATGAAAAAAAGGCTGCTGGATTTTGCTTCCAAAAACAACATAATTAAACCAGAACAGTTTGGATTTCAGCAAAATAAATCTACTTCGTTAGCAGTTTTCCACTTAGTGCAGGAAATAGTTGAGAATGTAAACAAAGGTATACCAACAACTAGTATATTTTTTGATATGACTCGCGCCTTTGATTTCATGTCCCATGATTTACTTCTCCAAAAGCTAGGTAATCTTGGAATTAGAGGACTAGCACTTGACTGGTTAACCTCATTTTTAAGTAATAGGAGTCAGGCGGTAGAAATCAGTTCGCTAGATAGTAATTTTCACGTAGTTTCAAATGGATCGTTATATAGAGTAAATGCATGTGGTGTGCCTCAAGGTAGCGTTCTCGGACCAATTTTATTTCTACTCTACATTAACGACCTACCTGACATAACACAACACAGATGTGTATTATTTGCAGATGACATATCTATAACGATACCATATAAGGACAATAAAGTAAACTACGAAACGGACATTAATAATACAATTGCATTAGTGGTGGATTGGCTCAATAGTAATAACTTGACATTGAACTTTAGTAAAACAAACTTCATTCAATTTGGGACTATCAGACATAATAAGTTAGAACTGAACATTAATTACAAAGGACAAATCTTACAAGAATTAGAACACACAAAATTTTTAGGTGTAATGATTGACGATAAATTTGAATGGAAGCTACATGTTGATACAATACGGAATAATCTGCATCGCTATGTTTATGTTTTAAGAAGGCTACGTAATACTTCTACTTTATCTACAACTTTAGAGGCATATCATGGCTACGTAGCATCCTTACTTCGATATGGATTGGTTGTATGGGGGAATTCAACGGATGTGAATAAATTATTTGTAGCGCAAAAAAAATGCGTCAGGGCAATGTGCGGTTTAGGACCCCGACAATCATGTAAACCTGTATTCAAATCGCTTAACATCTTACCGCTGCCCTGCATGTACATATTTGAAGCGTCTAAATTTGTGAAGTACAATAGTAAGCTCTTTAAAAAGACTCGAGACGTTCATAACAGAAATATAAGGAACCTTGACAGGTTAGTGTGTAAAAGTAATACCAAATTAAGTTATTACCAGCGACAATGCGGGGCCATGTGTGTAAAGATATATAACGCTTTACCATCAGACATGAAATTAATAAATAATAATCTTATGTTCAAACGTAAGTTAATGTCGTGGCTAAGAAACAAAAATTTCTCCTCAATTAAAGACTTATTTGATACTAATTTTAATAATCTGACTACTTAATTTAAGTTAATTTAATTTGTTGACATACCAAAACTTACTTTTTATAATAAATGTTAATAAGTATGTGAGTAATTGCTATTAGAATTGTTAAATTATAAAATATAGACGATAATGTATTATTTGCATGCCAAATTTTTGGTGAAATATGAGGACTTCTATTATTATGTATTATGTGTACCACCTTGTAAACCATATTTAAGGCAAATAAAATTTCATTTCATTTAATTTCATTTCATTTCATTTCATTTCATTTCAGGTACGTCTGACAATATAGAAATTGATTCTGAAGATTCCCTAAGTACATCCGAAAAGGCAGAGGATGAATCAGAAATGTCGGTGATCAACAAAAAAGATGTTGTGGACAATAATTAATTATTAATGGTCAAATAATGTGATTAATTTAATATTTTTTATTTTAGTGAAACAACGGAAGTGCCATAACGAAAACAGATGTCAATAGTAAATTTTAATGGAAATGATAACGAAAGCGGATGCCGAAGCAGAAGTGTAAATAATAGTATTTATTAATATCTTGTGGAAAGATCTCAACGAAATAGTTCCAAATAGGGCTTATTTTTGGTTTCATAACTGATAAATTGCGCGCCCCGTTGCCAAGCAATATGCTTGCGCGCCTGAACTCCACCGCGAACTTTATAACTTCAAATTAAAGTTCTGTTTTAAAAGTTGTGGAAGCAGAAGCGGAAACACGTGTGAAAAAGCGTATGAAACTTCTGCAGTTGCGGAAGCAGAAGCAGAGGTCTGTTGCATCACTACTTTATTTTTGACTGATTAAAGTGTGTATTCCAAAGAAATTGTGATTATAATGTTATTTTGAATTATTTAATTTCTTAGCTATCTAAATTACAAAGACAGTTATTGAGATTGTTTTTTAAATATATTTTACATAAAAATTAAAATTTGAATAAACGTTGCTAAAACTGATCACTTAGGTACTTTGTTTTATGTGCAAATCCTAATTTAAAACAAACGTTTCAAATTAACAAGAATTTACTGAAAAAATATCCAAGAATATTCTCGAGAATATTCTCGTTCGCGAGAATTTACCGAGATTTTACGTTGCAGAGCAAGTTATATTTAACATTCACTTCATTAAACTTTCGAATGTACTCAAATCTATTAGTCTCATTCAAAACCAAGCTAAGAAAGTTCACTCATTTTTTTAAATTCTTGTAAATTCTCTTAAAAAAGAAAGTTCACGAGAACTTAACAGCAAAATTTCCGCTGTCAGAATATTCTCGAGAATATTCCATCACTAGGTGCATGCAATCTATGAAAGTATTTCGTCACCCAGTTTTCATTTTCTGTTTATCATAAAATATTTTTGTTGTAAGAAACGAAAGTAAACCCTATACCGCCGCAAGAAGGTCGATTCTTTTTGGAGAATGTTAATCGTTCGTCATCTCATAGTCTTTCAGCTATTGCCGCTAGATTGCAGCACATTAAATGAAATTTTAACAGAAAATCAAGACGTCCTAACATGCTATAATAGATATTGAACTATCAACGATACGCGAACAGGGTTTACCCTGTTCTACTAAACTTTAGTTTAAATTATATTAACAGTCCAGAATGTTTTACTTCTTTTTAAATTAGAAACTACGACTAATTGTTATCAAGATTTCATAGTATTTAACATATTTAACAATGTAATAGTATGAGCTTTGGCGACAGTGGTTCGGATGGAGGCGGCACTTTCATTGTTTTTTTCTTCGGCCTGGATAGGGGCCGAACATTGACAAGGACGGGAAGATTCAAATCCTACCGCATCAAACTAGCAACGAGCGAACTTGCTAATTTGGAAAGTGTTACAAACGATAAAATGTTTTATACTGAACTGAAACTCCTTTTATTGGATAATGAATTTTACAATGTTGGTAAATTTCTTTCGAAGAAACTGTAATTTAATTTCTTATTGGACGTCGTATTTTAATAGTACCTACTTTGTATGTATTTATATTTTAGTGACACTATTTCCTGTTATATTATTGAGTACGTGAGTGACGTTCATGCTAATATTGAATATTATATTGAATACTACTGTATATTAAAAAACAGCGTCACTGCTCTTGAGACTGCGTACAAGTTTTAACACTATGTACCTACTAACAATAGACCTGATAAGGTCGGCGGATAACCAATGGATGCACGTTCTATCGGCTAGTCTGGAAATTTTCGTGTGAGGCCTATGTTCAGCAGCGGACGTCTTCCGGCTGATATGATGATGACTTCTATCTTAACAGTACCCGTGATGCTCACCAAAGTCGTGATCGATCATCATCTATTCGAAGCCATACTTCTATTCGGGAACGGTCACGATCAGGTAGGCGAAGTCGTTCGGCCGTCATCACATAGATCAAGGAAGTGAAGGCAAATGTCATATGATGATAGGGATCATTCGTGGTATCTCGCCCTACGCTTGGAATTTGGCGCCCACCCTTTGATTATTTTTTTGAGTATTTTGACGACGAACCGACGAAAAAGATCACGATTGCTAATTTTTTTGCATTAATTAATAATTAAAAATAAATTGATATTTTGGTATATTTCATGTGAAACACATATCACAAACTCACAAGCAAAGAAGTACATCAGGAAGAAAGTATTTATTAAAAAATGAAGTCTGTGAGACCTAAAGAAAGTTTTCATAAAAATAAAATGTAGATAACTGAAGAGATATTTGAAAAAAAGAGATTTTCTTGACAAGAGTATCTCTAAGATAAGGTTATATTTCATTTTAAGGAATCAATTAGACTAAAATAAAACAGTATTAAGTAGCTTAACAAGAACAAAAAGTTAATCCGAGTTTTGAGAATTGTTTTACCAAGAGATTAATGTTTGACGGAAATGAGAATTCAAAATTATAAATTTATATACAACACTCTGGTAGCTTTAAGTAAGGAGAACGATTGTTTCTCAAAGGTCGATGGTTCGAATGTTTGTTGAAAACATTGTGATGAAACCTGTACCTACGTGAAACATTTGTTCAATACTTTCATTCTGTCTATTCTATATTAGTCTGTTCAACAAATTCTCCCTATTAGTACTCTAATTCGGAGGATTTTTTTATTAGGTTTTTTTTTGGAGATCGTTTACCACTGGTCCTTGAATGTCAACAAAAGGGCGAGCTGAAGGCTAATAACCCATGTAATAAATTAGGTAGCGGGTCTAAAGACGCCCAGACTGGCAGGGATATCAGCTGAACACGCCATCGCTCGTGTCTTCTCTAAGCGTCTAATTTGAAGGAGCCCTAGCTGTATCTGTATCACTGCAATAGCGCCACTATGGTGCTGCAACGGCGCCACTACTAGCTAGCGATTTAAAGCCCTGAATGGCACTGAAACTACTATGAACAGGCGTGTCACTTATCACAGGTGCAAGACTTGTTCATCCCGTCACTTGGTATCATAAAAAAAGTATGAATTACACGGAACAACAAACTTTGTTACCTAATTTTTTTGAATTATGTGCTTAAGTCTGTAACTTTAGAATTATAACTAAGTTTTTAAAAATGTAGAAAAAGTTATGATACTCCATCATGTTGAACGCTCCAGTCGAGCGACAATATTTATCCTTTAAATACCTAGTGTTATCAATCCAAAAAAACATGGTTATCATTTTTTTACACACTCATAGCCGCGTACTAGGGAAACCTTGTGTCGCGGGTGGCATGAACACACACATAGACAACCACACATTAAACCCAAACTCAGGATATAAATAAATATAGGCATACAAATATTTCTCACGGTCCGATAATCGAACCCGGGACCTCTGCGTGGCAGACCAGCATAATACCCGTTCGGCCATGGAGACAGTTGAATTTCAGCCAAAAGAGGTCGACTGTTCATCATGAAGAACATCGCAACGACCGGACTTATGCTGCTTGCGTCCAGCAGATTCCCGAAACCTTATGTCCTGTGAGTGGTCTGCCCACGCTGCATCTTCCGGTACGCGGTCACCACTCGAGAAATCTTTTGCCCCGTCGGCTATATTCAGCGAGCAATATTCCTCGCCCACTGCCACTTAAATTTTGCAATTCTTTGGGCTATGTCTGTTCTTCTGGTTCTTTTGCGAGTATCCTGTGCAAGTGTCCAGACATTGCTATTACTAACAAGGTAAAGTATTTAGGTGTTATAATAGATGATAACCTCTGTTTTAAGCACCATATCAAAGCACTAAGCGGTCGAATCCGTAAGCTAATGTATGTGTTTAAAAAATTACGCTCTTTTGCTGATTTTAAAATAATCAGGCAAGTTTATTATGCCATATGTCAATTAATTATTACTTATTGTATTACATCTTGGAGTGGTATTGCTAAAACTTCATTAGTAACCATTGAGAGAGCCCAGCGAGCGGTTCTAAAGGTTTCTACCTTCCGCCCTTTCCTTTACCCCACTAACCTCCTGTATAAGTCGTGCAAGGTACTAACTGTACGGTAATTATTTATTAAGTCCACAGTTCTCAAACAGCACATTGCACTCCCATATAGATACTGAAAACACTAACAAAAGACGGAAAGATATTGTCTGCCCCGAAATTGTATATCAAAACAAGATTGTGTTTCTTGGTCCAATTTTGTACAATAAATTAAACGCCAAACTGGCCATATATCATTTTTATTACATAAAGGTTAAGAAAATTCTCCAAGAATTCCTTCAAAATATGTCCTACGATGATACAGAAAATTTATTAATTATCCCAAAATAAATGTTGTCTAATTTAAGCGTAATAGGTATATGAGTTGCATTTCATTATGTAATCATTATTATTGTTTTGTTTATATTTCAATAATTATTTTTAATTTTCTTTTTATAATTTAATCATCATATATTCACCTGTATAATTAGTATTTTCACCTGAAATACAGGATTCTCCTAGTTCAGGTATATGTATGTGTTATATTTTACATTTATTCGCATAATTAGTCTTTAGTTATTCATTTGTACAATACGTTTTTCAATAAACAATTTCATTATTATTATTATTTTATTATCTTCATTATTCGATCTCGCAGTGAAACTAAGAACATAGCCCTTTCCATTGCCCTTTAGGTGACCTTCAGCCTTCTTGCGAGGCCCATAGTGAGTATATTTTAGACAATGCATTGTTTTTCATCTTCAGATAAAATTTAGGTCATCTATAATGCGCAATTTCATTCAGGCATTTAGCAAACGAAGCAATTTCATAAGTACTTTGGAACGCGATTCTCAAGCATATTCACTACCTTAAAGTTCACGAAAAATTTGTAACGTATTAATCAATTTCAACGACTTGAACTATAAAAAACTTGAAGGAACAGAGGTTCCAAACCCTAAACGGATCATTATCGTATCATTTATCCATGTCTTTCTTTACTGTAATTTGTAGTCTAATAAAGGGTTAACAATCACTGTTTGTTTACGTTTTTTTTTCTAATTCTAATAATAAATTAAGTATAAGTAGGTACTTTCAATGAGAAATATTGTGGATTCTGGAGCAAACATATTTCGGAAGAGCATTGTTAGAAACAGATGTTACAGAATTACAAGTCAAAGTAGCTATTGTTAAGTCTCAAGACAAAGTTCAACCAGAATGTGATTATACGAAATTACGTAACGACTACGGACCCATATCACGGGCGTATCCGACGCGCTTGTTCTAAAATGTTCGTCTTGACATAAATTAATTTACCTATTTATCATTCGTTGTACAATCTGTGGTAGCTAAGTGGAAAAACGTTTTGAATCCCTATGGTATATCTTTATTTCTATCTTTATTAGCAATACCTCTCGCAAGCTATCGTTATAGCTTTACCATTCTGAAATTCAAATAGTTCAAACAAAAGGCCTGACATGACGAACTCTGTGATCGACGGCTTGCACACTGGTTTTCATAGCGTCGCCATCAGGTCCTGGGTTCGACTCCCGGCTGGGCAATGCAAAAAAATTTTTGTACATTGTCACGGATCTGGGCGTTTGTGGTACCGTTCGTTGTTTCCGATTCCGTAAAACAAGTGCTTTAGGTAGGTATTTACTTTGGTATCGGAGCAACGTATGTGATGTTATCTAATATTTATATTTATTCGTTTGTATGTCCTGACTTTTAGTAAAAACCTGAAATCGGAAATCCCTCTCCGACGCGGCAGCGGAGACGGACAAAAGCGCGGGAAATAAAACTGAAAGAAAAAGGAAAGTATAGAATTTGGAGGTGGATATTTTAGTTATTATTGTTAACATTGTTACCATAAGTCAAAGTCACAGCCAAATCATCTTCATTTCATAGGTAAGCAAATTAAACTTGAAATCATCATATTGATTAAACTCTACTGCTCATTCGTAAGGCAGATTCTCCTGAAAAGAATGAGCAAGAAACTCTGGGGGTGTACCCCCAATGGATATTATCTATATAGTGTACTACGCTGAAAAATTCGGATAAAATCCATTCCATGCCAATCAAAGGGTCATATCCGGGCATATATTACCAGTTATCCAGTAAAGGTGACGGAACATCGTGATGAAACCTGCATGACCAAGAGGTTGGAAATAGTTCGAAGAACTCTCACTGGGCCAGTGCATGGAAACCCGTGCGAGGCTTTTAGAGGTGCCTATGAAGGTAGATAAAAATGGAACTAAATTAATTTGCTACTCCGCGAACCTAGTGAAGGTTAAATCTTGCAAAATAGTTGGACTTGTGTTGAATATTTTTTCATGCAGTGTGGTGGTTTGTGACTGTAGTTGCGCGTGTGTTATTTATTTTATTAACTTTATGCGGAGGGAAGGTGGGATAATTAACTGCATGAAAAAATATTCAACTCAAGCGCAACTATTTTGCACGATTTAACTTTTACTGGGTTCGCGGATTCACTTCCTTTTTTATTAACAATGACTTTCGCAAAGTAACGCCTAAATCTACTTATTTATTATAAAAGATGATGACAGTTAAGAGCATATCAAGTTTGATATTTTAGACTATGGATCATTGTTATCTCAAGTGGCATAGAGTCGAATTTAAATCTTAAGAGGGAGCAGGGGAAAAATTCTTAATTTTGATTTGATTTTAGAGGGGTATATCCACTTTAAAATTAAAAATAAAATATTGTATGAGTAACTACACGATATATTCAAGCATAGACATTAATCAGAAACATAAAACAATAAAGTTTCCTCGATAGATAAAAATCACGAAATGACCTCTAATTTTCACATTTTATCGATTCATTCTCGAAATGCTACAGGTTATTAGGACAAAAATTATATAATTAATTATATTTATGCATGATCGAGAACTGTCACTACGGATTTTTTTTAATCCCTTTAGTTTTAGAGTTATTCTGCTAAACCGAATTTGGTACTTTTAATGCTTAAAATTCAACATCTCCTGTCGCATATCACGCGAACTTCAGGCATATATTTGTTACACAAATTTGGGCGGAGCCAACGTCAAAACACTTTTGGCATGAGAGCTCTTAAGTGTCAGGCTTGACGTGCTCATGACCCTACTATGTACGTGTATAAATCATTTGAAACCCTTTCTCGTACTATAATGGGCGTACGGGACACAGATGTCCATCCTTTGAACCTTTCAGTGCGGAGAACCAATAAATTGCGATTAAATGTATGCTACGCCCTAATCTCAAATACCTGCGGCATTGACGATTGAAAAAGAAATATTATAAGGTCATTCAGAATTTCCAATCAATTGTCGTTAGTAAATTATTAAATTGCTATATTTTTTATCATTTATAAAAAGGCATTATGTAGTACAGTAAGATCTTGAAACTGTCGCTTACCATGTTCCAATATAAACCGTATAATGGCGCAGTAATATACTAGGTACATTTATTATAATCGAAGTAATCCTGCAAATTGTAAAAAGTGTTTGACAGTAAAGATTCTTTTAATTTGGTGATAAAAAAAATATGTTCTTTTTCAATATATTTATTTTATATGTTGTTGTTATATGTTGTATATCTTTATTGCCATATGGTGTGTACCTGAAGACACAATCTGCAAATTTGTAAAAGAACCAACTAATCTATTACTTTTTCTTAATCTAGTCATATAAGTATTATCATTTTCTTGTTGAAATTAGATGACTATATTAAATTTTTATTGAATTGATATTCAATTATGTTTTTGTGAAATTACTCCACTAGTTTGTTATAATTATTAATGCAAAGATCGAACACTCAGAAAAATTCCTTCGATCCGGCCGGATTCGTCCGACGTCTTCTAGCTTATCGTGCCAGACGCTATACCAACTATGTGCTTGCGTCGTGTCTTTGTATTTTGGTTTGTCAACGATTTTTAGTCGTAGCGCCAACTATGAGAAATCTATGAAATATTATTTAGCACATAGAAAAATTCGTAAGGTGTGCTGGCTCGATTTGTAGATCAGGTGGTAAGAGCGGTTGCCCCGGTTTGGCAAACAGACGCTGATTTAAGTTTGTCTTGTGACTGGTTCAGATTTTTTTTGTGTTTGCTCGAATTTTGTACCTATAATAAGTTATAGGGTTATTTAGGTTAACAATTTGTGAATTATAAAATGTAGTTATTTGAACATAATGCGTTGCAATAAATGCTTTCACCACACCATAAAAGTAAACAAAAAGAAAATAAAAACAAAAAACAAAAACGTAACGAAGCAAACGTATCAAATAATAAACAATAAACACAGTTTGAAATATTGTCCTGTGTACGGTTATGGCGTACGCCAAAAGATCCACTCAGCTGATGCCACAACCGAGATTACACTATGAGCCTGGTTTTCAATGGACCCTTTTGTACATTAACTCAGCTGATACAAAAAATTATACAATTTACCCGTAGCCGTGTTTTAAACAAAAGTAAATAACGACACTCCGGAAAATGGCACGGTTTGGTACTGGGGTATATTATGGATGAAATTAATTATTTAGGTCCATTGAACACCCCTTTAAACAATTGATATCGGTACCCCAAACACCTTGTATTATAAATAAGGCATGAGCTGAACTTAATAACCCATACAATCCTTACTTGAAATAGCGTATACCTAATTGTTAATAAGTTGCAGTATTTTATTTTTTTTAGTGAGACCAGCGGACAAGAGACGGGGATCCCTTACCCGCATCGCACGGTCACATCAGTCTGGGGGATGGGTCAAGCGTCCGACCCTCCCCTCTCTAGCGCGGGAACCTTGGCAGAAGTCAAGGTGACCGGAGGCGTCGTAGTAGTAGTGGTGAATCTACAGGCTCCCACGGCGCCCACAACATCCGGCCAAGAGGGTGCCCGGGGGTGTGGGGGAGTTAGTGGGTATCTCTCCACTGGTGGACTAGTCCCATATAACCCTCGGGCATCCCCGGGCTCGAGGGTATGCATAAAGCATTTCCCCCCCGTTAAAAAAAATATATTTTCTATTAATAAAACAAACTTAACAAAATACAAAATGCCTCTGTGGCCGAACGATTATCATGCGCCATCTGCGACTGCCATCCAGAGAACCCGCGATCTATGGGACCCTTGTGTGTGTCCATGGCAACTGCGATACAGGGTTTCCCTAGTGCGGGGCGATAAACAACTTTTTATACGGTTTTGAAAATCCACCCCAATCCTATTTTTTTATTTCCACAAAAACTTGCATCAGCTGTTCCATAGATTTTTATGAGAAGGCTAAATATTTGTTAAGCTTGCTAAAAGCTATAGAAGAAAATTGTTCCTTTAATATATTTTAGGTCACTTGCAAGAACCCGCTGCACAACCAGTAACCATGAATCATGATAATCAGGTTATTAATATCCACCTTTGGGTGAAGGTTTCTTAGCAAATCTTCTATAAAAACGCTTTTCAATAAAATTAGACGGTTATCCATTCAACCCACAATGGCGACGCCATCTTGACATTTTTTTTATCGAACAACACTTGCTCGGGTAAAATTTTGAAACTGGTAGCCCTGAAGAGTTCCAAAATTGTATATGAACGCGGAAGTCTTTCTGAACAGAAACGAATATAATGGATTTAGGTTAATGATCACGACTTGAAAGTAAGTTGCTTTCCTGATTGGAGATACTTTAAAAAAATTGCCGATGATTTTATAGGTACGTTTGTCTAGTAAATACTTATTTTAAACTTAATATTATATACATAGTAGTGGTATAGAATTCTACCCAAGGAGTGAATTTTATTCTTCTTCCGATATTTCAAAGCCGTTATAATAAGATCTATAGACGATAGAGCTGTTAAGTACAAAAATTTGGAGTAGGATTTTGGTAAAGTCCATGTAATTTGTGTCGTTTAATAAAATTATCACTTAATTTTAAAATCGATGTGATTATATATTGTACCCTTGGTATAAATAAAGTTGCAAGAGTGATGATGAGTATAAAGTGCTTTTATCACATGAAAGTTACAAAAGTATACAACATGAAACATATGATGTATATATGAAATTTTATAACTCTCCTATGTAAGCATAAAAAAGTTATAGACAATTTTGTTCGTAGAATCTTTAATCCTCTCTCCTGAGAAGTTGCCATTTTGTAAAAAGATGCGATATGCCAAAATTCGTGAACAAGTTTTTATTTTCTAAAGTTTCATTTCATCGAGACTCGATCACAAATATAGCCGGAGCATTTTTATAAGGCAGTGGACACTGAAGTAAACGAGGGATTCTTTAAAAGGTTCTATAAAAGCTGTCATTAAATAGAGTTCGCCATCTTAAAGAGAATTAAAACGGTCAATCTTTTCCCACATACATTTGCAATTATAAATTGTCGTTGTTGCTTGAAGAAAAGATGTAACTTAAAATTTAATTGTGTTACATATACATTATATTATATGTATTATATTATATATGGCCTTTCAATCAACCCAGAAAACTATGTTTTTTATCGTTGGAAAATGCGTAACGCATACCCCGGCCCGGGGGAGTAGTGAGCGTATGTGGGACTCCCGGGCGGTGAACGCGCTTTTAATCGCTGGTAAAAGTTATCAGGTGTAACAGCGGCTAATTCCGCCGCCATAAAGAGACACCCAGGATCCGCTTGCGTATACTACTGGGATATCCAGACTTTCAGAGGTAGAGGCTTCCGAAGGACCCTTGACCACCTTGTCACGGGCATATGTGTACTTATGATCCCCAAGGCTACACTGGATAGCGCTTCCCATATCTATTAACCTACCTAATCTAACGTTAACCAATAACTTAAAACTAATGTGGGCAAAGGTCTTATCGCTAAGAGAGATCTCTCCCAGACAGCCTTTGAGGCAAAGGGAAACTAAACAGAAAGGGAGACGTAGTGTGACAATAATAATAATAACGCACACACTCAACATAGCCTCGCACTAGGGAAACCCTGTGTCGCAGGCGCCATGAACACACACGACTCGATCCCCAATAGAAATTAGGATAAAAAGATTTTTAAAAGTTCTGAAATTAATCTTAGTAACTCTTGTATAATCAGCACAGGGAATCACTTTTTAATATTAACTTTATAAAATGTAAAAGTTATGGAAATGAATACGCTGTCGTTTATTATAATTAATAGTAGGGGTGGAAATAACACAGTTTCTTCGCAGTTGTGAGTCACCCAAAAGACTGATTTGAATTTCAAATTTTACCAATCACAAATAAGGTGCCCTGGTAACAAATGGACGTAACTAATGATTACGATGAAAAAGAGCGAAGCAAAACTTGAAGTTTACCATGAGCTTTTCGGTAAACGAAAACATCGTGATGAGACCTGCACGTCGAAGAAGGGTAACCCAATTCTCGGAAAACGTTTGAAGTCCCCAGCCCTCATTGGACCAGCGTAGCGGATGGAGAGGAGACCCGTGCCCAGCAGTGGGACATATAAATGGTTTGATAGGGGTGTGCATGTGGAGTATTATAAAGGGTAAAGAATGAAATAGAAGAATAGAATCATTTATTTCATATTATAAATTTCACAATATTATAATTTATAAATACAATGGTTCAAATTACTTTACTTACTTTGTTATCAACTGAACCGTTTGAGACTCAACATTAACAGGTCAATCCAATGTATGAATTGCTTGGAAAGGGTAAGAGACTGGTGAGATGTAAATACAGGTCTAGCACTCGGGTATCTACACTCGTTCTCCGTCCGACACCCGTCTGAAACGATTACTGTCCAATAAGTAATACTCGACCACATCAAAACACAATGTCAAGTATAGAGCTTCATTTGCATCATGAGTCTTTTAACTTGGTCTGTTATTACTTATTTGACAGTAATTACTGTCAACACAATTGTTTCGGACAGATGTCGGACGGGGGTGTACTAAGTCAGTGCGAATGCCGATTATGCGAATGACGATAGTGCAAAGACGTTTGCGCGAAAGCTTAAATGCGCGATAGTTCATTTGCGCGAATGTTCAGTTGCGCGAATGACGATAGCACGAAGACGGATTTGACTACCATGGCTGTAGGTTGTTGCAATTCTTTGCAATGCAAAACTTTTATAATACACTATACGTTTATTTTTGTAAAAGTTTATTAGGGTGTACTTGCAACAATTAACTTGCCTTCCAGGTTTCCCAAATATGTCTTCGTGCTATCGTCATTCGCGCAAATGAACTATCGTGCATTTACGCTTTCGCGCAACTGAGCATTCGCATAAATGAACTATCGCGCATTTAAGCTTTCGCGCAACCGTCGACGCACTATCGTCATTCGCACGTAGTACAGACGGCGGACGGAGAACGAAAGTACAGGGCCTAGTACGGCCTCCAGTCTTCCACAAATGGTCTTATCTTTAACTTTGGGTCTATTTCATGTAAAATTTTTATTATTGAAAAATAAATCATTATTATTAATATTAGTGTCAATGGATAATATGATTGTCACTAATATAAACTTTCAAAAAACGAACACGGAAAGTTGGTTATTTATTGATCGTGCAACTTCTTCCCGGCCAAGGCCTGTAAAGTAAGTATGAAAATCCATTACTGTCCACAGCACTAAATTTTCAAATCCATCTACTAACAATGAACTACGTAAGCAGGTAAAAAAAATCATACAGCCAACTGCGTAGTGTTCGTAATTGCGAGAATTAAAAATGCCTACCACTAACGCTTACTTAAAAAAAAGAAAGTGGTGGTAAAGTAAACGAAAGTGCTTTGGTATTCTTTTGTGATTTTTCATTTTGTTTTCGTATTTTCGTCGCGAAAACCATTTCTAGTGAGAAGAACGATAACGAAAATACAGTAATGGATACCGGCCATTCTCAAAACAAAAAAATATTTTCATGTGCGGGACTTTTCTCTCCGTGTATAACATTAAACAGAACCACAAACACATTCAACCACATCATCAGAAGTTCAGCAGACTGTTATTAATAAGCATAGAAAAACTAAACCATATTCTTATAACAATATAATTGTCCTAACATGTCATGTATTACTTTTAATATAAATTAATATTTTTTACTTTTCCATTTAGTTTTTTATTATTTCCTCACATTATTTGAGAAAAGTACTATATAAGTCTCGGCGGAAATGAGAATGCTTGACCCATATTTCTTGGCCTCCGATAGGAGTTGGTGCCAGCGCGTTCCGTCTTGTTCGATCTGTTTCCAGTTCTCTGCGTGCATAGATTAAAATTTTGGGACCAACACAGAGGGAAGATACTAGCTGGCGGATATCTTGTCTGAGTAAGCTTTGAGGCATAATTTTAAAATTAATTAATGTACATTTGAACTTAGCAAGCTAAAGGTACGGCGTTCTTCCTTGATACACAGAAGCGTTTGACATTAAAGTGGGCAATAAACCAGAGTCGCAGCTGTGACCGATAATAAAAAAGACGGGGCTAAGTGATGAGATGAGCAAGCAGGATAGCTTATGATTAAGTGATGTTAACTCAAGTGCGACAAAAACGTATCTATTTTTATTTCGATAGGTGAGATCTATTTTACGACGGGTAGTCAATATTATAGCGTTGGTAAATTTCTTTCAAAGAAACTGTAATTTAATTTTTGTTGAAGATTTCTTTGTATTTATTACTTTTCTAGTTTTTGTTATAGCATTTTGTTCTACATTAACTATTATCTTTTATATTAGAGGCAATGAACTTAATGTTTCAGAAATTAGAGCTTTAGAGCTAGTGGCTGGACTCAGCCACTAGTGGTTGAGTTTAGTGGTCGCGATCAGTAGCCCAGTGGGCGAGGGCACTTTAGATTGTTGATCAGTATGTGCCGGATTTTTTTTAATAAGAAACATTGTTCTTGCCTTAGTGCTTATATTGATTCAATATACTACGCGCTAAGCATCTGGGACTCAGTATAAATGAAGATATACGAGTTTTTGTCTCAGAATATCTCGCTGTTAAGGGTGCTCGTCTTTACTTCTTAGCCTTGTGCCTAGAGACTTGTCAAAATCGAAAAACTATAAGTTTTGCTGGACTTCGTTTGGTAAAGTTTACAGAACGAAGTCCAGTAAAAAAGTTTACAGAAAGAAGTTTAAGAACGAGAACTCTCCAGTTATTATCATAAAAAGTGAGTCTCAGGTTCACC